>NW_022900950.1:75346402-75348013 GCF_012274545.1 Fukomys damarensis | reverse complement strand
TATATATCTTATTAATTTGATAAAATTTATTTGCATTCAGGTTGATCTGCATTTCATCCTCTAAATCTGTTTGTTTGTTTGTTTGTTTGGATTTTTGAGACAGGGTCTCACTATGTAATCGAGACTGACCTGGAACTCACTATGTAGCTCAGGCTGGTTTCCAACTCACAACGATCCTCCTGCCTCAGCCTCCTGAGTGCTAGGATTACAGACGTGTGCCACCATGCCCGGCTCATCCTCTAAATCTAAGATAGCTTGCTTCATAAAATTGAGCTGGTTACTTTTTTGTTTTTAGAGATATAAAAAGAAAGACAGCATTTACTGAGTATCTGCTACTTCCAGACACTTTATACATATTATCTCTATCGTGTGAATGAAGAGAATGAAAATAACAGAAGTTAGATAACTCACTCAAAAC
The DNA here is from genome assembly GCF_012274545.1 of Fukomys damarensis. Taxonomy (NCBI): domain Eukaryota; kingdom Metazoa; phylum Chordata; class Mammalia; order Rodentia; family Bathyergidae; genus Fukomys; species Fukomys damarensis. Next base: position 75,347,595 of record NW_022900950.1, on the reverse strand, counting down.
ATTATGCAGCTTGTAAGTGGTGACACGGGTACAGGAGCAGAGAGTCACTGACAACAAAGCCTGTGATCTCACTCACTGCCTCCCACAACCCAGCTACACTGGAAGCTCTGGAAACACGAGGAATCTAAGACGCATCGTCACTAAAGAGGGACTCCAATAATATTTATAGCAGGGACCATCAGAGTCTTTCCTTACCTTTTCCCTCATTAGGCACAAATACAATTGTCTCAAGGCACTAAGCGTCTATTTAAATGATCAGATCACCCACGTTGTTAGGTTGTGTAAAGAGATACGATTATGTAAATATATTAGATGTGGAGTTACAAGAGCTGAGTAAAGGGCCAGGGATTTAGCTCAGTGGTTCTGCTGCCTGCCTCGCAAGCAGAAGGACCAGAGTTCGATCCCCCGTACCAAAACAAAACAAAACAAAGAGCTGAGTAAAGACAGCACCTCCATTGAACGTCTGGGTGAAGAGGCACAAGTTGCTTACTGCTTAAAGTCTTCTTGTGCCATTGTAACGGGTAGAGAATGGCAGTGCTCTCCAGATACACTATCCAGCCTCCCTGCACGAAGAGCAAGAATTCTGGGCTGGGCAGGAGGGGTGAATGCTGGCATGGCCCCTTCCTTTCTGTCCCCATTTTCCTATAAACTTAAATTTCGAGTTATGAAATAGGACTAGAGTTAAAGACTGTGTTAGTCAGCTTCCTGTCTCTTTGACAAAATACCTGAGGTAATCGACTTATAAGAAAGAAAGGTTTATTTTGGCTCCTGGTTTCAGAGGTTTCAGTCCATGGCTGCTTCCTATTCTGTGGGCCTCGGGGCCTGTGACAAGAGCACGAATCAGGACAGGAGTAGATGGCAGAGCGAGCTGCTCTCCAGACACCAGCCAAGCACAGAGAGGCAGAGGAGGGCCTGCATCCCCATACTCCTGGGGCACACTCCTTATGATCAAGAGCCTCCCTTGCCCCCCTAAAGGTCCTGCAACTCCCACTGCGCCAGGCCTGGGCACAGAGCCTTCAGCACATGGACCTTTGAAGGACACTTACCCACACTTCATCAGAGACTAAGTCTGTGATGATCTAAACTGACATGCAAGAAAGGTGCTACTGGGCTGGGGATTTGGCTCAGTGGTACCATGCCTGCCTTCCAAGCGCAAGGTCCCAAGTTTGACTGCTGGTACCAAAAAAAAAAAA
>NW_022900950.1:75322303-75346290 GCF_012274545.1 Fukomys damarensis | reverse complement strand
TGGAAAAAAAAAAAAAAAAAAAAAAAAAAAAAAAAAAGAGAGAGAGAAAGAAAGAAAGGTGCTACTGAGAGTTACAGAAGAGGCTTGTTGGGGGTGTGTGTGTTGAGAGAGAAAATAAAAAGAGAGTGAATATAAAATATGCAAAATTATATACTGTTCCTTAACAGTCTAAATGTGCCTGGATGTCCCCCAAGCCTCATGTGCTTTTAGGTGAGGCTTTTTCAGAGGTGGCTGAATCTAGAAAATGTGATGGATTCATGGTGCAGTGCTAGGTCTGAGGGCACTAGGATTGAGGGTGTAAGTGCTGCCCACCTAAGTAGTCTGGATAAAAGGGACAGAAAGGGCCAGGGATTTAGCTCAGTGGCACCACATCTTCCTCACAAGCAAAAGCTTCTGAGTTCAATCCCTGGTACCAAAAAAAAAAAAAAAGAAAGGGAGGAAAGGACAAAAAGACACTGTTAAAGTCCCCATGCTACTTTTGCTGCAGTGGAGCAACCATGAACTGCTCACCTCTGTGACACACCCCGCTGTCTGTCCACCATGAGCTGCTGCCCATCTGCCACTCTGCCTTGGAGCCAGCCAACTGTGGACTGAAAACCTCCAGGAACAGTGAACCAAATAAAACCTTTCCCTTTTAACTTTGGTTAAGAAACTATGTTTACTGCAGCACAATTCACAACAGCTAAATTATAGAAGTTTTCTATATGCCCACCAACAGATGTGTGGATAAAGAAAATGTGGTACTTTTACACAATGGAGTACTACACAGCCACAAATAAAATTGAATATGATGATTTATCAGAAGAAAAATGGTTGGATCTTGAAACCATAATTCTGAGTGAAATGAACCAGACACAGGCTAAAATATTGCATAATTCCTCTTACATGAAGTCCCAAAATATAAATAATTTAAACAGCAAAATAAGAAAGAGATTGCAGGAAAAAGGAGGAAGACTTTGTGCCAATGGGAAGGAAATCTGGGGAAGGTGGGTAGAGGGCCAGTCGGGGGGTAGGGAGAATAAAATGACCAAGATGCAATACGTAATTCACTAAGATGATCATTACATCTTGTAAACACACTAAAAATAAAAACAAAATTTAACTGAGCTAATACACCTCTTTTCTTTGTAAAGTAGTTTGTTTCCAGCGCTTTGTTATAGTATTGAAAAGCTAAGCGATACAATCACGCATCCACAAATACCCAGGAAACAGATGGTATACTTGCTTTCAATAACCACATTTTAATGTCATCAGGAGCCATGAGAAGTCACCATGCACAGCAGCAGAAATGGTGAGAGAGGACAGTGGAGATGGGGCAGAGAGCAGAGGAACAGGAGAGAGGGGACAGGAAAGGAAGAGAGGAAGGGAGGCCACACACACCCGGTACCGACTGCACTTCCTCCTGCAAGGCGGGTCTTCTTCAGGCACCTGGGGCCACACCTCAAGGAGCACAAAGGAAGGAAAGAAAGCAGAGGTCACCTAGGAATCCATGCTTTCTCTCAGAAAGAATATTCGAATTAAGAATAAAAACAGCCTCTGCTTCTCAGCACATTTTGCAATTTTTTTAAAAAGGCTTTTATGAGCCTGCCAGAATTCAGCTGAAGAAGATCCAGAGCTTCAAGGTTTTTTCTGAAACATTGGCAGAAGAAACATTCCATTGTCACAACAAAGGAGGCTCCGCCAAGTTGTTCTCCACCAAGTGGGAGTAAAGGCAACTAAAGACTGATTTGCAAGAGTGGTTCGGCTTTGTTCTAAATCCCAGGGTTCACTTTCCCTACCCCTTCCTGCCTGAGCCTGACCTTCAGAGACACACCTGTGACCAGGTGGGGAGGAAGCAGGGAAGGGCTCGCGGAGGCTCCTGGCAGGCCATGCGTCAGGGTCGTGTCTGCGATGCCCACCAGGCTGAGGGCCCAGAGCCCCTCCCGCGCACCCTATCCCCATGCAGGTGCTACCCCCTCTCACTACTGCATGACCCCTCTGGGCACATCTTACTGGAAAGTGCAAGCATGGTGTCTTCAGGTGGGTTTTCTAAATGAGTGCATTTGAGGACCCGGTAAACGTTCTCTTAGCTAACAAAGTGGGGGGTCTGCTCTTCTGAAACTCTCAGCACCCCCCCTTGAGGAATCTGCTAGTTTCAACTCTGACTCCTTCAGAGCCTTGCACTGCAGCCTCACGCAAGCCTGCTGTGACCGGGTCTCCCCTCACTAGGAGGTGTGAGGTCTCACAGCACCCTAAACACTCACTCACTCCACCCTCTGGTCTACAGCCCCGCAGCACCCACCCTGGGCCTTGGCCTCTGAGAAGGGCTGCGATGGTGTCGCTAGGAAAATGAAGGTAAAGCAAGGGAAGGAGGAGGCAAGATCTGGCTTCGGGGTAAGGAGATTTGACAGAATGCATGAAAACCTGAAGAATTTTACCTTTAGAAGCTCATTCTAAAAAAAAATCAGCATGGATGCATTCAGAGATGTATCTTGAAGGGGACAAAAGCAAAATATATTCATAGGAGCACTGTTTACAAAAACTGAAAATTAAATTGGAATCAGTATTAATGTCCAGGAGAGTACTGGCTGCATCTTGGAGCTTACATACAGCAAAATCATATATGGTCTTTAAAAATTATATCATATGCCAGTTCAAGTGGGGTTTTGAACTTACAACCTTGCACTCGCTAAGCAGGTGCAGCACAATGAGCTACATCCCCCACCTTCAAGTGGTTATTAGAAAACAAATACTAATAAGTGCTGGTAAGGATTTGGGAGACAGGGAATTCTTTCTTCTACACTGATGGTAGAAATGTAAATTAGAACAGCCACTGCAGAAACCAGTGTGAAGTTTCCTAAAACACTAAAAAGAGAGTTACCATGTGATCCAGCTACCCAGCTCTAGGGTATATATCTGAAGAAAATGAAGTCAGGATACAAAAGAGATACCCACATACTGGTATTCATTGCAGCACCAATCACAGTAGCCAAGTTATGGAGTCAGCCTAGGTGTCCATTAACCAATGAATGGTTAAGAAAATGAAGTGTATTTACACCATGGAGTAGTATTCAGCCATAAAGAAGAAAGACCCTGTCATTGGGTGGAACTGAAGGACGCCATGTTAAACAAAATAAACCAGACACAGAAGGACAAATATCAAATATTTTCTCACAATATATGGAATTTCTTGAAAGACCTGAAGGTAGAAGAGGGACTGCTGGGAACGGAGAAGGGACTAGGAGGAGGAAATCATTCATTTTAAAATACGGACTATGAAGATGTGCATCTGTGTGCATTCTGAAACACTGACTTCAATGGCCTCAGTCCTCGGCAATGATTCACTATCACTTTGGGGATACGAAAAATAAAATCTTATTTATTTTAAAGTCATTAGTGAATAACGTATGGCCCTTTCACTTCATTGCCCAAAACTATAACCTAGGGGGCTACAGAGTGAAGAAATCTAAGGCACAACAAACAGGAGAAGGTATGGGATTTGCTGTCAGAGCAAACAGCATTAGTTGTCAGGTGCACACCGGCATCAAGCTGCTGTCTGACAAGGAGGCAGTTAAGGGGACCCAGACAGCCCCGGCCCGGAGCCAGGGCTGGGCTTCTCATTTGGGTGCTAGACTGAAACAATCTCCACGCGGTGCTGAGAGCTGGGGCGTCCCCAAGTCCACACTAAGTGACGTCATAAAGAATAAAGTGACCACAAGAACGGCTGATTCTGCACACACACAGTGCCCAGAAGGGACCGTGCGGTTCATCATATGTAACTGCAAGGTTCACTTTAAGAAGTCCCTCTTCGCCGGGCGTGGTGGTGCACGCCTGTAATCCCAGCACTCGGGAGGCTGACGCAGGAGGATCCCTGTGAGTTCGAGACCAGCCTGGGTACATAGTGAGTTCCAGGTCAGTCTCAACTACATAGTGAGACCCTGTCTCAAAAAAAAAGAAGCCCCTCTTCTATGATTTTGTTAAGCAAGTGAAAGGACAGCGTGGCCTAAACAGTACAGGGCAGGCATTGGCACACCCTGGGTCTGGCTATTTGCGGTTTCTGTGTACTCCTAAAGAGGAGTCGATCATTTTCCATCATCAGGTCATTTTGCCCCTAGGAAAGAGCATAGCCGAGATCAAGTCCAGCAAAACTTTATTTGGAAGCCTACAGATAGTGGGGCCATTTTGTGGATCGGAATGTTTTTCTTTTCTTCCTATTGTGGTTTGTATAATCCAATAAATGACATTCTCTTCTGGTATTTCATTAACTCACATCCAGGGAGATTTCTGAAGCGGGACATGGTGGTCCAGCCCAGAATGCCAGCCACTCGGGCCGCTAAGGCAGGGGGATTTCAAGTTCAAACCCAGCCTGGGCAACTTAGCGAGAGCCTGTCTCAAAGTAAAAATGAAAAGGGCTAGGATCATAGCTTAGTCCAAACAGCCAGAATTTGATCCCCAATGCCACACACACATGAAAGTGTACTGAGGCCCCTGAGGGAAGGGTGAGCTGGCTCCACCTTCTGCTTTCCCATGCAGGGGTGCGGGGTGCAGGAAAGCAGCCATGTTGATGACTGGGGATCAGATTCCCACTGAGCTGTTCACAAATGAATATCCAGTGCAAGAATCTGACCCCAGATGAATAAGCCAGGAAAAAAAAGAGAGAATTTGACCCTGTGGTTAAAGTGAAGAATTGGTTTTTTTAATTTAAAATATCCAGATATCCACAATGGTGAAAGCTAAATTAAAGAAAAAAGTGACTTCCACTCTTCACAATCCTGATTACCAGAAGAAAAACAGAATTTCCGGGCTGAAGGAAATACAAAGGCTATTCTTCAGAATGGAGACTTGATGAAATGAAGTTAACTTTGTTGGCTAGCAATTTGTCCTTAGCAAAATGAAAGGTCTTGAGTGATCATCTGGAAGGCTTTTCAAAGCTGACATTTTACCAGAAAGCAGCTGTCTAGAGGAGAGGACCCGATGGAAACCAGACCCTGGGGCCTCACGTTGGGCATCCTGACGGGAAAGAAGCTTCAGAGACCAAGCGAGCAGTTCTCTCCTCCCAGGGACCCTACACATCCTGCCTAGTGTCTCCCACGGCCCCAGCAGCATACTCACTTCCAATGACACTACCGGAAGTAGGTTCTTTCGGCCACAGTTTGCTGGGAACATCCAGTGATCAGACAATATAATGAATGTCTACATTTTTTAAAATTATATAAAAAACATATTGCCACTAATTCCCCTCAAAATATTCCCTGTCACTTTGAACACTCTTACCTCATCCTCCTTACTATTTCTGAAACAGCTCCGGAAGTCTTCTTTTGTGAGTGTTTTTATAAGAGGTGGCCCAGGGCCATGCAACAGAAAGGCAGCTTGTGAAAGCATCACAGTGGGTCCTCCTCTACCTCGTTCACCAGGTCCGGCACTGTGTGACTTCTCACGCTTCCCCAAAGCCAAAATGACTGCGCAAGGTGAACATTACGAATCAGTTCAGAATACTACGGCAGCCACAACTGCACCACTGAAGACACTCAGGAAAGTGGACTTCCAGAGAGCAGCAGGAACGGTGGGATTAGTGTGTTCACAGTGAGGAAGAGTATCTGGAGGATTAGTTGAACTGTGGTTTTTATATTAAACTTTTAAAATGTAGAGGCATGGTGTATTTTCCTGCCACACCTCCTAGGCTTGCTAGCAGACTGCTTGGCATCATAACTTACACGCTGCCATAGGGAACGCTGTAATATCTGGGAAAGTCTTGCTACCTAGAAATCGGTTAAGCATGAACCCTTTATTTGACTTCACTGTCTGGGGAGAGCTCCTCTTCTCTCCCATCACAGACCATGGGATTCTCATTCTCCTGGCCCCTGCACGCTGTCACTTTGCTCCAGCTGGGTGTATGGATGCACCTGTCTTCGATTGCTAAAGCCTCTGCACAGGCTTACAGAAATAAATATGTGCAAATGGAATGCGAGTCAGCCTATACTCATTTCTGCTTTAACTTCACTGGTCACCTTGTAATCACACTTTTATTTCAAGACACCAAAGCTATAGTTTGGACTTGAAATACGCTCAAAGGCCATGTGCTAAAGGCTTGGTCTTCAGGGTGACATTGTGGGGACTTAGTGGAAACATTAAGAAAGGGGTCCCGGCAGAGGTCTTCTGGCACTGCGGGTGCACATGGGAATGGAATAGAGAGAGCCCAGCCCTTTCCTCCTCTCCCCCTTCAAGTCCTGGCCACGAGGTGAGCAGCTCTACTTCACCAGTCCCTCCCCATGACCTTGAGTGTCCATGGCCTGTGCCACCCCCCGTAACGTTCCCCTGAGATCTGCTGTGGGATTTCTGCTTTGGAGCCTTGCAACACTGGACTGGATTCCCTGAAACCATAAGCCAAATTAAACCTCTCCTCCTGAATGCTGTGCAATTATCTGAACAGGTGGTCAGGACAGCTGACCAGTACAGAATGGTCACCACAGACCAGGAATCTGACAGAGCCAAAAAGTTCCTATCAATGAGTGTGATCATAGCGAAAGTGGTGCAAACGAGCCTACTGCTCAGCAGGTCACAAGTACAGCAAGGACACTTACGCATTACAACAACACTTGATAATGATGTGAATGTGTTACTACTGGTTTATGTATTTCCTGTGTACGTTAGCTTTCTTGCTGTGACAAAATTCCTGAGATAAATCAACTTAAGGAAAAGGTTTATTTGTCTCAAGGTTTTCAGTCCACAGTCAGCTGGTTCCATTGCCTTTAGGCCTGTGGGGAGGCAGCCCAGCAGGGCAGAAGAGTGTGGCAGAGAAAAACCGCTCATGTCATGCCAACCCAGCCGGGAAGCAAGAAAAAGACGGGAGAGCCTGGCCTGGCAGCCTTCCTCCTCCTCACAGACACACCCAGAAATGTGCTTTACCGGTTTCCCGGCTGTTTCTTTTTCTTTTTGGTACCAGGGATCCAACTTGGGACCTTGCATTTGCGAGGCAGGCAGTGGAACCACTGAGCTAAATCCCAGGCCCTCCCTGGTGTTTCTTAATTCAAACAAGTTAACAACTGAGCTTAACCATCACAGTATACAATACTTTTAACTGTTATTTTACAATGTACTCCTATGTATTTAAAAAAAAAAGTTTACCATAAAAGAGCATGTCACATTCCACAGGCCGCAGCCCGGCCCACCTGGTGTTTGCAGTGTCTCTGGACGGCCCGGGGGCTCAGGAGCGATTTCCCGAGGGGCCCAGCTTCCTAGTGGTGGCTGCAGGATAGCAGTGTAAGGGCGGGGTCACAGGATGGCTGTCTCTCAGTGCCCGTAAGCAGCACGGCACTGTGCCTGATTATTTGCATTTTATAAAAAGGTTTCCCCCAATCTTCCTAAAAAACATGAAATCCAAGTATAACTGACCAAAAAAGAGGAAAATACGTGCAAAACAGACAGAAGACACAGGTATGTGTTTATCGGTGTAACGGGGTGGGAGAATGTGCAGGAAAGGAGCAGGAGGGAGGAAAGGTGATGGGACGGGCGAGGGAGGGGAGGGAGGAGAGAAGGTAAACAGGTGCAGAAGCCCGGTGCACACAGGTGTCTCAGCAGAGGCCTCACGCTCCTGGGAAACTGAGGCGCCACTTGTCACCTGTTTCTGCGGGCTGGCGGAAGCATTCTCGCTGCTCTTAAGGGATAATGCCAAGTCCGTGTTTCCTGGACATCACTCTAAATAATAAACAAGGCGACTCCTCGGAGGAAGCCAGAGTGTGAAGGGACCCTCAGAGCTCGCGTGGGTCAGTCCTGTGGGAAGAAGCGCTGGAGCCCGCGCTGCGTCCCCTGCTGCCCAGAAACTGCCATCGCCCTGCCAGAGACCCAGCCCCTTAACTCCGAAGGGATACTCCGAATACGGTTCGTGGGACGGAGTCTTTGGCAGCCTGACCCTTGACCCCTCCTCTACTCCCAGGCAGATGCCTCTTCAGATGTCATCTGGCTTTTCCGGATCACTACTTCTGTTACTCCTGACTCCAGAGTGGCTGAGCTTGTCCCCAAAACCAGTGGCTCCAGGAAAGTGCCCGGAGACCTCCAGCCAGGGGAGGCTCTCACCGAAGCCATCCCTTTGTGAAGCAATGGGCTCTCCAGAATCTTTTCCGTAGGAGTATTTCATAAACTACTGCTTAATTTGGAAACAAATTTTTTCTAAGGAACCCAGTGAAACAGCTCGCAGAAAGTTTCAAATAAATAATGCACCATCAGAAACATTTCTCCCAAGTCAGAACAAATCTCTAGACACACACACATGTGCAGCGTAACAGATTTGTTTCCATGAAAATCCTAGCAAAAAGCTTTGCAATCTGATGGAATTTGAATGAAGAGAGGTTAATACATTTCACTAATTTGTACCTGAAAGTATGTCCTTTATTAAAGTTACTTTGGCTTGGTTATCAATATTTATATTTCTCAAAATTTAGATTTAGCCAGGCATAGTGGCACAGGCCTGAAGTCCCAGCACTGGGGAGGCTGAGGCAGGAGAGTTGCTGTCACTATATAGTGAGACTGTGTCTCAAAAAAAAAAACAAACAGAAAGCTCCCAAAATTTAATTTTTGCTGACCATTGCTTCAAGGATATGAAAATTGTCAAATGTCTTCGCCAAAAGAAAAGAGTTTCACATAACACAAATTTGCTTTTCTTAATATTTTAATAATTCTTTCCATACAACTCTTTTCCGTTTTATTCATATATTTTATTGTAGGCATTTTTCAAATTTGTTCTGAGAGTGGGGTCCATCAGCTTGCCAAAGGGGTCCATGTCACATGCACACCCACACATCAAACAACACATGCGCACACACGGCAAGCAAGAATCCTCAGCACCAAGTGTTTAGGCCAGTGCTTGTTGTGGTTCAACTGGATGTCAATACATTGGACAGAAACTTACACGTAATCATTATTTCCTCAAGCAATTTTTCAATATAGCCGGGTGAGTGTTACATTTTCTATTCAAGTCTGCAATCTCTCTTTTTTTTTTTTTTTTGGTCTGGCGAACTACAGAGAGCAAAACAGAATTCTACTCCCTGAATTTGGAGAAGCACATGCTTCAAGATGCACCCGGCAATTTTTCCCTAAGGTTGTGGCCACATCACACAAGGCGCTTTTCTCCAGGCCTCTGCACTCAGAGGACAAAGCTGGGAGCCCTCACTTGGCTGAGCACCCTCAGGTGTCCAGGCTTGCGGTGTTTAAGCAGCTTTCTCCCACTCAGGGTCCGAAGGTGGGCGGGATCTCTACACTACCAGCACCGACACCACACTTCCAAGCTCCATCAAAGCGTCCGGGCTGAGGTAACCATGCGCCACCTTCCTTTGGCAACCCTGCAAAGTTAGGAGTTGTGGGTCTCTTTCCACAACACCTGGATAGAGGAAACCTCGCATTCCTTTATTCCTCTGAATCAAATTCAATCTGTCCCCGCCTCTTGTCTGGTGAGGCTCCTGCCCTGCTCCATTGGTACTGAGAATCCCCACCTGTCCCCTAAACGAGTCACCATCACACTCAAACCTGGAGCTCACCTGGGGCCAGACAGCCAAGGAGGCGTCACCGTCACCATGGAGGGACCACGGTGTCCAGCATCCCTCCTCCTGGCTGGAAACCCGGAGTTGCCCCTCAAGGTGTCTGGTCAGTCCAGAGCTCAGCTGCAGCCTCGCTGCTATTGTCAAAGACAGCGGCGCCTCCCTGCACCACGAAGAGGACCTGCTGCTCTGTGTCCACAGCCCAGACTGCTGCCAGCCCTCTCAGCAAATCTAACCACAGCTGCTGTGCCCGTTGTGCCCTCTGCACGCTCCCCAACCCGGCTCACCAGAGGCGCCAGGGCAAGGCCTCTCATGGGTCCAGACCCCAGAAGCCAATGGTGAGCTGGGTGCCTGACTTTTGGAGCCCTAGAAATTTCTCCTTTCCACCTGTAACCCCTGAACCTCTGAGCTAAGGGAACATATGTGCCAGCCTGTGCCTGGCCTCACTGCGGTAATACGGATAAAAGCTACAGCCCCAGAAACAAAACATAAACTAACACTCCAGCCAAATCTGGGCACGATGCTACACACCAATATTCCCAGCTACTTAGGAAGCTGAGGCAGGAGGATTGCAAGTTTGTGCCTAGCCTGGGCGACACAGTGACTTAGCAAGAGTCTGTTTTAAAATAAAAAAATAATTTTTAAAGGGCAAGAGTTGGAGCTCAGTGCAAAGGTCCTAGGTTCAATCTCCAGTGCTGAAAATCAAAATAAGTGCGTGGATCAGAGGTGCAGTTCTAAGGAAAATTAATACTTTATGTTAATGTATATTTATAGAAATAGATCTATTATTTTATGTGGCAACTAGAAACTACATTTTGGGTTTGAGTTGATTCTCCATTCATCAAAAATACATTACACACACACACACACACACACACACACACTTGCAAACCTCACACTACAGACTCAATGAGTACCAATGGGCTAGCAACAGTTACCATGATTTTCACCCAAGCAGCATGGAGATTCTATGCAACCAGGGACAAATCAGGGCACCACATCAACAACACACAACCGCTTTTAAAATGAATGCAAGGGCAACAATGGCAAACCTCATCGAGCCATTCAAACTCCCGCTGGCTGTGGCGACTTCCTGCATGTATCCCCACTCCCAGAGCAAAAGATATTCCCAACTGGATGGTCATTTCTCACTCTTACAAGATTAATATAACAGAAACAACCACCACAGTAAAGAATGTCATTCACCGGGACAGTGGTTGGAGAAAGCTAGCCACAGTGGAAAACATGACTCTAAATTAATGACAGAACTGAAGATTATTTTCAGATTTGGTCAGCATTTTTGAGAAGTAATGATTAGCCAGGGTGGGAAAAATCCAGATTAGTATTAAGCGCTTGCATGTTACGAGGCAGAATTAGCTAACCCGAGCCTGGGGCTGATTATTCAGTCTCTCACCAGCAGCTTTACTAGCCAGAGGGGACACGCAAGGTCGGGCTGTGCTGTAAACACTGGGGGTTGGGGAGGCTGCTACCCACAGGTCTGGTACACGGGTCCATCAAACAAGAGCTAGAGCTAACAGACGTGGCTGTCGTTCGCCAAGATGTGCTGCTCCACGTCACCTCCCTGGGAAAATGTTTGGGCGTCTTATCACGTGCCTGCCATAGAACTACGCAGTGAGGACGCACTTAGCGGCAGCGTCCGAGGGGAGAGATGAGCACAGACACTGAGCACTGTCATTAGATTCGCAACCGGTGCACAGAGGATCCAGGTTCAATGCAGGACGTGGCGGCTACAGAAGCCACCTGTCGAACCACAGTTCACGACTGTGGCGAGGATGAAACACACACGCGCACGCGCACCCCAATGCCTCACACATCCGCATGCGCAGTTGTGTGATGCGGCCAATCACGTTGGCCTGCTCTGCAGCCGATCAGCACCCGTGCTCGGTGACTTCATCACCACCATTAACCCCGGCCAGGAAACGGAGGGCACCGACCTGGACAGCGCCGGCTGTGTCCCAGCCTCTGTCCTCACACCTCGCACATTGTCATTCCTTGGATTCGTTCTCACTTTTCAGTTTGTGTTTCTGTATTAGTACATGCTTTCTGTACATAATGCTTCTATTGCCCCTGGGAAGTTGGTGCATGAACAGTCTTCGTGCTTTTGGCATCCCTGTTTTCTCCCTTTCTTTTTTGCAAAAGATCTGTCTCCCTATTTCCTATTATCTACCTTGTATTTTGCTCTTTATTTACATGTTGGGTTTCTTCTATAACAGAAACTATGTGATATTTGTCTGATTTGTTCCACTTAATACCATGGTCTCAAGGTGATCCATTTTCCTACAAATGCCTCAGCTTTATCCTTCTTTAAGGCACAGTAGTACCCCGTTGTATATACATACCATATATTCTCTATGAATTTGTTTGCTGATAGGCATATAAGCCACTTCCAAGCCTTGACTCTTGTGAATTGTGCTGCTATATGCAAGTACCGCTGTAATATGACGTCCTCAACTCTTTGGGCCTGGAACAAGGGGGAAGGGGATAGCTCAGTGGAATGGCATTTCTAGTTTTAATTTTCGAGGACTCCCCATACTGATTTCCCTATGGCTGTACTAATTTACACTCCCACCAATGTCATGGAGGGGCCCCTCTTTCCCCACAGCCTCTCCAGCATTTGTTACTACCTGACTTAATGATGGCCATTCTTTCTGGAGAGTGACATCCATGTTGCTTTACTCTGCATGTCTCAACCTTTAGAAAGTCTGAGTATTGTCCCTAGGCCCGGAGAGGCTAGACTGTTTGTCTGAGATCACAGGAAGCAGCAGAGCCAGAATATGAGCCCCTTGGTGGGGGGGAGCAGGGCTCTCGACCCATCTAACCCACCCAAAGCTGGTGTCCCCCTTATGTCACGGTCCAGGAAGTCAGCTCAGCAAGAGTGGGTATAATTTCTCCCTTGGAAAACGGTTATCAATCAGTTGTCAGAAGTTACAAAACGCTGAGCAAAAGCATGTTCTAATTTGTACACGTGCGCGTGTGTGTATGCATGTGTGCACACGAGTGTGTGTTCTCCTCTACGGCAGGCAGACAGTGGATGATGCTCACTGACAACATGCAGACCTTACACGTGCATGCTCCGAAGCAGACCCACTCCTCTCTCTGCTGCCCATGCTGTGCTTCCGCCCCCATCCTGGCCATTCTGCAGGCTGGCTTGGCTGCTTTCCCTCACAGGAAGCCGTGCCTGACTGTGGGTACCCTTAGGATCCACCCCTAAGCCCACACTGAAGACCATTCTCCATCACGTGTATCAGAACAGCCTTCAGCAGCCTGGCCAACAGCTCTTTGAGAAGAGGGGCTCGAATGTCTCCTCACCCTCTGGTCCCTGGCACCTACCAGGCCTACACAGTGCAGGGGCCACAGACCCCACCGGGGACCAGGCGAGGGGCTGCAGACTCCAGGGGCCCTTGGAGACATCGAATTTAGTTGGTCAGTCAAAGATCCAACAACAAGGAACAAAGAACATCCCAGGCCCCATGAAGTTGTAAGAATTCCAATAAAGGAAAATAATAAATATCAAGAGTACATGTATCTCATGACTGATAAGGAGGGGACTGGGGAGAACAGTAAAGAGGAGAGGAAGAGGAGGGGTGCAGTATGGGGGTCTGAGGCTTCTGCATAAGGCAGTCAGCAAGGGCCTTTCCCCAAGACTGAGCGGAGCCCACGAGAAGTAAGGGCCTTCCGCCTGCAGACCACTGGGAACAGGCTCGGCCCTAGGAACACTGGCAGTGCTCTCTCCTTCTTGGGAGAATGCATCACACAGAGAAGTCTGTAGGTGCAAGGCTCCCAGGGAGGAGCTTGCTCAGTATCTTTAGGAACCAGCATTATTGGGACTGGTGCAGCATAGGCACGGCTGTGCCAAGAGACAATGGATTCAGGGCTTAGCGCAGACTTTGGAACCCAGCAGGAAGCAGAGAGGCTCTGGTTTTTGCCCTGAATGAGACGCGGGACTCATAGGGAGATCTAAGGCGAGCAGTTATGGAGACAAGGCGGTGTGTCAGGCTGCAGTTGCAATTCAGAGAGATGGTGGAAGACGGGACCAGAGTGGTGGCAGTGGTACACAGGGGAGAAGGGGCATATCTGTAAAATAATTCAACTGGATTTGCTGATAGGTTAGAGAGCTACATGAGAGAATGGGAAGATTAGAAGATAACTTCAATGTTCTGGTTTGCTTTGTCTTTTGCGTGCGCAGCTGGCAAGATAGAGTTGTCATCTATGAGATGCAAAAGTTATAGCAAGAATCTGGTTTTAGGGGGTAGGTGATGAAAACAGCAGTTTCGTTTGGGATGTATTGAGTTGATGCTGACTGTAGACTTCAAGTTGAGGTACTGGGTGGGCAGATGGACGCTCACCTAAAGTACAGGAGAGATGAACTGAGGGATCAGGAGCAGTGTATGGCATTAATATGCATAGAGAGAATATTTAGAAAGAAGTGGAAACGTTCAAAGACTACGTCCTGGCACACCCAGGCCAGTATGCAGAGATCAGAAAATGAGGTGGAAGAAAAAGAAAGAAGAGAGGAAGCTGGAAACAGTGCAGAAAACACCCAGGACTTTCCAATACAGGACGAAGGAATGGGGGAGCAGCTGAAGAGGAAAGTGGAGTAAAGGAGAACTGGATTATTTAAGAAAATCAACCAATAACAAATGCTGTGGAGGGCTGTGGGGAGAAAGGAGCCCTTCTCCATTGCTGGTGGGAGTGCAGACTGGTGCAGCCACTATGGAAATCAATATGGAGATACCTCAAAGAACTAGGATTGGAAGTCCCATTTGACCCAGCTATTTCTCTGCTGGGTATCTACCCAAAAGAATCAAAATAAGCATACCACAGTGATATATGCTCACCCATGTTTATAGTAACACCGTTTGTAACAGCTAAAACTTGGGAACAGCACAATTGCCCATCAAATGGAGATTGGATAAAGATGTGGGTTTTCTATAAAATGGAGCACTACTCAGCCAGAAAGAATGAGAAACTAAAGACATTTATAGCTAAGTGGATGCACGTTGAGGCAATAGCTTAAGTGAAAGTAATAGGACACACATGTAAATACCAAATAGTTTATCTGGTGTGGAAAACTAAAAGTGCAAATTAAGGATCAAAATGTATAAATGATATTTATGTAATAGGAAGAAAAGGTCTAAAAGAGTAGGGGAAGTGGCGGGGGTGGACAAAGGTAAGAAGAGAAAAGAAAAAAAGAAAAAATGGAAACAAAGTCTTTGTAGATTGGGAAGGGTGGAGGGGGTGAAGGGAGGGCAAGGGAATGGGGAAAAAATAAGAGCCAAGATACGCCATGTAAAGGTACAAGATCCCAATGATGAATGTAACTACTGTATACCTAAAATGTACAATAAGAAATATTTTTTAACAACACATGAGAGAAATAACAAGATTTTAGAGTCTTACCTCTCTTGGCGAGCACCCTCCTGAGGACTTCATTTGATGACCTTAGTAAAGATCCTCTTCCCAGATAAGGGTGCATTCATGGCATGTGGAGGGGGACTTCAGCTTGTCACACAAGCAGCCCACAGAAGGAAAGCCAAGAGGCAACATCAGAGGCAGAAGAATCCTTTAAGGTGGTAGATCAATGGAGCCGTTCCTGGTAGGGCTGGAGGATTTTTCTTAAGTGCACCTCCATGCTGCTTATTTTCTAACCGTGTGTTAGTCTGTTTCTGTAAGGAAATCCTTGAGGCTGGGTAACTTAGGAAGAAAACAATGCTTGTTTGGCTGGCAGTTCTGGTCCAAGGACTTACACCGGGTTACAGTCTCCTTGCAGACAGAGTTCCAAGGCAGTTCAAGGCATCCCACAGCAGGAGACAGGGAGAATGTGTGCGTACACCTACCAGTGTCTCTCTTACAAGTCCCGTGTTCAGTAGTGCGGGCTTCACTGATCACCACTCAGAGCCTCACCAGTACCATAGTTTGAACACGAGTCCTTGGGCAACACGTGCAACGAACGTCAAACCAGCCCACCTTCCACTTGCTGAAGCCGCAGGAAAATCTCTGCGGATAACTCTGGGTACTTTCTGACTGTGGGCAGAAAGGAAAAACAGCTGCACGGTGATGTGGGAGGAGTGGAGATGTCAAACAGATGCCAGAAGGCCAAGGACATGCTGAGGAGGAAAACTAGACTGCCCTTTCCGTACCTGCACCTCCCCCGTCTCCTCCTCCGCCGCAGCCGCAGCCGCTGCCTCCTCCTTCTCCTCCTCCACTTCCGCCTCCTCCACTTCCAGCTCCTCCTCTTCCTCCTCCTGGGCCTTCTCCTCCGCCTCCTCCTCCTCCTCTTCCTCTCCTCACCTTATACACCACCAGCATCGCTGCAGTTAGTTCAACAAATAGTTTTTGAGTTCTACACTGTGTCAACATAGTGTGAGGAGAGTGAAAGAAATAGAGCGACCAGAGCTCCTAAGGATGGAAATGCAGAAGGGCTTTGTGAATGATGTAATATTGGAAATGGAGCTGAAGAAAATAAAAGGAATTTCAATGGCAGATGTGGGAGTCTGTGTGTTTGCATGAGGCAAGCTCTAGAGGTTAAAATTTGTGGGAGGTGAGTTGTTTGCTTGGCGTCAGTCCGAAGGTCTGAAATGCTATGCACCTAATTCAGGAGGTAATCAAGAACATCTGATGGCTTTTAAGCAAGTGGAAGACATAATAAGTAAATGGTCACAGGAAAGATTTTGATAAAAACAGAAACAGGAAGACAGGGGCAGTGGGAAGTGTCCTTAAGATGCTAGGCAGGATGGGTGAGGGAAAAGACAAAAGAAAACCACCAGCAGAACATAGAATCGACTCCTTATGACTTGAAAATAGCTGCAGGGACAGTAAATGAAGATGAGTTGAAGATGACACCAAGCTCTCGAACCTGGGAAACTGGGGAACGCAGAGCTATTCACAAATACAGAAACGTCAAAAGGAGGAGCTGACTTTGGTGGAGAGATGATTTCTGTCTTGATCATACTGACTTAAAGGTGCTTAAAGACATTCAAGTGAATTTCTGGCAGTCGGGTGGATAAGTGGGAGCAAAGGTTGGGGAAGTGGATAAGTGTAAGCAACAGCAACATGAGCTGTCTTTCACAAAGAAGTTGGTCAGCCTGGATAAAGCCTAACAACAGAACTTTGGTCAGGGAAGACCTGTGGCAAAAGACATGGAAGAACTGGTACAAAAATCAAAGGGAAAGTGGAAGGAGAGGAAGGAAGGCTATTCAATAATAGTAATGCCAAATGCTGGAAAGACCTAGATGGAAAGGAGAACAAGGAAGGAAGGGAGAGGGGACTTTCTTGTTTACTGGAGAATATCCCTCACCTTTTAAAACAGGGATAGAGTTGTACAGTTACTATGGCAAGAAGTACAGGCCTAGGAAGATGATGTGTACTAAAGTAACAACTACAAATGAACATTTCAGATCACAACAAGGAGGCAAACACATCTGTTCTTCTATTCCAATACGTGGGAAAGGGCAAACATACTCCAGTCATCAGCCAAACCTGGACAATATACAATTTAATAAATTAGATAAAGATGTTTGATGTTTCTCTTCTCTAGAAAACTAAAGTGGTCATAAAATGCAGAATAGTTTGTCCCAAATGCAACATGGTTTTACAGGCTTAAGACAAGGAGGGGAATGGAGCCTGCTTCCTTCTTGTTCTGGTTCGTTTTCAAAGACTATAAGGCCAGTGATAGTGCAGGCAGACTCTGCTCTGTTTATGGGGTTGGGAGGTGAAGAAGCGTCAGGGCTCAGTCATTTGCTTTGGCTTTTTAATAAGTCTTACATCATGTGTTTTGCATGTGTGTAGTGTGCACTATAGTATTTGTGGCATGCTGGTGAGGATTCTGAGCTCATAGGATGATGTTTTGAAGAGTCAGAGGAGATAGGATTTGACCATCATACACCTCTCTAATCTGTAAAAGTGCACTTTGAAGAACATCAGAAAGATATTCTTAGCATGTGACAGTGTCATGGTATATAAACTAGGGTTACCAGGCCATTGTAAAACATCCAAACTGTTCAGATTCTAAGAAAGAAGAAAGACTTATACAGGATTCCTCAGCTCCAGAAATACTGACATTTAAGCCACATAACTCTTTGTTAAGGAAAAGCGTTGTCTTTCTTGTGCATTGTGGGCATTTAGTAGCATTCCCGGTCTCTGTCCACCTATGCCAGCAGTACCCAGCACCACAGCAAGAGAGCTGTCAGATTCAAAATGGAGCCACGTACAGCAAACAGAGCCAGTGAAGATGCTGACTGAGAGTTCTTATGCATGATTTGCCTACTACCAGAACTATCACAGGAAAACTTTCCAAACTGCAGCTTACCACAGCAGTTCCCAAAGACAGCTAGAAGTAAGCCCAAAGATAACTGCTGAAATTTTTCCTTTTGTTTAAAATACTTTGAAAAAATTGTTCTTTTTTAGTAAGAGATTTTCATAAACTGAAAAATCCAAATTTCTCAATATTTGTCAAACGAGAAAAAGTCTTGCTATGTCTATTCACCAAATACCAGGAGATAATCCTGGCAGGATTCCTGTTCCCAATATAGAAAGTTTTACAAAAATTTAAGCCATTCAAAAGCAAGATCCAAACACTGCATTAATCTTTGAACCCCACCCTTCTCCCCTTTAACATTGGATATCTATGATTAAAAGAACCCAAATGCCACATTTAAAATCTCAACAGTGAGGCAAGAGTTATAGGGCAAATATTATAAAAATGAATCTTACTAGGTTTACTTAAGACAAACAGTTGCTAAATAAACCACCTTGTGCAATTCTTTACAAAGAGCAGCACAAGGTTATTGAGAAGATAATCATTCTGCATGAGCTGTGGACAGGATGCCCTTAGCTATCGGTGGAGTATTGGCAAGCATAGAGATGACAGATCACTGCCATTTACCACGTCCTTTATGTCCTGGAGCAATTGTCATTCTTCAGACTCATTCACAAAAGCACCTAATCAAACACAAGCTCTAACAGAAGTTCTAAAAGTAATCATTTGACTTCTTGGTTCTAGATTCAGTCTCTCTGAACCTCAATTTCTCATCCTTAATTGTTGGTGGTTAGATCACCCTGGTTCTGCAGCTCTGTCTTGGCTGCTTTTCTCATTGCTGAGACAAAATACAAAGCACCCCAAGTTAAAGGAGGAAAGGTTTATTTTGGTTCAGTTTGTAGCAGTTTCAGTTCACAGTCAGCTGGGACCAAGACAGGGTGGCATGGCAGAGGGCCTGTATAGAGGAGAAACAGTTCATGGCATGGTGGGACAGGCAGAAGGCAGCAAAGCAGTGAAGCAGCAGCAGCTTCTTTTTGTCCCTTTATATTCCATCAGGCCACCACCCGTCTTTTGTATGGTTCCACCCACACCCAGGGTGAGCAACCCATAATTCTAGTATCACACTCTTAATGCTAGCATCACGTCTTTAATCCAGCCTCACACATTCTAATCCAGCCACCTTCAAAACTTCCCCATGTGACCACATGAGGCTTTTGGGAGACGTCTCTCCTTGTGGAAATACTGCCCCACTTCCATTAGCCTCCAGACAACTGTCTCCTTGATACCACCACCATGCCTTCAAGTAAGTTGCAGAGTTCTGAAGTTGAGATATTTAAAATTGATGTATAAATTTTCAATCTGTGACTATCGATGCCATGTTGAAAGATTTGGGAATGGATAGTGAGGAAGATGGCCTGGTTACTCTTTGGCTGCCTTCCTTAGCTCTATTTTGCCAGAGTTTGACACAAGTGACTACATTTTGAATCCAGTGTCTTTCCCAATGGGTAGGAGGTTCTACTGGCATCGGATGGGCAGAAGCCAGGGCTACTGCTAAGTATCTTACAATGCACAAAACATCCATTTTCCCAACTGTGATACAGCAATATTTTCAAAGGTCACCCAGTAGTACACCCACCAGAAGAGTGACCATCCCAAACAGAAAATATTACAGATGGCAAGAATTCTTGAGTCTCTGTGTTCCATTCTTATTACATTCAGGTGAGCCTAAGCTGTGAGCAGCACTATATTGTTTCAGAGAAGACAACAAATACCTCTCCCTGGAAGATTTGGGTCTCCCAGCATCTTCTATCATGACACAGAGGGAAACCTCTTCTTCTGTTACAACAGGAACATGAGTTTTTCACTCCAAGGAAAAAGGAAAATTTAGTGTAGAGAAAGGGGAAGCGCACTAGGATTAGAGGATTTGACCCAGCCATTCCTCTGCTGGGTATCTCCCCAAAAGAACTAAAAGAATCATACCACAGTGATATATATGCGCACCCATGTTTATAGCAGCAGTTTGTAATAGCTAAAACTTGGAAGCAGCACAATTGCCCATCAACTGGAGACTGGATAAAAAAGATGTGCCTTTTTTTAAATATAAAATGGAACACATCTCAGCCATAATGTATGAGAAACTAGAGACATTTATAGCTAAGTGGGTGCGTGTTGAGGTAATACTCATAAGTGAAAGTAATAGGACACACATGTAAATACCAAATAGTTTATCAGGTGTGGAAAACTAAAAGTGTAAATAAGGATCAAAATGTATAATTGATATTATGTAATAGGAAAAAAGGTGTAAAAGAGTAGGGGAAGTGGGAGGGGTAGGGGAAAGATAAGAAGGGAAAAGAAAAAATATCGGAAATGGCAAAGCATGGAAACAAAGTCTTTGTAAGTAGGGAAGGGTGGGGTGTGGAAATACTGCCCCACTTCCATTAGCCTCCAGACAACTGTCTCCTTGATACCACCACCATGCCTTCAAGTAAGTTGCAGAGTTCTGAAGTTGAGATATTTAAAATTGATGTATAAATTTTCAATCTGTGACTATCGATGCCATGTTGAAAGATTTGGGAATGGATAGTGAGGAAGATGGCCTGGTTACTCTTTGGCTGCCTTCCTTAGCTCTATTTTGCCAGAGTTTGACACAAGTGACTACATTTTGAATCCAGTGTCTTTCCCAATGGGTAGGAGGTTCTACTGGCATCGGATGGGCAGAAGCCAGGGCTACTGCTAAGTATCTTACAATGCACAAAACATCCATTTTCCCAACTGTGATACAGCAATATTTTCAAAGGTCACCCAGTAGTACACCCACCAGAAGAGTGACCATCCCAAACAGAAAATATTACAGATGGCAAGAATTCTTGAGTCTCTGTGTTCCATTCTTATTACATTCAGGTGAGCCTAAGCTGTGAGCAGCACTATATTGTTTCAGAGAAGACAACAAATACCTCTCCCTGGAAGATTTGGGTCTCCCAGCATCTTCTATCATGACACAGAGGGAAACCTCTTCTTCTGTTACAACAGGAACATGAGTTTTTCACTCCAAGGAAAAAGGAAAATTTAGTGTAGAGAAAGGGGAAGCGCACTAGGATTAGAGGATTTGACCCAGCCATTCCTCTGCTGGGTATCTCCCCAAAAGAACTAAAAGAATCATACCACAGTGATATATATGCGCACCCATGTTTATAGCAGCAGTTTGTAATAGCTAAAACTTGGAAGCAGCACAATTGCCCATCAACTGGAGACTGGATAAAAAAGATGTGCCTTTTTTTAAATATAAAATGGAACACATCTCAGCCATAATGTATGAGAAACTAGAGACATTTATAGCTAAGTGGGTGCGTGTTGAGGTAATACTCATAAGTGAAAGTAATAGGACACACATGTAAATACCAAATAGTTTATCAGGTGTGGAAAACTAAAAGTGTAAATAAGGATCAAAATGTATAATTGATATTATGTAATAGGAAAAAAGGTGTAAAAGAGTAGGGGAAGTGGGAGGGGTAGGGGAAAGATAAGAAGGGAAAAGAAAAAATATCGGAAATGGCAAAGCATGGAAACAAAGTCTTTGTAAGTAGGGAAGGGTGGGGGGGGTGAAGGGAGGGCAGGGGAATGGGGAAAAATAAGAACAAAGATACATCATGTAAAGGTGCAAGAGCCCAATGATGAATGTAACTGTACTGTATACCTAAAATGCACCAATAAACTCACTGGGAAGAAAAAGAGAAAGGGATATCCCAAAACTCTGGCCTGAGGAATTGTAGAAAAAAAAAAAGACATATAGTAGGGATAAAATTCTGTACCCCCCAACTGTATTTTTTTAATTTTTCTTTTTTGGTACTGGGGATCAAACTCAGGGCCTTGCTTGTAATGCAGACACAGTGCCACTGAGCTAAATCCCCAGCCCCCAAACTATATTTATATTGGTTTTTGTTGTGTGTATAGTAATTTAATAAGTAGCTGAATTTTTTTAAATAAGGGGAGAAAGAACATGTGCTTCATAACCCAACTTTACACATGAGTCAGCACCTAGAAAAGTTTGTTGTTTAAAGAATAAGCCCCTCAACCCAGAAAAAAACTAGAAAACTTAACTACACTCTTTCTTGTTAAAATGATCTTTTGGCAATTTTTGCCATTATTATTGGAAATACATAGAATACAGCTCTATCCCAACTGTATCACCACAGAATCACTTTGCCACAATTTGGGGGAAAACTACGTGTCATTCTTTTCAAAGCAACAATAAAATGAAATGAAAAGCAATTACTACTCAGACTCATTGGAAATAAACCAGCAGATTGGACAAAAACTGTATTGGTAACAATGGAAACACAACCAAGCTAATAAAAGCAGACACCATGCTCTTTATTACATAGCACAGGACAAACTTAGCTTTATTATTTTTTTAATGAAAGGATGCTATCTGTGCTTTAAAATAGGGTCTTAGCATATAGACATCTCACTGTTGAACATGAAAAATGAAGAACTAATATCTCTGAGCTGCCTTACTCTAAGGAGTGGAGGTCAGAGGCCTTGCCTTCAAGGATTTTTCCAAAAGTGTAGGAAAACGTACCATTACAACAGAACATTACTCTATGTTTTTATATTCTTGCCCTGCTAGGCCAGATGTCCCACAGCTTTGAAAACACAATATATAGAGCTACATATTTTTACTGAGATCTTTCAGTGCACTAGATTTGGTTTAGAGCTCTTGGGCTTTCATTGTTTGGGTTGAGACTTTCCCTTTATGAGGTGTTAGGGCAGAAGAAGGGGTGTGTTATGTTTTTATTTTGCTTTTACTTTAATTGCGATACACTCTTCGAACCCTTCCCCTAGTTCTGACCCCTCCAAAAAGATCCTTATCTCATTTCCTGCATCTGCATAGAAATTCTTAGGTCAAGAATCTTCCTCGTGTTTATACAGTTATTTTAGCCTTCCTCTTCCTACTAACGACACTGAAACTCGCGATGAGTCAAAACATGATGTGAGCTGTTTTCAGATATGCTTGGAATAGACACATGGTTTCAGTTCTGTTCTGGAAGAATTTGTTCCAGAGAATTGCAGCTTTCTGATCCTCCTTATTTGTTGGCGTTTTATTATCTCTGGGAAGTCTACCAGAGAAAGCTTTTCACTGAGCATAACCTTAAAAAATAAAGTTAACTTGAAAGCAAATGACCTAAATCCTATATGCGAAAGATTAAAATCTTTCATGAGTCTGTGAATAATAGAGAAGGACAAACACAAAATATAATAAAAAGTATTCTCAAAGCCACTTTCTTCCATATCCAAATGATAATCTACTTTCTTTTCCGGTTCTGAAGCTGGAGAAAGGACCAATTTAATTCTGTGATTCCCTCCTCTGCCCTGGTGGTTGGATTTGAACTGTGTGACAGGCAAGACGTCTCAAAGGAGAGCGGAACAGTAGTTCTCTTTATCCTTGGAACACCTGTTAAGAGGTTATAGGGGGTTTTATATACAGCAAGTACAACTCCAGTCTTCTCTCTTAGGGAAAAAGCAAAAAAAAAAAAAAAGAGAGAGAGAGAGAGTCTCATTAAAATATATAGTTTGCCAAAGTTTTCATTGCTCAAAAGTCAATGTAACTTTCAACCCTTGGGCATTCTGCAAATTGTGCTTTCAACCTTTCCAAGAACCTTCTTGTAAATTCTGAGCCTAAATATATTCCCCATCGTTTTCTAAGCTAAAGTGGTTTCTGATTTAATATCTACCTAACCACAATAGTGGTTAAAGAAGTTATTTCTTAATGAGCCAGCACATTATACACATAGTTTCATTCATATATAGTCATCTCCTAAGTGTAACCAAAAGGTTAGCATTAAAAAAACTGCTCAGAGAAAAAGCATTTGATAAAATTCAACACCCATTCATGATAAAAACCCTGCAAAAAATTGGAATAGATGGTCTATACCTCAATTTAATAAAGGCTATTTATGAAAAACCATCAGCCAACATCATATTGAATGGCCAAAAACTGAAAACCTTCATGTTAAAATCAGGAACAAGACAAGGATGCCCACTATCGCCACTTCTCTTCAATATAGTTCTGGAAACATTAGCCACAGCAATTAGACAAGAGAAAGAAATTAAAGCAATAAAGATAGGAAAGGAAGAAGTTAAACTATCATTATTTGCTGATGATATGATACTCTACATTGAAGATCCAAAAAACTCCACCA
>NW_022900950.1:75315227-75320648 GCF_012274545.1 Fukomys damarensis | reverse complement strand
AGAAAAAAATCCACAGGTAACCAGAACTTTTAAAATAGAATAAAAATTTTATACATTTATCAATGGGAAACATCCACTCTGTGCAGCAGATTGAGCTGATGGAGAGATATACAAACACTGAATAAAAAAGCAAGTCAAAAATAGTTAATGAATGTAACTGTACTGTATCCCTAAATGTACCAATAAACTCAATAAAAAAAAAAAAAACTGCTCAGAAA
The DNA here is from genome assembly GCF_012274545.1 of Fukomys damarensis. Lineage (NCBI taxonomy): Eukaryota > Metazoa > Chordata > Mammalia > Rodentia > Bathyergidae > Fukomys > Fukomys damarensis. Next base: position 75,320,430 of record NW_022900950.1, on the reverse strand, counting down.
AATCCACAGGTAACCAGAACTTTTAAAATAGAATAAAAATTTTATACATTTATCAATGGGAAACATCCACTCTGTGCAGCAGATTGAGCTGATGGAGAGATATACAAACACTGAATAAAAAAGCAAGTAACAAAAATAGTGATAATAAGCTGAGAGTGAAAACAAGAGAAATTTCCAGGCACCAGAAAAAGGTGAGACTTCATCTAACCTGAATTACCTACCAAAGGCCTGACCTCCTAATCCCATAGCAAATGAATCTGGGCATTCGGCTTTCAACACAAAAATTTGTGGAGGACACATTTGAATAGTAACATAGATGTACTGGAAAACAACTTGACAATAATTTTTTTACAATAATGAAAAAGATGAAGAAAGAAAAAGAAACCACAGGGTGTCACATTATCACAAAGTCTTGTAATTTTGAACATTCTTTTGTTCACCAAGTCACAGAAGAGAAAGAAGAGCAGAACCATGCAGTTTTGAGGAATGTATATTAAAGGGTACATGAAAAGGGCACATTTGCCTGGTCTGAACAAGCAATCTGTTTTCAGATCTTGTAATGCTCACTTCAGAAATGGCTGCTAGTTCGCAGAAGTGGCATCAGGAGTTGCGCAGTTAAAGTCTTTTTCTCGGGCAGCAGATCCTACACTGATCAGAGTGAAAAGACAGTAAAATCTTCCTGGACTCCTTGGCACTAGTTTCCTTGTCTCCTTGTTTCTAGTAATCCTTAAGGTAAAGAGAAATACCCTGAGTCGAAGCAGGATTCCTAAACAAGTCATCTGCCCTAGGGAAATGCTGTAGGAAACTGCTATGGAGTGAGTGGCGTAACCCAGAGAGAATTATTTCCCAGTTCGAGAGACCGGGAAGTAGGAGGTCAGGATGTCAGCCAGTTTGGCTCTTACTGAGGCTTTTCTAACCATTACCCTCTTGCTGGGACCTCACCAGGGGAGGTGGCGGGGTGGACACTCTCCGGTCTCTTTTCCTAAGGACGCTGATCCCATTATGGGGCCCCACTTCCATGACCTCATTTAAAATTAATTACCTCCTTGGGCCAGGGATTTAGCTCAGTGGTGCCGCCACCTGCCTCGCAAGTGCAAGGACCTGAGTTTGATCCCTGGTACCAAAAATAAATAAATAATAAAATAAAATTGATCACCTCCCAAAGATACCACCTCCTAATGCCATCATCCTGAGGATTTATGCTCAACATGGAGATTGTAGAGAAACACAAACATTCAGTCATAGCGTCATCCAATAAACCTGGCATGCCCCAAGCCAAATACGGAACTGATTTTGGGGCACCCATCATCATTCTATTCATTTGTAACACAGGAGAAAATGCCATTCTTCATAAAAATGTCCTTAGAAGATGAAATGATACAATAATTTCAACAGATATTGGTTTCTTGCCTTTCGAATAGGAATCTATAATTACATTGGCGTGGTTCATCCACAAATCATAAGCTATTTTTCAAAAATAGTCAAAAATGTATGCTAACAGTGGTTGACTTTACATAATCTCTTTGGACCACCTCAGTCCTCACTCATTTACCACCTATTCTTAGAACATCCAAAAATTCCTCAGGGACATGACATTAACTACTTCTAGAATAAAAATTGAATGTTTTCAGAGGGGAATTGCTTTTATTTCTTATGAACAAAATATAAATATGTAATAGGGGATTAAATATAAATACATAGAGAGGACTAAATTGTTTACCTGGTAAAGTAACTCACACAACAAAAGGTTCTGTCTCTGTCATTAATCTAAATATCTTCTTGAATATAGAGGAGAATCTAATGTAGAATGATGAGCCAAGAATGAAACTTCTGTGAAGTAATTAAGAAAAAGTAAATATTCAAAATAATAGGCAATGTTCATTAACTAGTATAGTATTCTATTATAAAGACAAATTTCCATTTAGGAAAAGTCTTGCAACAAGATGAATCCTAATACTCATTATGAACCTGTACTTAAGAGTAATTAGGAGTCAAGAATCAAACATATTCAGCTGAATCTCACAAAACCTGGAGACTAATTGTACTTAGGATGTCAACTTAAATAGTTTTGGAAAACCAGAGGAACCCTGTAATTAACAAAACAGATAAAGAAAATAATGGCATTAACATTAGAAGAAACTATTGGGGGGCTGCCTTACTGATTGTGCCCAAAGAAGGCTGTGAGCAGTGCAGGCTGCAAAAAGTAAACCCACAACTGGCTTGTTTCAAGAAGCAAGTCCAGCCGAAGCCTGTGTGCCAAGGTCAGAGTGACTCACCTAAATTCCATTTCCTGGAGTGAAACCATCTTTACTAAAAAGACAAAGTTAATTATTGACCCCCAACCTATACTTTGTTCTGTTCCTAATTCAAGAATGCTCTGTCTCTTCCTTTACAAGCCTTACCTACATCAGGAACATAACCATAACAACTCCACCTAGTGCCTCCACATATTCAATCTAACTATGATGTCACTGATAAATAGTGACTCTGGATGTTCAGGGCCTCTGAGTGTTCGGCATTGTTTACAGGAGCATTGCTCATGCCAGCTCCCCATTTCTCTGTCTCTTTAACCCTGTCTCTAAGTCTTTCTTTCAACCATACATCACAGCAGTAAGCAGGAGATCAGAACCCACTGTGTGGATCTCTGATAACTATTTCATAAACATTTTTAGTATTAGTCTCCTAGGAGGTAAAATGTGTCATATATTTACCATGTCCTGTATCAAATATATTATCATTCATAGCACCCACTATTATTAAAATAATAACATGTCTATCCAAATTGTTGGAGAATTCAGCTTAATTTTAGTTATTACTCTTGTTACATATTGTCATGTTACTTCAATAGGCCCAAAATTATTTCTTTGAAACTTACAAAGCAACAAAAAGTTCCATATTCTACCATGACACTAAGATAAATCAAAGAATTTATTGAACATGTAGTTTGCAAGAAAAAACAAGGCCTAAAAGTTCTGCCGAAAAATTCTGAGCAGGCAATGCAGAACCAATAAAATAATCAAAACTACTCACAAAATGTCTCTGTCAATAAGTCTGAAATGATCAGGCTTCACCATCTTGAATCAATTTCCTTGGAGTGGAGAAACAGCTACCCCATTGAGGTCACTTTGTGAGAAGTGGGAGAAGAAGAAAGGTAGAACCAATTCGTGAAATGGACAGAGCCTGTACAGAGATGAGAAAGGGGAAAGGAGGTAAAGAAAATGGACTATCTCAAGCTGGAAGTGAAGTGAACAAGGCTAGAAGTTACGTGATGGCCCATTTGCGAGCTCTCAAAACCATGGCCGACCAAGAACTTCCCCTACACTTACACACTGTAACACAAAACAAAGGTGAGCATATTATTACTCTAAAAAGTCCCCTTAGAATATACATTTCCTGAAGTCAGCATCTGCTCTTGCATGGATGCATGGATGGATGGATGATGGATGGATGGATGGATGGATGGATGGATGGATGGATGCATGGATGGATGGATGATGGATGGATGGATGGATGGATGCATGGATGGATGGATGATGGATGGATGGATGCATGGATGGATGGATGGATGATGGATGGATGGATAGATGGATGCATGGATGGATGGATGGATGATGGATGGAAGGATGGATGGATGATGGATGATGGATGGATGCATGGATGGTTGGATGGATGGATGATGGATGCATGGATGGATGCATGGATGGATGGATGGATTCATGGATGGTTGGATGGATGCATGGATGGATGCATGGATGGATGGATGGATGGATGGATGGATGGATGGATGGATGCATGGATGGATGGATGATGGATGGATGGATGGATGCATGCATGGTTGGATGGAATGAGCTGCTTTTAATTAAACTATCCCTCCGATTTGGACACTTTTCTTATTCTTTTTTTTCCACAAAGGATAATCCTTTTATTTTATTCTTTTCCAAAACCTTTCAATACTCTAATTTTTTTACATTTCCATCTAAATTTTGATGTCACATTCTCTGTGCCCACAAAATATACTGCTAGAGCTTTTATTAGAACTATATGAAATCTTCAAATCAAACAGGAAAGACTGACAGTTTTTATATGAACACGCTATATTTCTACATTTATTTAAGTCTGTTTTGATTTCCTTCAATACTATTTAGATTTCAGCACACAGATCAAGTGTACATGTATGTTATATTTATACCTACATATCTGTTCCTTTGTAACTACTGTATATAGTATTTATTATTGTATGTTCCTATTGTACATTGCTAGTAGTGGTCTTTCAGTATTCAAAAGAGAGTGATTCCAGGAAACTCCACAAATACCAAAATCTACATATACTCAAGTTCCTTTAAAAATGGCACAGTATTTGTATACAACCCATACACATCCTCCTGTATACTCTAAATCATCTCCATATTATTTATAATACCTAAAACAATGTGTTATATAAACAGTTGCTATATTATATTCCTTAGAGAACACGACAACAAAAGGCTTAGTTCAGACACATGCGTAGTTCAGTCACAATTTTTTTCACATATTTTTTTTCACATGGTTTGTTGAATCTGCAGGTGATGAACCTGAATAAATAAGAGGGTCAAATGGATAGAGAATTAAGACTGGGGGGTGTGGGTGTCTTATATCCTGTGACCTTGCTAAACTCTAGGTTTTTTGAAGATTCTTTGGGACAATCATGTTGTCCGTCAATGGAAACAGTTTTATTTCTTCTTTCCCACTTGCCTCCTATTTCCATATTAATGCTGACCAGGATTTCCATTAAAATACTGGACTGGATAATATTCCATTTTATAGAAAAACCACATCTTCTTTCTCCAGTTTCCAACGGATGGGCAAATAGGTTGTTTCCAAGATTTAGCTATTACAAACTGTGCCGCTATAAACATGGGTGCATAGGAAAATGGATACATATTGAAGATATACTCCTAAGTGAAATAAATAAGTCCCACATGTGTAAATACCAAATAGTTTCCCTGGTGTGAATATTCTGCAACAATGCATAAGATTCTAATAAGATTACTGACATTTAGAAATGGGAGGAAAGGAGCTAAAGGTGTAGGGAAGGTGTGATACGTAGGGGAAGAACAAAAAGGGAAAAGAAAAAAATGTGAGAGAATGAAAAGATGAAAATAAAGTGTTTGTAGATGGGGAGGGGAGGAGGGGGTGAAGGGAGGGCAGAGGTAAGGGGAAAAAA
>NW_022900950.1:75310562-75314760 GCF_012274545.1 Fukomys damarensis | reverse complement strand
AAAAAAAAAAAAAAAAAAAAAAAAAAAAAAAATACTGGACTGGAGAGAGGTTGGGAGTAGACATTCTTGCTTTGTTCTTGTTCATGGAAGAAAACTTTCATTCCTTCACCATTAAGTATGAAGTTAGCTATAGTTTGTTTTATGTTTTTTCCCTTTATGAACAGTGGAATTTAACTTGCTAACTTTTTTGAGGATTTCTACAGTATGTTCATGAGGTAAATTGGTCCATAGTTTCCTTTTCCTCTCATTCTTTTTTAAGTTAGCACCAGCTCCATGAAAAGGCCCTCAGACTTTAGTCCTCGATTTGGAAAGATGCTGTAGATGAGGTGACGTTCTACAGCATCTTAAATGTTGATACATTATTAAAGATTAGATATCTTTGTTCACAGAGACTGTTGGCCTACAATTTTCTTTTTTCTTTCTTTCTACATTTACTTATTCATTTATTTATTTATTTATTTATTTTTGTTTTGGTTTTGGTTTTGGCTTTTTGTTTGTTGTTGTTGCTGCTCTTTTATAGCATCTCTGACAGGCTTTGGCACGAGGGCTGTCTTGACTTCATAAGGCAGGTTGAGACCTATTCCTCCCTCCTTTATTTTTGGAAAGAGGATGTGTAAGATAAACCTTCTTTCCTTAAATATTTGTGAGAATTCTCCACTGACACCCTCTGGACCTAGAGTTTGTTTCAGGACAAAAAATTACTTAATATCACAGTTTACTCCATTCCAAATCCCATGAGAGAATATGCAGCAAATGGTTTGTCCTGGCATCTGATTTAATACTTTTGAATCACTGTTGTTTAATAGAGAAGGATAGTGAGCATGAACAATAACTAATAAATTATCAACATCAAAAACTGGCGTGTTGTTCATAGAAAAAATGTTCAATTTCTCCTATTGGACGATCGATGAGCTGATTGTACAAGAGAAGTTGAACCCTGCTTAGATCATCCAGACCCCAGTCCAGCAAGCTAAGGCTTGGGGACCAACACTTGCGAGGCTTTCCAGAGTGAATCAGTATAATTTGTCTTTTCTATTCTTGGAACTCATGATTACTGACCAGCCATCTATTTTCCAGCAAAAGTAAAACATCATTGAATGTGCCAAGATATTGAAATTGGTTAGACAAAATAAAAATTACCAGGAGCAGGAAGATTTGTATTATTACACAAAAAAATTTTCATTTTAATCTCCCCGTTCCTCAATCCAAGTTAGATGTTCGGAACTCAGCTTTGCTCATGTATGTAGCCTATGTATAGGGATGATTTCATGTAATTTTTGTGTGTGCATATGCACTCTTTTGATTGTCGTTTAGTGTTTTCCATTCTCTGCTATAATTCTCAACAAAAAATACATGTTCCACCTGAAGGCCAATGGATGATTGAAATGGCTTATTTGAATATAACAACAACCATTGACACATGATCCTATTAACAAAGAAGACCTGTCCATAAAGGAACAGGCTGAATTATAATGGATGAAGTAAAACATATTCATCTCCCTTGTTGGTTACACACTTCCTCCGTGAGTGCACATTCTCAGGGTATGTAAGGGACCACTTCTCAGGATTGCCTTCAGCAGCTACGCCCCATGCTCCCAACGGTCCCCAGTAAGTGACTTGAGTATCTGTGAACAAACGGAAGTCATGAACAGATGGCTGGATACTCTCCCCTTACTCCTGCAGATCACTGTTCATGCTTGTCCACTCTGCCTCGTCTCAGGAGGCTGAACTGTATGGGGTGGATGGCACAGACTCCCTGGCTCCCGGCCTCTCTATCAAGTCTGACACATGGAAGCGTCATTGAAAGCAAAGAAGAGTGCCCAGAGACTTCCTTCTTCCCAAGTCCGCAGGACCAATGGGAAAGTTCTTCATTCCAGCAACTCTCTTTCTTTATCCTTTTCAGGCCCCCCAAAAATAAGGCCTCCCTGTCCTCTGTTGTTTCCCATCACCCTTTCCATATCTCTTGTAAAAAATTTATTAAAAGTTCTTTAGTGAAAACACACACACACACTATATGAACTGGCAATATGTTTCTTGCCCAAGCTCTGACTAAAAAAGAAGTCAAATCTGCTGATGAGATGATTAAGCTGGGTAACATGCCTTTCATCCAAAAGATAGGCTGTATTTCATGAATAATCTTAGCACTGCTCGTTCACTGCTCTGCAAGTCCATCCCAAAATTGTTGAGAGCAGGGTTGATATCATCTGAACATCTTGTCTCCACAGATTACTACTCTAGTGGAAACTCTATTCATTTAGTTTTCTCTTTTACTTTCCTTTTTAGTTTTATTTTAGGATTCCCTATTTTTAATGTTCATACAGAGATTTCTTTAACTGAAATACCGAATAGTTTCTGTGGTGTGAAAAACTATAATAGTACACAGGATCCTAATGAGACAATTAATAATGTGAAATAGGAAGTAAAGGGCTAAAGGTGTAAGGAAAGTGGGAAGGGTGGGGGAAAGGTAGTAAGGGAGAGGAAAAAAATATGAGAAACTGAAAAAATGGAAATAAAGTGTTGTAAATGGGGAGGCTAGGAGGGGGTGAAGGGAGGGCAGGGACAAGGGGAAAAAATGAGAATCAAGACCTATTATGTAAAGGTACAGTATCGCAATGATGAATGTAATTGTATTGTATACCTAGATTGTACCAATAACCTCAATAAAAATTTTAAAAAAAACTCTGTACATTTGTTGTTTTAGTGTCTCCTGATTTTATTATATCTGCATCTAACTTTCATTAAGAAAATAGGTACCTTGAAATTTCTGAAGGTATAACCAAATTTTTCGGGTATTGGGCCCAGATACGAAAAATGGGAAACAGCATATTAGAGAAACAGAAAGGGAAATTTATTTGAAGATAGAATTGACATCATGAGTCACTGGAAAAGAAATAAGACTGTTTCCAAAAAGCATATTTCATTAAGTAGACATATGTAAAATTATTTTCATGTTGTGAGGGGCAAGTTGTCTATGATTTTAGCCCTAAAATATGCATTGCTTGAAGACTTATTTATTCCTGAGATTCTCCAAGAACCAGTTTTCTTTTTTAGAATATTAATATTTAAGACAAACACCTGAAACTTGAGCTTGTGGCTAGTTCTCTACTTAATTTCATAGAGCTGATGTTAAGCTTGTCTCTTGCTTTTTTCTGTACATAATGTACTATAGTGAGCTGTTATAGTGGCTTTAAAATACACGATGAACATTTTGAATGTTCTCAGTGTTTTTAATTTAGATTTGCACAATCATAGAAATTAGAGCCGGAAAAACTAGGGTTCTTCCTCTTAACATGAACCGTAATCCTCAGTCCAGACTTGGCTTTCTTTTTCTGATTAATGAAGCTAACAGGAAAAAGCCCTCTAGACAATTGCTCCATTATTTTGGGATCTCTAGACTAGCACTATCTCTTGAACAGGATGCCATTATTCTAGTGATTTACCGTGGAGTCCTAACAAAACGTGTCTTTTTCTCTTGGCATTACACTTATTGGTTGAGAGAGGCTGTATCTACTAACAGCAATATTTGAATAAAAAAATATCATTACAATTAGCTATAACATCAAGATTAGCCTAGAAAAGACACAAACATGGAACTCCGCAGCCCATTTTGTTTGGGGCAATGGAAATAACAAACTTAAGCCTTTTACTTAGTTAAATTCCATTCATTCATATGATGGAAGATTGGCAACACAAAATTTCCTGTGGGTTATTTTGTATTATCAATGATCTATATTTAATTTCTTTTATCTATCCAATAACTTAATGGTTCTTTCTTTTTCATGCAAGAAGCAAAATAGCCCTTTAAATACTACGCCTTTGGAGATTCTCTCAATGCCACATTTTTCTTTTAAGTATAGCTCCATGTTAGATGCATGTAGCTGAGAGGACCTTGGTAAATTGTCTAGTTTCTAACTTTATTTCACATGTGAGGAAGAAAACTAAATCCAAAGAGTAATTCATCATTATCCTTTTCAATTTTTTTGCTATTATTTACTAACAAGATATACTTTACTTTTGAAAATAGCATTTAGAAAAGAATATGATTTATTTGCATTTGGAAAAGAATATGATTTATTTCCAAGAAATACTTCCAAATAATTTTAGAATAGTTTGAAATTCTGCTAAAAGCTTTTATTCATTTCAAGTCAGTTACTTCGTTAATTTTTTTTCTTTTTTTTTTTTTTTTTTTTTTTTTTTT
>NW_022900950.1:75261342-75310502 GCF_012274545.1 Fukomys damarensis | reverse complement strand
TTTCTTGTTTATTTTTTTTTTTTTTTTTTTTTTTTTTTTTTTTTTTGTACAGGGGATAGAACTCAGATCCTTGTGCTTGCAAGGCAAGTGACAGAACCACTGAGCTAAATCCCCAGGTTTTTTTATTAATTTTTTTCAAGTCAGTTATTTCAAAACTAAATGCACTGTTGATGCTACCCTCTTAGCAGATCATGCCCTTATCATACACTATGTTAGCAAGGTTTGTATTTTATACACTTTTATTATTATCCTAACCAGTTAGTAAGCTCTTCTTTCTTTCTCCCAATGTGCCTACCTTCCATTTTCCATGCAGTCCAGTACACTGATTGATGGAACTTGTGCGTAACTCAGAATCCACAGCTGTGTATTCCAATTAACCAAGCAGTAATGTCAATAACATTGGCCTGAGAAGAGTTAAATTAGCATTTATGTTGCTTTACTATACACATGAGTTGATTGATCTTAATAAAAACAACCCAAAACATATTTGATGGAAATGTAACATGAATTACAAGTAAACATATAATTGTATAGAACTACTAAATCCTAACTGTGCCCTCTGATTAGTCAAAGTTGGATTGAGAATTCAGCCTAAGATAAACACCTATGATCAATAGGTACAATATAGCAGGTAAAACATTTCCACTTCAACTCAAACTATAAAACTCACAAGCCACTGGGGATGTAGCTCAGTGGTGCCACCACCTGCCTCACAAGCACAACGTCCTGAGTTCAACCCGGGTACCAAAAAAAAAAAAGATCTCACAAGCAGGGAGTATTTTCTTTTTCCTTTTCAGTTAGAAAAATTGGGAAAGGGGCCTGGGATTTAGCTCAGTGGTTTTGCCATTGCCTCACAAGCACAAGGACCTAAGTTTGATCCCTAGTACCAAAAAACAAAACAAACAAACAAAAAAAAAAAACCTTTCACCTAAGAAAAACTGGGAAAGAATGGTTTAATGGAATAGATTTACCAGTTTTAAATGCCTTCTATATTATATGTACATTATATATAGCTCATTTGACATTTATTGTTCTGGTATTTTTGTTAAATAAATAGTTTCCATCACAAAAATCTCAATTTGTCTAAATATTAATTAGTTGCAACCTGAAAATGTTTCTGCCTGTAATGCTTCTCTGACATCCCTTGGAAAGAATTTTTAACCAATAGGAAAAAATTAAGTTTATACTGGAGCACATTTTGTTAAGTCCATTTGGCCAAATCAGTAAGTTTGGAATTTGGCAATGCCTGTAAATTTTGTTTAATTTCACTTCACTTTGAAATTTTGCTGAGTGAATAGAACTAGCTGAAGAACTCAGAGAATGATTGATTATAGGAATCTTTTTAAATATTGCCTAAAATATGGTGGAAAAGGCATCAAAGAATAAGAGTGAGTTGAAAGACAAGGGAGCTATTCAGCCAATTTACCAGAATTTTAGAAAGGGGGGTACTAACAAAGTATACAGGATGAAAACGAAAGATCCAAAAGAATCATTTTATTCCTCATGAATATGACTAATATTTCTTTTCTGTAGAACAGTCAACATTTAAATTGACTTTACTAAAAGGATATTTAGTAAGAAAAAATACAAACTACAATTAAAAGTGTGAGATGAGAAGTTTGATGGATTTACAGAAATTGCTCCCTGCTCTGATTACAAATGAATGCAACATTCTTACCCTATCCAAGATGTAAAACCATCTACTCTCTCAATGGACCTCTTCCTTTCTCAGGTTGGTGTATCTATCAGTCAGTGCTCACTAGAGACAGGGTCAAGTGTGGAAGAGTGTGAGAAAAGACAGCCAAAGGATTCAGTCACAGGTCAAAGGCATTGACCTCACCATACAGACTTGAGCAAGTCTGGATCAGGAAGCCAGAGGGCTTGTGATAGAAGCTGAAGAGTCTGCACAAGAAGCCAAGAGATGGATTCCAGAGTGAAGGCAAGGACTGGAGCCCCTCCAAAGAAACACAAGGGAGCTTTCCTTCTCCTTTCTCCTTTTTATTCGCAGGGTACAAGCCTATTTGTTGGTGCACTCATAGTAAATCTGTTCAGTCAATCCCAGAACTATGCCAAGCCCATCAGTTGGGCATTTCTTACTCCAGTTGACACAACAATGAACTATCATAGTTGGTTTCTCAGGGGAGTCTTGAATCTCACAATTCACAAACAGAATATCTAAGAACAATGTGCCACACTGGAGAAAGAGCATCCCTGGGAGCGTGCTCAAGGACACATAAACATAGACTAAGCCACTGTTCCAACATACAAACTATTCTGGTAAGAAAAGACTTCAGGAAAATGATGCATTTTGACCTGAATTTCCCTCTGGACACCTTTGAAACAAGTGCCTGTTGATGCTGGGGAAGGAGATTCTTACCAAGCCTAGGCTGGTCAGAAGAGTTAATCCATTAAGCACAGGACAGGAGCAAGGTTGGAGACCACAGCCAGAAAAAAAGTTTGCAGTTTCTCCAAATTGTCCTCAGCCACAGGTCAATGAAAGAAAATTCACACACAGAAGTAAAAGATAAGAATAATTTTCAGGGAGATTATCTACAGGAAATAGGAGTTCTCTAAGATGGGAGGGTGCAAAGTAGGTGTTTACCTTGGTGAAGTGACTAATCTTGGCATAGTTGAAGTATTCATCACAGTTTAGCTCAACACATCCCCCTTTTTGTGGCCCTACTGTGTAACAAGCTTTGTGAAACAATTCAAGGCTCAAAGAGCGAGAACAAAAGAAAGGGCAACAGGAAAGACAGTTTGCCCCAAGAAGTAGAGTTGAAATCAGACACAACTGCACTATTTCTGTCATCCAAGGAAAGATCATCGCCAAGAATCCCATGTTTTGGGCTTCAATAACAAGCTCTTAATGGCTGATTCTGTGCTTCCCAAAACCCTCATCCTGACTCCAGCCATGCTTTCCTGGTGCACCCAAACCATGGTAATACAATTCTTCTCCAGAGGTTAACAAGACCAAAAAAAGCTTTCTCAAGACTATGCCTGAAAATTACCTACAGAAAAACAGGGAAAATTTAAATATATAATAAGCAAGTGAAGGTATGATGTCAGCAATAGACTCTCAACATTATTCTAAATCTGGACTTAGGAAAGGGTATAGAGAGCAAGAAAGGGAAGAAGGAATAAGTGTCTTCTGAAAACATGAAATAATAGCTATTAGAGAGCCACAAAACTATGGGATTGTTGTATTTGCCTCATATGGACACTGGAAATTCATAGGTCAAGGAATTAGTATCCCAACTTTGTGGAATTGCCAACTGAGTTTGTTTTCATGAAAGTACCTCAAGCACCTAAAGTTCATGTCCAAGGCTATATACATTGTTTTAAAATTCCAACATGCAAAAATATATGATTCAGGTTTGTTCTCTGTAAGTGCAAAGGCAAGAGAATTAATTCATTGTGAGCATGAAGAAAAATGGCACCCACAAGGCCAACCTTGAGCCACATGGAGAGAAGTGAATAGGCACTCACAAAGTGTACAGGTACAGGAATAACATTACAGGCACAATCAAGGGCAGGAAGCACAGAGTACATCCAGAGGCTAGCAGGCAGGAAAGGCAGGAGATGGTTTAAGATGCCAAAGGATGTGGTTGATGTGAGGAGGTAGGTGGTAGGAGATGAAATGAGGGAAAATGGAACAAATTATGAAAAGCATTTATTAAATTAAATTACATTCAGTAGTCAGTGGGTAGTTACTGAAAGATCAAAGGAGAATGACATGGTTCTATTTGTGCTTCAAAGAGATCTCTGGAAGCAATGTGGAGGAGGCCAAAGGACTGGTATACAGCTATGTAATTGTATTGGAGAGACATGAACAGATGGAGAGATAAGAAGATGAATATTATGGAACAACCACCAAAAGGAAGGAGAGGGAGGAATGAAGGATAGCTCTCAGAATTCAATTTTCTATGGCCAACTGAATGCTGACCCAAGTAGCCAAGACCTCAAGCAAAGGAGAAGTACCAAGCTTCACAGTGAAGCAGGAGGCAAGGAGAACTCATTGGACATACTGACATCTCAGTGGGCCATTTTGGTGGAAAGGTCAAGGAGAAGACTGAAGAAGATCTGGTACTCAGAAAAAAGGTCTCATCAGAGGTGCAGATTTGAGGTCCTAGTCTGGCCATACTTAATGGTGGGGGTGATGAGAAGTTCTGGATGAGGGTGAGAATGGAACTCTGGGAGCAAAAACATGGTAGTGCCAAGGATTTAGCTCAGTGACTCCACTGCCTGCCTCACAAGTGCAAGGACACAAGTTCAATCCCTGGTATAATACTAATACTACTAATAATAACAGATGGTAGCAGTGTCCATGGGGCCAGTATGTGTAGAAAGCCACCTCCTCCCCCATGTGAAGATAGCCTACCTGGAGGGAGGACAGAGGGCATTGTGTTCCCAAGAGAAAGACCCACTCTTGGGCCGGGGATTTACCTCAGTGGTGCTGCTGCCTGTCTCACAAGCGAAGGTCCTGAGTTCGATCCCCAGTACCAAAACAAACAAACAAGCAAAAAAACATTCATCATTCTGGGATATGCAAGCAGAACCTGGGCCTGGAAGAAGTCCTTTTTGCAGCACTACTCAGAAAGTAGGAGCACTTAGAGGAATGGCTTTCCCTGGGAGCACGTGGGAAGGGATGCCACCATCACCACACCCCAAAGTACAGGACAAAGTCCTCAGAGTGGAAGCAGAACAGAAGGCTAAAAATTAGCAAACTAGATTATAATGTGTGGTGACATGCAATCAAGTGTATACTTCAATCTGTGCTAAGCACAATTCACTATTTACAAAATCACCTACTAAAAAATATCTTCACACCTCAGAAATTAATACTCTCTGCTCTTTTGTCATCACTTGTGGATATGCATGGAATGGCAAAGAAGTTGAGTCTGCAATTTTCTTGTGAGTGTTGGGTTTTCAGATTTGTGCTTTGTTGGCAATTTTGCTAAATTAGACAATTATGCATGGTGAGAAAGTGCTCCTCAATTTTCCTGAGCTAAAAAGCTGTGATGCCCCTTGCCAAAACAAGAGAGCACCCTCCTGGGTAGGAAGAATCGACATAGTGAAAATGGCCATACTACCAAAACTGCTATACAGATTCAATGCAATGCCAGTTGAAATTCCAACACCATATTTCACAGAACTAGAAAAAAGAATCCAAAAATTCATTTGGAACCATAAGAGACCTAGAATAGCAAAAGCCATCCTAGGCAACAAAGATATGGCAGCGGGTGTAACAATTTGAAACTATACTACAAAGCCACTGTGATAAAAAACAGCACGATACTGGCAAAGAAACAGATCTGAGGATCAGTGGAACAGATTGGAAGACACAAAAACAAATCCAGATGTACTCCGCTCCCTCATCTTTCACAAAGGAGCTGACCATCCTCAGTAAGAAAAGATAGCCTCTTTAATAAATGGTGTTCGAAAAACTGGATTTCAACCTGCCACAGATTAAAACTGGACCCTTATCTTTCACCATGCGCTAAATTAAAATCCAAGTGGATTAAAGATCTAAATATCAAAACAGAAACACTAAACTTGCTGGAAGATAAGTTAGGCAGAACTCTTGAAGACATTGGCATAGGAAAAGATTTTATGAACAAATCCTCAGTAGCACGGGAACTAGCAGAAAGAATCAACAACTGGGATCTCATCTTATTAAAAAGCTTCTGCCCTGCAAAAGAAATCATCAACAGAACTAAGAGACAACCTACAATGTGGGAAAAAATTTTACCAGCTGCTCCTCAGACAAAGGACTATTATCTAGAATATATAAAGAACTCAAAACAATCAGTCCCCCCTAATATAAAGACCCGATTCAAAAATGGGCATCTGAAATGAACAGACAATTCACAGACAAATAAGTAAAAACAGCAAGTAAATATATGAAAAAATGTTCCACATTACTGGTCATTCAAGAGATGCAGATGAAAACAACACTGAGATTCCACCTCATCCCACAAAGAGTGGCTGCTATCAAGAAATCACACAATAATAAATGTTGTCAGGGTTTTGGGGAGAAAGGAACCCTTCTCCATTGTTGGTGGGAGTGCAGACTGGTGCAAGCACTATGGAAATCAATATGGAGATACCTCAAAGAGCTGGGACTAGAGGTTCCATTTGACCCAGCCATCCCTCTGCTGGGTATCTTTCCAAAAGAATTAAAAGAATCATATCAGAGATATATGCATACCTATATTTATAGCAGCACAGTTTGTAAGAGCTAAAACTTGGAAACAGCCCATTTGCCCATCAGTTGGAGACTGGATAAAGAAGATGTGTTTTTTTCTATAAAATGGAATACTACTCAGCCATAAAGAATGAGAAATTAGAGTCATTCATAGGAAAATGGATACATATTGAGGATAAACTCCTAAGTGAAATAAATAAGTCACACATGTGTAAATACCGAACAGTTTCTCTGGTGTGAATAAACTATAATAGTACATAAGATCCTAATGCTATAACGGACAATGTGAAATAGGAATAAAGGGGCTAAAGGTGCAGGGAAAGTGGGAAGGGCAGGGGAAAGGTAATAAGGGAAAAGAAAAAAAATATGAGAAAATGAAGAAAAGGAAATGAAATGCTTGTAAAGGGGGAGGAGAGGAGAGGTGAAGGGAGGGCAGGGACAAGGGGAAAAAATTAGAACCAAGACCTGTCATGTAAAGGTACAAGTTCCCAATGATGAATCTAACTGTACTGTATACCTAGAATGTACCAATAAACTAAAAAAAAACAACAACAAAAAAAAACAAAACAAAACAAGAGAGCAGCTTCATTCAGACCTGAATTATAGTGCTATTGACCATGAGTTCAATGTCAATGAATCTCTGTGAGCAGTGGTTCAGTACTTGTAGCAGCCTCATGAAACAAAACTACCATAAGTATAAGAACTAATGGTATAAGCAAAGGTTGGAATGGACCAAGAACCAATTAGTCCTAAACAGAATTCCTTATTCATTTAAAATTGTTCGTGAGGACTGGAAGTGGGGTTTAATTTTAAATTTTTATTTGGATTTCTCAAATTAAAAAAAAAAATTTCCCCTCTCTCTCTCTCACTGATGGCAGTCAGTGACCATGTACTAAATATGGAAAAGTACATCACTGAGTTTGGGGCCTTCACAACACTGTACACTTGATCTGTGGCTTTTGTTATGGTTTGTGTTTAGATGTCCCTCCAAAGTCTCATGAAGAAATAGGTGGGACTTTTTCAGAGGTGGGTGAATCTAGCATGTGTCACTGATTCATGGTGCAATGCTAGGACTAAGGGTAGGTGTTACTAAGTCAGTCCACTGATTGGTTTGGCACCATCCTATTCCTAGCAGACTAGATAGAATGTAAAAGGGGCAGTAAAAAAAGCTGCTCAAGTCCCTCACTTGCTTGCTTGCTTACTTTGCTACCTTCTGCCCACCATGAACTGTTTCTCCATGCCATCCTGCCTTGGAGCCAGCCAGTTATGGACTGAATCCTCTACAAATTGTGAGCTAAATAAACCTTTCCTCCTTTAACTGCTGGGTATTGGACATTTTGACTCTGCAACAAGAAAAGTAACTAAGACAGCCTTAGACAAGCACTGCCCCTCTCCAAATTCCCAATCCCTCTACTATGAGATAAGATCATGACTCCACATGATCTTGACAACAGACCCCCAACAGTCCATGATTCTGCAACAAGTCCCAAAGGAAGCAACAGTTGCCATCAGTTATGACTTTGGACTCTGAATGTCTTAGGAAGAAATATTTGCCAGATGTGCATTTACTGTGTTTTCTAGAGCAGCATGAGAACAGATGCATTAGATTATTGCTTTCATTCTGGGCAGTGGGTAACAGGTACCCAAACATAGTTTAATAGAAATAATAAGCTCTAGCATTCTACAGCACAGTGAGATGACTGTAACTAAAATCACCTCTGATTTATTTTATGAATAACTAAAAGAGAGGAGCTTGAGAGCTCCAAACACAAAGCAATAGTAATAAGATTAAAAAAACATTATCTTGCAATTTGATCAGTATATATTGTGTGTATGCATTGAAGCAACACACTGTACCCCATAAATATATACAGTCATCACTAACTAATTTTAAAAATGATTAAGGAGAGGCAAATGTTAACTACCCTGCTTTGATCATTACACGTTATATGTATGCATCAAATTTTGACACTGTACTCCATAAATTTGTAAAATTAAAATAAAACATAAATTAAAAGGAAAAAAGAGTTCTGCAGACTTCTCTGCAGTTTTAACTTCAAAACTGACAGTGAAATGTCCTCAATCATTTCAAACTTCATGGAATTAAAAATAGAAGGAAATGGCACACAGAGAAGAGTGTATAACTGTGATGATTTAAAGCAAATGGCTTGAGCAATGGAAGCTGAACCCCATTTGTGTACATGCCAGGCTACTCTGAGCTCAAGAGCTTGGCGTCTCTCAAAAGGACCCCCAATGGCTCTTACCAATGGTTGCGTGCTCCATGAAGCACATGGCAAAGGACTGGTTGGACATGTGTGGTCCAGACTTTTCCGTGGAAGGTTCTCCTCCCAAATGGAGTCCTCATCTTAAGAATGTGAGCAGGATTAAGATGTAATCTGTTGTTTCAGAGAATACAATGATGCATGAAATAGTCAAGTTAAGTTTTTCTCCAAGGAAGTATTTAACTGTGGAGAATATGTTAATAAATAGAATGCTTTATTTAACAGACGATATTGCTTTTCCATCTACATTATCAAAGGGCAATGAGGTAGTAATGGAAAAGTTTGAAAAGATAAAACATATTCACACACACACACACACACACACACAAACACACAATACATAAACTTTGCTTTAGCTCTTCTTTGGCCAATGATGAAAGCACCATAGCTCCATGCAGTCCCACACCAACCACCTTCTCTTCGCATCTTCATCTCAAAGCCGGTGAGTTCTCGTATGCACAGTGCACACCCTGGCACACAGGTAGACCTACAGACAAAGCCCTGGCCAGCTCTGGCCACAGACTCAGGACTCCAGGAGAGCATCTCCTTGGTTCTTCAGCAAGGGACGTGGGTTGGGGAGCACAGCAGAAATGGCATATGTAGGCCTCTCTCAAGAAGCCATTTTATTCTTCTCCATCTACGACAATGCATATGTCTTTGCATGGATTTCCTAAACCCCTTTCCAACGTGAGTGTCTCAGCACATCAAAAATTGTTCCTTCAGAAGGAATGAAAACATGACATGTGTTACAGTTTCTACAATATAACTGTAAATTCATGAAAGCACAGGGAACTAGACTTTGGGGAATAAGGATAAGGTCTCTCCTATACTGTAGCAGCTGAAGATCTAAAATAAATAAAATTAATCTTTTGCTGAGCAGCAACTGCATGCAGTTATGAAATGTGGAAATGCATAGTCACTGCTCTGTCTCACTTTAATATGGCCTCCAAGATGTGCCACAAAACCTGTACAATTACGCAGCACTGTCCACTTTTGCCAGCTGGGCAGTGCTTGGCATCTAGTGGATTATCAATAAGTATTTGTTGAATGAACAAATTTAAATCTCTCTTTTGATCTGCAGAACTTTAGGACCTTTGCTCTAAACAACTGGTTTAATTTCAAAACCCACAGAATAAATGAACACACACTCTGCATACGTCTTTCCAGGACTACAAATGACTCTAATAGGAGGAAACACACACGTTACCAAATGCGGCAGCACTGTTGGCTCAGCTCTTCGGCTGTTCTTCATGGTGGGGACCTGATTTACTTATAGAACGTTCTTCAAAAGGCTATATGAGCACTCCAGTTTTAGATTCAGACAACTGGCTGGGCCCTGCCAGCAGCAGCTGTGGGCAGACAGTCTTAGGAAGACAGTGGTGGGAGAAGAGCCCAGTCACCACCAAACCTTCAGAGCCTCTGCGATGCACAGAAGTGTCCCAAGATCTGTGGCCCTTCAGGGGACATTGCTTTGCTGTTGACGTCTCTTCCTCCCTCGTCTCTTGCACCAAATGACTACACACTCACCAAGCAAGTGGTGGGCAGACATGAGAATCCCAACCACACCTCAGGAGATGAGCTGGGGAGCAATGGGAAGACAGGGAATACTCCAAAATGCAGCGCAGTGACCATGTTGAAAGTTGTATTAAGCATTATTTTGTTGAGAGCTGGAATTATTATGAGTGATTTTAGTGTATCACAGTTTTCCACAATAAGATATATTACTTCTATGGCCCAAAAGGAGCAAGAATGTTATGAGAAAAGATCATCCTGAGAGGAAAATAAATCACCCCAGTAAGTCACTCATACCTACTTCATCCTAGTAGTAATTTACTGAATCTGATATACACTAAATTCAATAACAACATCTCTGGCTTCTACTATGAACCAGAATTCCAAGTAATGTAAAGTGCGATCTATGCCAAGGAGTTCAACATATAGCTGGGTGGCAAGACACATCACACACACACACACACACATGCACGTGTGTACACACACTCACACATACACCACCACCCTTCCCATCTTTGCTCAGATGTCATGGTCCGAAGAAGACCTACCCCGATTGTCCCATTAATTATACAGCCCACCTCCACCCAGCCCACTGGCTTCTCTAACCGAGCTCCAATCTTCCTTTTTCCCTATCACTTAGCGCCCGCCTAAAGCACACTGAACAGGCAGTACTAGACTGGGTAATGACAGAGACCCACTGAAGCCACAAGCTGTCAAAGGAGCAGAGAGGAACGGGAAGCTGGGGGTTCCAGAAAGTGCTGCGGAGGGAACAGAACAGAAATAGGAGGGCCAAAGAGAGACCACGCTTGACAGAATTAGTTTTCCTGATTCTCAAACGCCTAATCCTTGGGGAGATGGGTAGGAGCCCAAAACACAAGTTGATTTTTTTAAATTGTAAGACGCATCAGTCATCAGAGTACCTACCTCTCTGGGAAAATACAAATCTTTTCATTCCAGTAGTGACAAGTTAAAATCAGACTCTACATTGTCACTCTGTGACCTCAGTTTCCCGATCTGTAAAGGGAGCACAACAGCAGAGCCCACAGCAAGGGACTGAAGGAGCAGCTGAGGGTGACTGAGGCACATCACTGAGCCTGGGGCCTAGGGGCCGGGCTGAGGGCAAGGAGCAGATGGCGGCAGCAGGCACCCCTCCCTCTGCTGTCCCCATCTGCTCCCACACGCCTGCCTCTTCTCGTTCGTCTGTGCAAAGCTGTAACTGCACACCACGCCAGGCCTTGCCCACATCTGCAGCTGCATGAGACCCCATCCTGTCCCCCAGGATGCTTTCCTTCCTTCTGCAGGTCCCTGTTATCTTAGGGTGCATGTTTGGCAGATGCTCATAGAGCAAGCAAGGAAACTCATGTGTTCAGGGAGCGCCGGCATCCTCAGAATCCTGGGGACCTGAGAAGACGGATTGACACAGCCCTGCTTTCCTCCTGCCACCAGATTTGCAGAAAATTCCAGAAACTGCTCTGTGTGTGAGAAGAGTACCCAAGGTGACAATGTTGCCTACAGCCAGGAAACCACAAAGAGTCATTTTTCCAGGAAAGGAGAAAACCTCTCCTTCCTCATGTCAAGGAGCGTCAGGTCCTCTTAGAAAGCAGCTTTAAGAAGGTCACACAGAAGACAGTGGTAGCCTTTTCAAGAGACAACTTGACTTGGCCTCAAATCTCAGGGTGTTTATAAGCGAGACCCCACCCTTCTCCGTAAGCCTCAGAGGAGCAACAGAACATGTGTTCCCCAGATTTCTTGAGTTAAAAGTTTCCTCTCTGTGGGACCATAAAGGTCAGCTGTATTCTTTGTCCCTAAGGGGACAGGAAGTTTGTGGTGTCGGAGCACATGTTAGCATCTCCTCTGTGCTTGGGATCTGGGACTGGCAGCTCATGAGACCTTTCTATCCCAGAGCATCACAGCCAATCACACAGAAATCCCATTTCACTCCTGCCTTCATCCAGCCCCTTGGGCAACACACCACTTGGTCACTACAGTCATTGTGTCCGTCTCACCCATGTCCTCTCCTGCCCAGGCAGAAACTCAAATACTATTATGAACCTAAATCTAGAAGAAACCATTCTAATCTGCCCCCAGAACTGAATGTATTTTAACTCAATTTTGAACAATCTGTCTTCTAAGCACCTGGAATCAGTCTAAAACAGAATCACATCTAGTTTCCTAATGACGAATCTGAGTCTCAACTAAAATGTTTTAAAACTGTTCTCTGAATCAAATGTGCCGAGAAACAAGCCTTCATGTCATTTGAATAAAGCAGTTGTGAAACATCTCGTGTCATGTGCTTCTCTGGGGACATGGCAGGGCACATGGGTCTGAAAATAATTTGATATTACTAGAGTGAAAAGTTCAAAAAGTGGTGGAAGATGAAACTTCAAACCACTTGTCAGAGTTGAATTGATGGTCTGGAATGAATCGGACTAGAATGAGTGGCCTATGCCCCAGTTAGGAAATGTCAGAGAAAGGTCCTGAGGCAGCCAGATAAGTCAGCCAAGGCAGACAGAGGAAGAGTAAGGACCAGAGGAAAGAATGGGCTGAGCAGTCAGGAAAAAAAACAGACAGAGGGTGCAGAAGGCCCACTGAGACAGGAGCTGAGAGTCTGGATCAGGAACCCGGAAGCTAGCTGAAAAATAGAAGAAGAGAGAATAACATTAAGAAAGATTTTTTTTAAAAAAAGAACCAATATTCCCAAAAGACCTTAAAATGGTAGCAGGTTCTCTAATTACTGAATGTCCTGGCCAGGCTGGCAGGGCTCAGGAGTTCAGAGGTGGTGAACATAGCTTCTGAAGGCTGAAGGTCTGCCCTTGACTGGGCTCCCAGATGATGGCAAGCCCCTGCAGACAGCACATGCCCTTCAAGCATGTCTTAGGACTCTGCGATGGGGTGATTTCCTGCGGATCTGAGCTGCAGGCTGCTGCTGCAAATGTGTACAACGCACGGTCCATACAGATAAGAATGCACCTTGTGAAGACTATGTCTCAAAGAAGTGCAGTTGATTTAGTGCTCTCCCCTTTAGATATTAGATTTTTTTACTTTAACAATTGGGTAAATATCCCCAGGTACTTCACTCTAATATCACCCAAGGCATCCTTTAATTGCAAATTTAACAGGTGGCCAAGTAACAGCATGCACTCAAATACCTGTGTTCCATGTACCAAGCATGGTGCACGTGCCCAGGGTCCTGACACCAGCTGCTGGCTCAGCCTCACTGAGGAGCAGCAGCTGAAGGAGCACTTGTACTATCCTTAGTGTCCTTTTGAGAATCGCCCACATATTATTGTCCCAGAACCTGGTGTTTCCTCAACAATTATCTTTCTGGAAGCATAGTTCAGATCAAATCTCTTAGTGCTCAGAAATGAGCTGATAATCTCCCACCATCAACTGAATAAAATCCACATTTATTTCCCAGCATACCCCTCCTTATTTCCCAGTGCCCCTCCCTATTTCCCAGTATCCCCCTCATTTCCCAGTACCCCCCTCCATGCATCCTCCATAGTAGCCCAGAAGAGCTAAGTACTCTTCTCATCCATGTCTCACACTTTTGCACTTTTAAACTTTGCTCAGGTATTTCCCCACCCTGCATGTCCTCTTCCCAGTTCTGTTCTCTGGATTTAAATTCCACCTATCCCAGATCATAGCTCAACTCCCTGGACTATGCAAATTCCAAGAGGCTCCGCCCACCACCACGTGATCTGAAGCCCTACTCCAGCCAGTGCTCTACACCTGCCTCCTCAGACAGGAGATCACACTCAGCCCACGCCCATCTAGCTTTGAGTAAATCTGTTGGTAAGTATTCTCGGGGAGAAACACTCAGCCTATGAGTAAATCGCTGAAATGAGGGAGCAAGAATACATTTTTACAATACCCTGGAAGGAACAGCTTAGGGACATGTTTCAGTGACAAAAGTCTTTGCATGAAACTTTAAAAATACTCTATCCAGATGTAGGAAGGGTGTGACTGAAGTGACAACAGGAGGGAGTGATAAAACTTGTGCAGCCTGACTGTGATGATGATCTCATAAATCCATAAATGTGTTAAAATGCACGGCACAGAACGCCAAAAAGATGAGAAAGTCAGTTTTATTGCATAGTAATGTTTTTAGTTATAAAGTGCTCTACCAGACAAGTGAAGTATGCATTCATGGTTAGTCGTTATTTTTCTGAAAATAGCCATCATCTGGGATCTAAGGAAGGATTAGCCTTTTGTTTGCCCGGATCCAAGGAGATAAACAGTATTTGTTATGTGTTGGGAGTGAGAAGAGGGGCCTGCAGGGAAGAAAATGTCCAGGCTGAACAATACCATACAGTTTGAAAACTTTGGCCTTTAGTATACATCATACCGGGCTTAATTTGCAATTTCCTTTCTCACATACCTTAAAACAAGACCTTAATACAAATATAATGGACAGATGTTATATATAGCTTTTCTTCACCTAACCTAGACCTTCATTTTTATTTTCACGTATTGTTTTTTATCTAATTAGTTTAGTTATTCAACTAAATCTGGCTGCAGGTAAGAAGGCAACTCGCTTCAGAGCCATAAAACTATGCATGTTTTTGGTGTGACTAGAGTTTTCCGAAGTTTGCTGTAATTCCATCATTCATGACATACTTCATCAGGTTAATAATTCATTTCTATTTTACAAGAGATCTGATGATTACAGTAAAATCCAAATATGTGAACCATAAATTTCCTAACACGTATCTTTTCATTGTTTCTTTACATTAATCTAATTTCCATTCTCACCTACTTCTCTAATGATTCTAATTGAAATCTGCAAGGGGTAGTTAAAATCTAGGCCCAAGTGAAAAAGGGTTTAAGTGAGTTCTTAATGGAACCCAGAGACCTGCCAGATTTAAAGGCTGCCTAATTCCTAGCCAGGTTATAAAAGATTTTCAGCAGGAAAAAGGTGCAGCCCAAATCAGCAGATCTTACTAAGAGCCGTGACAGCCTGGCCAAGTTTTGGTGTAGTTTTTGTGTTTGTTTGTTTTACATTTTTTTCACAGAACACACAAAAACAAATAAAACAAAAGCTGCTCTTACTAGTGTTCTACAGCACACTTTCGCCGAGCTGGGTTATATACTTCATATATTTTATAGTGTATGTCTATTTTGCATAACAACAATCAGAGTTTATAATCAACAACAAAACTTGATTAAAATAGGGGATTTGGAAAAGTCAGAGACCAAAAGTGTCCATGCTGAGTCAGTGTACTCTCTACCTGTGAAGGAACTGGGTTTTAGAAAAGCAAGATTCTAAACCTCAAAAACATTTTTTTTCTGTTAAAGACAAAATTGTTTCCTCAGTTCTCTGTCTCAGTTAAAATTGCAGTTTGACGTAAGGAAATCTTAATAGTGGCTAAACTGAAACCAAAAATCAATATACACAAAGGAGGAAGGGAAAATTTTTTTAATCACACACCTCCAAGCGTCCACAGCTTTGAAAGTACTTAGCATTTTCTTCAACTTTGGCTTTATACGTTTTCCTCTGGAAAGACTTTAACAGTAAGGTACAAAAGGCCTCTTCCTTGACAAGCAACAATATCATTCCAGGGTTCTTTTACCAATTTATCAGTGAAAAATCTTAGAGTGAAAGTCTGAGGAAGTCTCTGCCCAGAAAGGAACATTACTCTGGAAAGATTTTTTGTTTTGTTTTGTTTTTTTGGTAAAGTGTCACAGTATAACATACTAATAAGAGAGACTCTTCAATCAAGACATTGCAGCCATGAAAGGCGCAACAGTAAGGACTGATTGTATAGCAGAGGTGACATTTTGGGCCCCTTTCTGATGTCACTACACTGAGTAGCTAGCCTGTCCCTTTGCAAGAGTGGGTAGGACTTGTGATTGTAAGGTCAGTAAACCAGCCGTGGAGACACGCCCCCACGTCCATCACCGGGAGGAAATCAGGATGGGCCCAGAGCAGTCCAGGCAACGGAACTAAGAGAACTTGTCTCATTGGTTTCTCTTTCCAGCCATCTGCATGTGACTCTGCTATTGGGACATGTCAAAATGCTTTCTCCCAGAAGACTCTCCTATTTCCTCAGCCTTGCAACAATGAACTCATTATTACTGACCCACCGTAATGAGAAGAAAGCCTGCTTCCAACCGTGGTTCCCAACAGCAGTGATGAGTTTGTGCAGATCTATTGGTACCATCTAGGCTCCCTTGTTACTCAAGGAGAAAAGGCATAGGTGATGGCCAAAAATAAATGGCTGGTCTGGGGGTCAAACCTGTAGCCCCTATTGGCCTGCACAATACCTAACCCCTCTGAAAGAGGGAAAGAGCCCCTCAGAGAACTGAATACAAGCAGCAGTAATAAAAATCAGTTGCCAAGAGAGTTGAGAAATTGGAGAGAAAAGCACAAATGTCTAGGCATATATATGGAGAGTCTTTGGGGGAAAACATGGATATTAAACAAATCATAAAACATTTTAGAGTATGTAATAGTTCTGCAGATAGGATGGTCTTTGCTTTCAAAAATTAGTCGAGATTTAAAGTAATTTTGTAACACACACAAGAATTCTCAAAATGCCTTTGCCAACTAACATCAGGTAGAAAACTTTTCTAATTACAACATTCGTAAGGAATCTAAATGTTAACTTTTTAAACTAAACTGCTGGAACTATTTTTTATGTTTTAATGTTTATATCTCCGCCAACAACAGTTTCGTCCTGAAATATTTTTTTGGAATTGCCTGTGTTCTCTGCTTGGTGATCTTGGTGTGGTTGAAAGGGACCTTGGAGCTTACGCATTTCTACCTCTTCATCTCACAAAATAAAAAAAACCAGAGAGCCACGCAGTCTGATGCACAAGGACCATGAGGTACACAGGGTCTGCTTTCTAAGACTGTGCTCCTCAGTCCCAGCAAGCCCACTGCACTGAATTACAGCTCCATTTATCTAACAAAGGAGAGTGACAGGGAGACAGAAAAGAGCACCCGTCCTTTTTCCCCAACCACCGTGAGAATGTCACTCAATTCTCTTTCCATTTTTGTGTGTGAAATCCCAGATAGAGCCACACTTGTCCACTCAGTTTGAAGGAAAGAATATGTGGTGGTTTGTTTGAGAAATGTAAGCAGCCTCTAACAGATGCTGGGAGCTTTACTTTATAAATCTTGTCATACGTCAAAAATTGAACAGTGTCTGAGGATCCATGATCCTTCAGCACAGTCACCCTCCCACCCTCTTCAGTGCTCCTGAGAACAAGGAAGCCACGAAGACCAGGCAAATGCATTCTTCTATTACGTTCTTCTATGCATTCCTCTATTTCTAGCCTCAACCCCAAGCCCCTGCAATGGTTCAGCAAAGGCCAGAAAAGGTTGAACAGCCCCTGGTCTTTCTATGTGTTCCCCTAGTCCAGCTTGAAGTCTCTCCTCTTCCCCTTATCACCCTGCTGACAAGCGAAGTTTGGCCAAGGAAATGTGCCAAGGGGAAGGACGGCCCAGCAAAGTCTAAAACAAGACTACGACAAGTCCAGACCTTGTCTTCATTCTCCGGTTACAGCAAAGACCTACAGC
This sequence comes from Fukomys damarensis, assembly GCF_012274545.1. Taxonomy (NCBI): domain Eukaryota; kingdom Metazoa; phylum Chordata; class Mammalia; order Rodentia; family Bathyergidae; genus Fukomys; species Fukomys damarensis. The sequence continues at coordinate 75,292,978 of NW_022900950.1, read as the reverse complement.
CTCATACCATGGGTCAATAAACATCCTTGACCTTGGTTCACGCTTATCAGAATTCCTCATCTTGATTGGGTGCCAGGGAAGGAAAAGCAAACACAAAACCTAACATTTGCACCAGAGTTGACCCAGACTTAAATCGAAGCCTGCCCGTCAGGCGGCCAGTGCCCCCTCGGTCATGATTTTGATTGATCGAAATGACCCCTCCACCACCTTCAAATGGCCATTTGCTTTTGTTCAGGCATAAATGATGAAGAGTAGCTATCCTCTTCAAACATATACTAAGATCCTATATCTGATTTAGGAAATAACTCTGATTTAGTTTCCCAAGCCCTACATTTGGGAATGTGAAAAGAAATGAGGGAAAGAAATATAGTGAAACCACCGGAAGCAAATCAACAACAGTAATGTTACAGTTTATATTTAGATGTCCCCGGAGAGCTTCATGTGCTCCTAGACCGAGTTGTTGGAAAGTGAGTGGGTTATAGGGGCTGACAGCTGATTTGCTGTTAGGATGTTGGGCCGAGCTAAAGGGAAGTTACCGTGGGGGTAGCCTTGAAGTCTGTCTCCTTCCCCAGCTCCTCCCTTCTCTCTCTGCTTCCCACCTTGCATGATGTGAGCAGCTTTGCCCTACTGTGCCACTCTGCCGTGCTGTTTCTGCTTTGGAGCCAGCCAGCTATGAACCAAACTTTGAGCTAAAATAAGCTTCTCCTCCTGTGAGTTCTAAGTGTTGGGCATTTTGTCCCAATGACTGAGTGACTGTGACAAACAACCACAAAACCCCTTATTCCATGCCTTGAACTGCAGTCTCACACTTACTCTCCAGCCTTCTTTTGTTAGCGTCAGTACATCTCAGCCTCCCTGCACCCCACATGGATTCTCCTCTCCTGATACCATTACAGGGTGAATGAATACAACCAGCAATGTCAAAGCCACTTAGTCTGGGAGCCTTTGGCCAGGTTCTGCCCTTCCCTCTCACACTTCCTTCCTGGAAACCTTTCCACTCAAGCCCTGATCCATTTGGTGTAAAGTTTCTGAGGAAAAACTGGACAGCATTCTGTGACGTCAGGTGCCTCTTTTCTTGGCAAGAAGGAAAGCCAACCTGTAAATACTCTAGTGTTTCCAATTTTCTGTACAGAAAGTGATTTGTCACTTGAGATTTTCCAACATTCACGAGTGAAAGTGTTTTGGTCTAGGTTCTGAGTTTAGGGGGTCTCAGGGTGGTATGGGGCCCACTGACTGCTTCTGCCATCTGGGAGAAAGGGTGACTTCACTGAAATGTGTTCTCACAGAGTGGCAATATTTTGTATGTTGCAAACCCAGAAAAGCAAGACAAATTTAAGGACTTCACATTAATGGTAAGGGGTGAGTCAGGTGCGATAGTGAGTCAGTGCCTATTCAAAATCTGGATATTTTTAGGAAGAGCTGAATCCGGTCAGTCTACGTAAGGAATTGTCTACTTCCCTGTTTGAGTGCTGATTGTTGCGACCCTGACTATTATGGCTCAAAGAAGGGTGATTTCACAAACTTTTGCAGTCCTTCGAGTACTTATATGAAAACCTCCAAGACGCTCCTTCCAGGGATCTCCTACAGCTCTTGTCAATTCATTAACAGACTTTCACACTTCTGCCCCTTGGCTGCCCAATGAAAGCCAGATGGTAGCACAGAGAACAGGACCTCAATTTCCTGGCTGTTTTGCCTTTCCTCCCAGTTTTTTGGTTGTACAATTGCACATACACTTTTGGTGTGCCTCCTCAGCTCTAACCATATTGTTAAACTATTATTACCTAACAATACTCACATTAATCACCATGACAGATGGAAACAAGCCCTGGTCTTGTTCTCTGAACTCAATGTCAAATAATCCCAATGCTAATGGAGATGACGCCAGCCATGAATTAGCCCTGAAAGCTTCTGTTTATCCCCCACTCCCTTCCTATTACTCTTCCTTGCAACGCCTTTTTCCTTGTCACAAGACTCCGTGCTTCTATATGGAGCAACTCCTCATGGAATTCTGGGAAACGGTTTTCTGTTGACAGACATCACCTAATGAAGATAAACGATGGACGAGTCCAAGGTCCTAAATCTGTAATTCCCCTAGCAGTGCACTTACAAATACATGGAGCATTTCTACAGGCTTAGGCAAGGGCTAGCTGCAAACCTGGAAAAAAATTCCTCACTCAATCTCCTTCCTCAGACTAGGGGAAAGAAGTGATATTTCACACAAAAAATGTAAATCACTGTGAGGTAATACACCCCGAGTGGTGCCTTAGAAGTGTTGAGGGCATATAAACAGTTACTTTACAAAAGAGCTTTGTTCTGGCTTTGCCATGAATAAGAGTGCTAGGTGCTCTTTGCTTTTCCTGAATAAATTCCAGTGTGGATAAAGAGTTCCACATAATGGTGAGCGCCTTCCTCTAAAAAGATGCATATTTTTTAAAATGCAGTCACGCAATAGTGCTCTTTTAGCTAAAGCTATTTGTCATCCTACCCCTTAAAAAGCTACTAGATACATAACACAACTAACAAGTTATTAAAAGGAAAACACATAAGAGGCCAGCCCTGAAAAACAGAGCCATGAATAACACGTCATTTGCTCTTCCCACTGAGGGACGCTAAAAACATTTCAAAAGGAGGTTTTGCAAGGCCTTTTTAGCTGAAGGTGTTATACTCCACTGATCCTATTAAGAGACACCAAGAGGCAGCGTCAGAAAGGAGAATAGTCCAAAAGCTGCTGCTGCTTTTGCCGTGGACTTCACTATTGCTGTCTCACGACTGACTGAGTGAGTCACTAAGAACCAATGCCCAAACACAGCCTCAGAGTCTAATATGGTAGCCACTGGTGAGCGTTTTAAATGTTAATTAGTTAAAATTAAACCTAAAATTCAGTTTCTCACTTACAGCAGCCTCGTGGTCCGCGCAGGCAGCATATGTGACTGAGGCTGCCACACTGAACAGTGCAAACGGAAGAACCTTTCATCAGTCCTATTGGACAGCACTGGCATAGAGCACTCAGGCGCTTATCTGCTGAACAGCTACTTAGAGATACCCTGGCCACCAAAACAAAGTCTGTGCAATGAAGGAATTTACATGCTCTAAGTGGGTGGCAGAAAACAAAAACATTAAACAAAGGAGATTGTTCTGCCAGCATCTGGCATGAACGATGCCTGGCTGGGGGCAGGCGGAGTACAGAGGAGGCTGCAGTGATCAGGTGGCCACCGGTCTTCCTCTGTGGTGACACCGAATGACAACAAAGGCGCAGCCATGAGAGCCCAGGGACAAGGTATGTCCGTCCATCTGAGGCAGGAGGAAGTGTTCAGGCCCTGCTGTGGGTCCCACCTGGGGTACCCAGGGGGCTGGGGGACAGCAGCCGGCTGGCAGGCTGGGAGGTGACAGCTCTCTCGGCATAGACCCGGCCCAGGGGCCCCTGGCACTCATGAGAGAAGATTCAGACTTCATCCTTCAGGAAACCAAATGTAGCACTCCTGAAAGTTCTCGATTTGGGAAAAAATAAGCTTTGAGAAATGATTCATTCTCTTGATCTCTCACCAAAAGTAACTGTGATGGTGAGAGTTGCCTGGCTTTGCAGGCAGCTGCTGCTAGGAGCAAGCAGACCTCAGGCTTCCTCCATGGCCTCTGAGTGGCAGCCCCCAACAGCTCTTAGGAGCTGCAAGGACAGTTTGTGAAGGGGCAGGTAGCAGACCTCATCTGCTGAAAAATAGCAACTGCCCTCAGCAAACTCCACACCACCAGCTCAAAGCCTGAGGCTGTACAGGTGCCAGGCCACCCAAATAAGCAGCAGACTCACTCTTGCCACCTACGAGAGAGCAAACACGAGCAGACACTCGGGTTAGTAACAGACGAAAGATCGGCTCCTGTACCTATTGACAGAGGGTATTTGTCAAATCTCCCTTTTACAAACGAGGAAACTGAGGCTCGGAGAAATAAAGTTACCTTTCAGCGCCACGTGGCAAATGGTTTCTACTGTCATCTAGATAAGTTAGCCATTTTTAAATGATGTAACATCATCAATTTGATTCATAAAAATGATTCACTCACACTTTAGAGATGAGATGGATTATTACCCACTTGAAATAGCCAGCATTCTGGGAGGCTGAGGCAGGAAAATCCCAAGTTTGAGCCCAGCCTGGGCAATTTAGCAACTTAGAGAGATCCTGTCTCAAAATAAATATAAGAAAGGGCTGGGAATGTAGCTGAATGAGAAGGCAAAGCCATGGCTGTGTACCTATATATATATTTTTAATTTGCCTGGCTTTTTAAAAATTCCTTTAGCTAGAATAGTACTGTCCTGCTTTTTTGGACCCAGAGGTAACCAAAAAAGGTAACATGAGAACGCAGGTAATATGAGAACAGAGTAGAAGCCAAAAAGACCCCTGAATGTCACATGAAATCTCAAGGGACTCCGGAGTCACTGGGACAGCAGGAAGGTACACACAGACGACAGTGACCCCATGAAAATCCTCCTCACACTACAGACAGGCTCTAAGCCCCAGAGACCATGCAGAGCTGAGTTACACCCTTGTTCCTCTTTCTCTTCCCTCACAGTGTCTTCCACGATCAAACCTCAGCGCTGCCCTCATTTTCCTTCGTTACCCTACTGTTCAACTTTTCGAACACTTCCTATGCTGGCTATTTTTTCAAGCATTTCACACAGAACTCTCAGGTTTGAAATTACAGAAACCTAAAGTAAACACTTTTTCTCTCCTTTTGAGAAATCTTGTTCTAATTAGGTGGTTCATTTTTATGACCAGATGCTAAGTTGGAAAGTTTTATTTTCTCCTCCCCCACCCCCTTGTAAGAATAAGATGTGCCAAAAGTTACGAGTTCTGATTTTTTTATAACATTTTCAATGTTAGCTTCCCTGTGATATTTGGTGCCTAGCTGATGTTTGTGGACAAGGAATGCAAGGGGTCGTAAAAGGAACATGGCTGATGACTTCTGTGACAAAATCAAAATGCCAGGAGCGCCTATCTTTCTGGCTCTGTTTCATCATGATATAGACACTTATGTCTCCAGGCTTCTGGTCTCTTTCACTAGAAGGAAGAAGATACCACTAGTGTCTTGGCTAGTTACCGGCATGAACTAAATGCACAGCACACAAATCTGTCTCATCAACTAGACACACACGTCCGGACGAAGTAATACTGGCTTCCCATTTTTCTGTGAAATGTATCTTCCACACAAGACTTTGGGGACCCAAACAATGACCTAAATTACAGATTATGATAGTTATAGATTGTGAGTGGAGAAAGATAACGTACTGGTTGCCAAATATTTCTAGGGAACGATGCAAAGCTCCACAGAACCCGACTGGATGCCATCCCAGGGCTGGCCCTGTAATGTAGGATAGCTGCCCGTTGGTTAAGAACAGGACCAACATGAAATCAGCCTCTCAGTTCAGGCCAGGCAGACGTTGAAGATGTCAGACTCCAAATCTGAACTGCCAGGGACAGCAGAACCCCAAACGTAAATCTGAATAGATTGTAGCTCCAAAAGCTGTGCTAACACAGAATAGCTCGCACATCATCCAACCGAATCTGACACAGAACAGTATCACTGAGGTTTTTTGAAATAGTGAAAGGAACATAAATTACACTGCTAGAAGGAAATTTTATTCATAATCATTCATTATTTTTTTAAATGATTACAGAATATTGTTATAATAAGTATAGTAAAAATTATAATTCAAGGCTGAAATGACAGGAACCTAAAGTAAGAAATAGCTGTGTAAAGAGTACGTGGTGCCGATAATCCTAAACTAAAACGTGTAAGCATGATGAGCAACTATCATAATAATACATCGTCCAGCACTGACTATTTCACCAAAATCAGTCTGGTTGCAAGCTCTAAACTCCTGATGTCTAGACAAAGAAAGGAAATCCCTTCTACTTCCAAAGCTAGTGTTTTCTGCACAGGATGTGGTTTTATTCACTGTCAACCCACTTTCCTAACGTATCCAGGGAGCTGTCAGCAGGTCCCCAAGTTGCCCTTTCCCTCCCCGGGGTGCTGTTGCTTGTGGTACTTTGCCCTGACTCATAAATAACTCGCCTCACCACTATCTCTGCTCTAAAAAGTAAACTGCATTTTTTCCTGTTTTGGAAAAATCAAAAGTTTTCGAAAGAACATGGTAACCAGATCAAAAAGGCCTGCGGACGTATACAACCCCATGAAAGCCACTTCTCTGTGAGTCAGCGTCATGAATGAACAGCTTTGGCAAGGTCTCTTGTCAACGGATACAACAGAACCTGTGGACGTTAGACGTGTCCATCTGTTGAAGTCCTCTGTGTGTGTGTGTGTGTGTGTGTGTGTGTATACATAGCAAGAAATAATATACCCTTTATAAGCTAATGACACTTAGGAATACTTATTTCCTGAAAAGTGTATTTATGAATGTGTTTATTGAAAACACAGTGAGAGAAGCTAGAGACAGAAAGTCAGGCATGGAACAAGTCCTTCCAACTTTTATGATCCTTCCTTGAGGTAACTTTTCATTTCTGCTTGAGAGGCTGTAGCATCAAGGAGATTTGGTAAGAGGTGCAAGGTAGATCTGGCTAATGCTGGAAGGAGCCAAGATCAGATGCTTTCAAAAAGTGAGTTCCAGTATGAAAATAAACTCTGGGCTCAGGTGTTTCAGACCTCCTGCAGCTGAACTCCTCTCTGCTTTCTGCAAACTTCCTCAACACCGTGAGGGCCTGGCCCTTGGGAAGGGTCAGCTCCATTAGTCCCACGCTCCACACACTGGGCTGGGTCCTGCTTAGCAGCTCCTTTTCCTACCTCACGTTGGCATTCAGCTTTCTCCCTGAGTAAACTGCTTCGGTCTTGATCCTTCATACTTCTGTATTTACTGAGCATATACCATGGTCAGTCGCCATATTAGATGCTGTTGTCAGAGCCATAAAGATAAATAAAACATCATAAGGAGCTTATAGTCTAAAAGCGGAGGGGAGCAAGAAAATTGCCATAATGCAAGATGGAAAAAAAAAAGTTCAAGTGGAGGACAAGAGAAAAATAAGTGATTCCTTCCAACGAGGTGTATCTGGGCATTTCTTGTGTGGTGATCGGCTGAACCTGAACTGAACGAGAGGGTCTTAATTGGGGTAGAAAGAACACCTCACATGAAGAAATGCATCAGCTCCTAGCAAAATGAATCACCCAGAAATAAACAGAAGTCCAGAAAGGGTAGAAACTACCGAAGGCAATGGATAGATGTCAACAGGGGATTTACGGACTGAAGATGAAATACCACGCCCAAGAGATGGGGAGCCAGGAGCATGACCAGAGCCTGCAGTGATGGGCATGGTGTCAACTTCTGCAGTGGACGTGCTGAACTTGAGCAGGGAGCTTTCATTTTCAAAGCTTTTGGAGTGGTTGACATTTTGGCAGTCATTGTCACGGAAATGGGCTTAGAACCAGATGGATGAATTAGAGCAGAAGTAGCCTTGACCAGTTCACTATTTAGTTCCAAGCAGCTGGAACAATTCCTGGTACATATGAAATATTCACTCAATATTTGTTAGATGAATAAATAAAATCTAAAGGGAGAAAGCAGAGAATGCTTATTAAGGATGGCTTAGATTTACAGAAGGGTCAATGGAAAAGAGAAAAAAATCAATAGAAGAAAGATAAGGAGACTAAAATTCCTCAGAAACCAAAGAAACAGTAAATCTTAAGAAGGAAAAATATATTCAAGCATTTATTTGACAAATATTTATTAACCCTTCCTCATGCAAGAAACTATTCTGTGTGTTGAGGACACTATAATAAATGAAACAAGCCGTGCCCCTATAGAGCTTTCTGGGTAATAACCAGCAAAGCTCAATATCCACAGCCTCTGGGAACGTTCAGTAGGATGCAAATAAGCAAGTCTTTACTGGATTGGCAATTACCACAATGATCAACCTTTAATCACCCCAAAAGGGCAGCTCCTGGAAGCAGCGGCAATAAGAACTACATGTCCCACACTGGTCTGTTTTTCCCATAAGCCCTGAAGGGTAGAAGCTGACCCCCGTGGGCCCCTTCTGCTGCTGCGCTCACACTGTAGCTAGCAAACACAGCTTGGCTACAGGTACAGACCAGTGACAAGCACTTAGGAAACCAGCGTTTGGTAATGAAGCAGTCCAGAGTGAACTTGATGTTAATTAAATCCATTCACTTTCTGTCTGTTTATATATATATATATATAAAACATTTGTTACCTTGTAAGTTATATTGCTCAGGTTTGGTTCAAAGAAATAGAAATTATTTATGTTAGGCAAAGTTTCAGCAAAGAAGCAATAGCACTATGTGCAATGCAGAAGCAGAGAATTATTGCAGGGATTGACCTTACACACTTGTAGAACTGCTACAGAATTCACAAGAGGATCATTGCCTCTGTGTGTCCGTCACGGCCCTGAAGTTGCTGTCGGTCTCAGTCCTGCAGGCAAGAGAAGAGATGGGTGTGCAGTGAGGGAAACCATGTCTCTCTCTCCACTCCCAACCTCAGCAGGGAAGAGCAGAAACTGTCAGCATCCTCTGTCAGGAGTTCTTCACACACCTGACCTATGATTCAGAAGAACTGAGGGAACTGAGGGAGTGCAGACTCAGTGCCTGCCCCTAACCAACCAACGGGACACCCAGAAGGCCAGCCAGAGCGCAGGGGCAGGGGAGCCGTGGCTCCCACCAACCTGAAAAGCGCAACAGCTGCTGCTTCACTGCCGCTTCCCAAATCTCATGCAAATGTCTTTTCTAATCAGCCCATATTCATCTGAACCTGAATCCATGGAGGAAATAATTACTGGGAAACAGTTCCAGCTAAGTTGATGCATGCCTCAGCTCCAGGGTCCTCATGGGTCTTTGTACCCCTTTTAACCATGAGCAACTTCCAAAGAAAGACCATGGCAAAGTCATACCTCCCACTAATATCACACAACTCTTGTCCAAAACTCAAACACTGACCACCGCCCCTCAGATAATATAAAGCCCCATCGTCCCCCTTTTGGTGACCCTCATTGTCTTTCTAGTTGAGTAAACTCCTCCTCTGGTATCCTTTAGCTGAACTACTGAGCTGTGTATATACCATGGTAGGGGAACGGAGCAGAGGAAGAAAACGTGTGTACACACGTATTCGTATTAAAGAAGGCAGCCATCCTGTTACAAGCCTATTTACTGTAACTAATCATGTGGTCTTAGCTGATACTTGTAACTTCCTTCTTCATCACCCATCCCATATTCCCTTTGCCTTCAACAGGTACTTCAGCTCAAATATATTCCTTCATGGCCCTTCTGCTTAGCCGCAGTCCCAAAGAAATCAAAATCGACCCCAACGACACAATATCCCCCACCACTCATTAGGGGGCATAAGGAACCCACATAGTCAGGGGTCAACTTCCACTTCCAACTTAATGGGGCCTCTGAGATGTGCCCCAGTGGAAATCTTCTACCACTGGGAACTAAGTCTTCTATATGAGCAGATCCCAAAATTACCAGAATAGGCACAAGAATCTCAATGCTAAAACTCTAGGGTTAATAGTGACTGGAGATTCTCCCTTTTCCTCTCCTTAATTGGCTCAACACATGGATCCTCCTGTGGAAAAGAAAATGCTGTTATTTATTCATTGCCGAGCTGGGACACATACATGACTATGAAGACACTGTCTCAGCCATGCCAGGTGACCCCAGCCAGCTGGCACCCTGACTGCATCTTTACAAGACCATTCTATCAGTCTGTCTGGCCGGCTGCTTTGGGGAGTCGGGGAAATTACTAAGACCAGTGAGCGGCGTGAGCAGGAACCCATTGCCACACTTCCCTGGCTATGAAGCGAGTCCGTCGGTCAGAAGTAACACTGCGCGGGAGGCCACGAGGATGAATAAGGCATTTTGAAAGCTCACAGATGGTGATTTTGGCAAAAGCAGGGAAGGCCAATCCAAAGTAAGCTCATATCACAGAGAGAGTGAGTGTTGCCCCTTCCCCCAGAAGAGGTCCAGTGTGATCAATCTGCCAACAGTGGCTGGCTGGTCCCCTGGGGAACACTGAGATACCGGAGGCTGAGTGTGGGTCAGACAGTAGAGCACTCAGCTGTGCTGCAGCCTGTTTCTTTTATGCATGGAGTCGGCGTCGCTGAGACCATCCCGCGCTCTAGCCCCGTCACTACTGCCATTTGAGTATCATCCCACTAACAGGGGACAAAGGTGTTCAGAGAAAGAAACACACAGAATTCCAAAAATCCGGTCGTCCTGGCAACTTGATACTGAGCTCACATTTACAGATGCTGTTTGCTAGTGAATGCTCTCACGGGACATAAATATATTCATAGTCTAACCTTTGGTCTACCTACAAACCCCTTCCTCAGGCCTCCTCATCACTGGTTACCGTATTCCTTCTGAGTCCTTGAAAGTCCAGCCAAATCATTCACCCTGCCTATGAGTAGGGACATCCACACCCCCAAGCCAAGTGAGCAACCACATTCCACAGTAACAGCCACTCCACCTGGTGGCTTTCCTTTCACTACAGCCTTTGAAGGTCACCTAAAAGTAGGGCTGGAGTGCTGCCACCGTCCACATTCAGGTGATGCCATGCCACTGTGCAGAACCCTCGAAAACCAGGCCCACATTTTCTAGCCAGCTTATGTACAAGGAGAAGTTTTACAACAAGCTATAAAATGGCTTGCCAAATAAATGGGAAGTTTGAAAAGACAGACTCAAGGTTGACCTTCCAAGAACGATTCCCAAAAGCTGTAACACAGAATCAGGCCACCAAAGAGGTTACTGCCCCTACCAGAACCCAGATACTATCTCGTCCCCTATCAGGACCAGGTGAAATTGGAAGCCATAACTCTAGCTATCGGATACAGAAGGAAGCTACCATGATCCACTATGACAAATGGATCTTTATCTGCTGTTTCTCCATAGCCATAAAACCAGACACAAGGCACTGAGGCCTCTGCCACATCTGCTACAGAAAAACTACATGCCTCCCTGTCCTCCACTTGCCATGAAATAAACAGAAATGTGAGCTGGTTTCATGATATTTCATTTTATTTTCATGTTCCAAATCTCATCTAGGTACTTCCACTTAGCTGAACCTAAATCACATCCAAGACCATGGCTGCAAGGTACTCCCAGAAATGTAATTTTTAGCCTCTAAAATTCTAAAGAACAGGAAAGGACACAAGAAGGTTGAAGTGCATGTTATGTGAGCAATTTATACAAGAGTGGTGGCTTCAAAGTGAAGTATAGCATGAATGTGTTTTGGGCAAAAGAGGAATCAAATCAGGGAGAGATTTGACACACAAAAGATAGAAAACTGATATAGAGCAAAACACAAAAATGAAAGAAAAGGGGCTGGGGATTTAGCTAAGTGGTTCCTTCACCTGCTTTGCAAGTACAAGGACCCAAGTTTGATCCCCGGTACCAAAAAAAAGAGAGAGAGAGAGAAAGAAAGAAAAGGATGGGGCTAACACAAAGGTGGAAGATTAGAATTTGTGTCTCCAAAATAGCAAAGAAGGTGGCATGGAACTATTGAAGGGAAAAAGAAGAGTTCTGTGGGATGACCTCAACACTGCCAAGGAAGAGAGAGGTACAGTCATCTGCCACCAGTGAAGTGGGAAGCCAGAAAATGAGTCAAAAGTGTGCTGTGGATAAGCAAGGGGAGAATGTCCCCAGAGCTCAGGTAACACAGAATGTGTACATTTTTTTGTGTGAATTCAGTTGCTGAATAAAAACCAAAATATTGAGATTTTTGCCAGTCTCCCTTGTTAACTAATGAGGTTGAAAGGATTCCTACACCAGACATGACCATCCTGATTTTGCAGGATTCTTGGGCTCTTCTTAGCACCTTTCTCTTTCCCCATGTTACATACATTTTTTATCAAGGAACAACACTTCAATGTCAGCTCTATGGACACCATGGATAGGGTCGACAAATGATAGAGTACAGGGAAAACATACGTAGTAAAACCACTCGGTGCCAAATAGAAAGTATCAGGAATCCTGGAAAATTAAAAGTAAAATGTGGGATTAAGATTCAGTGTTATCTTACTCATACAATTCTATCTGTAATGCCTACACCCCACACACACACATCCCTCAGAAGTGAGTCTGGCACCAAAGAAAGTAGGAGCTAATAGATACCGAATTTAGGATCCATGGTGAACAGGGGAATAATAGGTTGTCCTGTAGCTTGATTCTGAAGGTCTTACACAGAGCAGCATAACTCCATTGATTCAAGAGAAGTCTTATTCCCAGTAATGATCATGTAAAAAGTTGCCTCCTACGCCAGTTTTGGGGTAGGGGCTCCCCACACTCACTCCTCCCAGGATGCCATATGCATGTCTCCAGAACAACTCTGCTGTGTTTTAATGGTGAGTTGGTTATCAGTCTTTTCCTCCCTAACCTGTTAATTCCTAAAGGGAAGGGTTTTGACATAATGCATGGCAAAAAGTAAGTGCCTCTTAATTTTACCAAAATAGGAGAAAATCTGTTGTAAAATGAATGCCCAAGAGACCTAACTCTAAGGCTAGAGATATATTCTTCATGCATGAAGTCACCATAAGTGTATATTTAGATGGATAAAATGTTTAGTGTACAAGAAGGAAAAGAGGATAGCTAAATTTTTTTAAATGCCCAAGAAGATGCATTTTAAGAACCTTTTTGAATGAGGCTTTGGTGCTCCAGTGAGAGCACTTGTCTTACAGATTGCACTAGACCCAGTGCTTGGAAGAGTTCCCAAGCCCGTGGTAGGCACATATGAAATATCAACTGAATTGAATGTATAAGTGAACTACTTCTAAAGTACTTCATGATCTTTTGCACTGTGTTCTTTGCTCTCTCAAGCCTTCAGCAGCCTAGCTTATCATAGACACATAGAGCACTGGCTGAAACACAGATTTCCTTCCCCCAGATCTACCATATTAGTAGGGTTTTCCAGAGGAAGAGAACCTGTGGAAGAGAAACAGGTTTTAAAGGTTGGACTCACACTATTGTAGGGGCTGGCAAGTCCATAACTCATGTGGTAAATTTGGAAGACTGGAAACTAAGAAACAACTGAATCTGAAGGGTGTGCCAGCCAGACAGGAGTTCTGTGTTGCAATGTTGAAGTTCAATTTCTTCTCTTCCAAAAACCTTAGTCCTTGTTCCAATGGGCCTTATCCATCTGACTGGATAAAAACCCATCCACATTATGGAGGGAAATCTCTTTACTTAGAGTCTACCAATTCAAACATTAATCACATCTAAAAACACCATCAGGACAATGTCCACAGATAATACCCAAGCTTCAATGTTTGCAATGGTCCAACTTATGATTTTTCTACTTTAGGATGGTGCAAAAGCAGTTGCATTTACTAGAAACCACACTTTGAATTCTCTTTTCTCAGGCTAGCAATATGCACTGTGTGTTAGTCAGCATTCTGTCACTATAAGGAAATACCTAAGATGATCAACTTATAAAGAGAAACGGGTTATTTTGTCTCACAGTTTTGGAGGTCCTGGTCCATGATCAATTGGCCCCATCGTGCTGTGGTGAGGCAGCTCATCATGTCATGAGCATATACTGAAACAAAACTGCTCACTTTGCAGCCAGGATGCAAGAGAAGAAGAGGCCTTTTCAAGGAGCTGCCCCCAGTGACCTAACTTCCTCCCATTAGGCCCCGCCCCCTAGAGGTTCCACCTCCTAATAGCACCACCCTGAGGACCAAGCCTTTAGCATATGGACCTTTGAGGATCTTTAACATTCAAACTATAGCACAGAACAATTCTCTTTCACAAAGCTGGGTAGAGACAAGGAATCACAACCAGCCAATCATGAGGTAAACAGCTGACACTTTATAGTGTACAGTGTTGCTAAGTGATGGTGTTTGGTAAGTCAGGGGCATATAATGCATTTCCAATTTCTGACAGGTTTATTGGGATATAGCTCCATCATATTGTATGCATCTGTAGATTGGCATTTGACCAAACAACTGGTCCTCCTGGCTCACCAAGTTGATATCTAAAATTAACCATCACCCACCATGAAACTTACCTAGAAAGTCTGTTAAAAAGCAAAAATCTGGAGGGTGGGACACAAGGATCTGCATTTTTAACAAACATTGATTCTGATGCAAGCAGTCCGTGGAATTACAGGCAGAGAAAGAAAGTGGTTTATATGCTGCCTGAGTGGCCTTCAAAGTACACAGTACCCTCGTTCTGGAACTCAAAGGCAGAATGCAGTCAGTGAAGCATCACAATAAGATGTAATCAGAAAAAATGCAAGTTCCTCTTTCAACAGAGAGAATTTAATATAGGGAATTGCAAGACCAGAAAAGCAAAATGAAATTTGAAGTAACCCCAAAATAGTTAATGCAGGAAGCAGCAATGACTTCATCCACACTGACAGAACAAAGAGAAGTAAGCAGAATTATTAGATGTTAGAAGCCTGCAGAGTGAGGATCAGAATTTCAGGAAATGCGCAGTGCGGCTGGCACTCCTTTCTCCAGAAGGCCGAGGAAGAAGTCTGTGGAGCTGGAAGCCAACTTTTGGGAAAAAGAGCCCCAGCTGTCTAGAACTGATCCCTGAAGGGACTTCATGAGCCTGATTCTGAAAGTGAGGTGAAAAAGAAAATGGAACAAGTTGTTCTGTGGAAAAGTGACCATTTCTAGGGCAACATTAGCAGGAACAAGCAGGCAGGATGGAACAAGTCTCTTCTTCCTCCTCCATTCCTGCAGACTCCTTCTAGTGCCCGCTGTTGGCTGAACCTAGCAAAGAGCAGGGGGCAAAGTGGAAAGGCAGTTTGCTGGGTTCCGGCCCCTGCATCACAATGCCTGCACTGCATGGGAAGGCGGTTTAGGGCTGAGAGGATTTTGTTGTCTCTCGCAGGATATGTTGTCACCAAAGGAACACAATCTAGACTGCCTTAGATGAAGCAGCAGCACAGAAGAGAGAAGAAAGAACTTGCATCATGTGTGATAAAGAATCTCTCCTGCCTAGACCAGCAGCTCTTCTCTTAAACACAACTGCTGCCAGATTTTCAATCCAGGGGTGCACAGCCGTGTACTATGTTCTAAACCAAAACACTTGATGATTTTAAGTAAATGTAAGCACAGTACAGTTTGGATGTGCTAAGTGGTAAAGCCCAGAGACCTGGCTCCCAGCATCCCTCCTGGCCCTTCACTCTTTCCTTTGCTATTGCAACACTGGATTCTCAAGCTGTAAAAAACTTTTGAAATGAAAATGTAAAATAAACACTTCCGACCCTGACTATTAGTGAAGCCACTGCCTCATGTCCCTTTACCCCTTCTCTCCCATCTCCACTTCCTCGGCCCAGCTTGCTGCAATCCAGGCTCTACCTCCAGCATTCTACTGACATTTCTTGGGCTGATGTCACCAGTTTCCCCTCTTGCCCCAGGGTCTTTTCCCTTACCCCTCTCCCCTTTCCTTCGCCTTCTAAACTTCCACTGGAATCAGGCCCCAGTCTCTGCCGAGTCCTCCCAGGATCCTCAGCTGAGTGGAGCCCCTCTTGGAGCCAGACCTCTGCTGGTCCCCTGCTCTTGTCTCCACAGTCTGCTCCACCCTAGGAGAGTTCCCCCGGAGGGTAGAGACTGTGTCCCATCCACCTTTGCATGTACAATGCTTATGCACTATCGTGATTGACACCTCATACTACTGGATAAATACCTACTAATAAAGGAATAAATGGATGAATTTTTGAATGCACCAAGAATTAAGGAACCTTTTAAGTTTGTCGGGAATAGAACTTTCCAAAATTCTTCCAGAACATTTTTATCCCAAAACATTGGTTTTATCCAGGAAGCCACCTTACATAATACAAATTAAATCAGACATGGAGGGAAAAAGTATGTACTTTTCTCCTTTTCTCCCTGGACATTTACAAGAGTTTGGATTAATAACGTCCTTTGGCATTTATTGGAGTTTTTAAAAGAAACCACCCTGAAATGTTTTACAGCTCCAGTTGCACAATGGTAGAATAATTCATTGCAGTTGGAAGACGGGGAAACTTCCCTAGCAAGACAGTCCAGAGATTCTGGGCGTTCGAAATTTCCTAAAGGAGTAGTAAGGCAAGAATGAGATGTCGGTGCCCCCACCAGGCAGTCAGAAGTCATTGATTGGCACCTTCGCACAGAAGCAGCAATAGGGACACCTAGGGCTGGGCACCATCACTGCCCACCCTGGGCCCACACAGAAGCGAGTGGACGAGGTGGTCTCACGCTTGGTAGTTTCTGAGTTAACGAGGAGGACAAGGAGGAAATCGGTCTCCGGTGGTAGGAAGAGAAGGTAGGTGCTCATGTCATCACACTGGACAAGGCCTGCCCTCCACAGGGTTGCCCACATGTCACATTCATCCCTTAGCCCCTGCTCCTTACACACACGTGCATCTGAATGACACACACATACAAAATGTGTAATCAAAATGTTCTTGCAGGAATCAAGAGCATCTTCCTAAGTCCGGGCTCCAAGATGGCACCTGGAAAGCTCTCACCTGCTGTCCCCCTTCTACATGTGCTCCTGACTTTCAGGTCACAGGTGTAGGATTTCAACCCTTTGTGATTGCTGAAGGCACGCGGTGGTGGGACTGGCTGTTGGCTGCCCATCCCAAAATGCCCATGTCTTTTTCTCCTCCATTCAGCTCCTAGACTCCTAAAGCAGGCTCCCTCCCGCACCCTTCCCTGTGTATCTAGAAACCCCTGAACTGGTTGAGTGTCCTCCCCTCGTCCCAAGAGGCTCTCCAGGCCCCCTCATTAAGCACCTTTTCCATAACAGAGACTGGACATGGCCACCGCGTGCCCACGTCCAGTCTAGCGCCTCATTCACACCCTCCTCCACTCTCCTTCCTTTCCTCCACACCACTCTCTTGCCTCTTTTTCTCCTCCTCTTTCTTCTTTCTCTCTCTCTCCCTCTCCCTCTCTCCCTCCCTCCCTTCCTTCCTCCCTTCCTCATACTGACTCTTGCTCTCTCTCTGACAATGGACCAAATATCGTAAAGAAGACATGCAGAGATCTCTAACATCTCCAAAGAACAACGAAAAGGAAAAATATTAATTCCATAGCTCCCTTTTCCCCGACTCAGGTGTCTTGCCTCAAGCATCCTATAGCAATCCTCCAAAAGGGCAGTAGTGCAAATTAAAAATATGTCACTGTCCAACTGGTGCAAATGTCATGAAATTTCTTGACAAATGTTTTAGCTTTAGGAAATTTCTCAAAGTCACAACAGCTTTTAAAACTGATAACCCACCAGAGATTTAGCTCAATGGTGCCGCCGCCTGCCTTGCAAGCACAAGATCCTGAGTTCGATACCTGGTACAAAAAAAGAAAAATGTTAACCCATCTTTAAAAGGATCTGGCTGAGCGTGGTGGCACATGCCTGTAACCCCAGCACTTGAGAGAGGCAGGAAGGAGGATTGGTGCAATTCTGAGGACAACCTGGGCTTCAGGGTAAGATCAAGGACAATTTGAACTACACAGCAAGGTTTTGTCTCAAAAATAAATAACATAAGATCCTAATGAGATAATTGACATTGTGAAATGGAAAGAAAAGGGCTAAAGGTGTAGGGAAGGTGGGATGGCTAGGGGAAGGGAAAAGAAAACAATGTGAGAAGATGAAAATAAAGTGGTTGTAAATGGGGAGGGGAGGAGGGGATGAAGGAGGGCAGGGACAAGGGGAAAAAATGAGAACCAAGACCTGTCGTGTAGAGGTACAAGATCCCAACAATGAATGTAACTGTACTGTATCCCTAAAATGTACCAATAAACTCAATTTTTAAAAAATAAAAGAAAATAAATAAGTAAAGATCTCTAATATGACTAAGTAAAAAATA
This sequence comes from Fukomys damarensis, assembly GCF_012274545.1. NCBI lineage: Eukaryota > Metazoa > Chordata > Mammalia > Rodentia > Bathyergidae > Fukomys > Fukomys damarensis. The sequence goes on along the minus strand of NW_022900950.1, from coordinate 75,275,175 downwards.
GACACTAGGATAGCTTAAACTGCCATTTGCTGTGAAAAATATTTAAAAGTGGTTTGTGATTTTTTTTTATTAACAATATGAGTATTTTGGGTTTCTGGATGATTTCATAGTGAACAATAACTAACATTTTCTGAGTGTCCCTATACAGCACTGTCCCCTTGGCTTTCTATTTGGTATCTGTCATAGTAATAAGAACATTTCAGCTCCATCCTAGTAGAAGAAAATTCTAATATTCACCATTATAGAGATTTGTGGCCAATACCTCTTAGCTCCTAAAAGCCAGCACTTAAAGTAATTACAGTAATCACTGGGTGGTATCATAACAATCGCGGCCGGGTGTGTGGCTTCCACGGGAAGCAGCCCACAGTCCGCCATCCGCTGCTGCCTGTCTGGGAAGGGCCTGCTGTGATTGTCACTTTGCCAATGGTGCATGCACCAGGCTGGCTTAGACCTTGGTTCTACCAAAACCAGCTGGCTTGGAGTGGAATTGGCTTGCTCGCCTCATTTATTTCCAGAGCCGCTGCTCTCCCTCAAGACACTTAGGGGCAGAGGGTGGAGAGATTAAAAGGTCTGATGGTCCAGAGAGGGTTCCGGACTTCTGGGGGCTCCTCTTACTCTGTTTTCCTACAGTCCCAGGGGTGCTTGATCAGTGACAAGGGCTAGCAAACCACTTACATTATCTCAGCTTCTCCACTGTGCTGTGGCCTTGAAATGGCACACACATTACCTCTGCAGCGTGTGTCTGCCCTGGGAATTTTCTGGATGCAATTACCCTTTGCAACTAATAAAACGAGATGTCATTATCGATGTACTGTTAGCAGTGCCACTTAACATCTGGGCTGATATGTGTGCGGCTGTCTGGAATTCCAGATCTGAGTGCTGTTTATTACTTCAAGCCACACATGTTATTACTGGAGGTGGCACTGCTTGTGTGGAGAGTACCAGGAGCAGCCCAGTGTCACTCCTTGAGGGCCTCTCTGTCTTTTTTGGGCTCTTGGCTCATAGCTGTACTTTGAACCTACTCCTGAACAGCTGATGCTACACAGTTCAACCCAAGCACGGCTTCTGGTTGCTGCCCTTAACTCACAGTCTAGTGCCCTGGCTTCAAATGTCACTCTGGTGTCTACTGATTTAAACAAGGAAGCTTATAAAAAACATTTTTGAGAGAAGCACTTAAATTTGGATGACAGAAAGCTCTACAGAGTTTGTCTGAATTTTCTATGATGAACATGCATTATTTTTATATATAAGAAGAGTATTCAATAAGAGTTACACAAACTCAGGAGGAGAATGAGACCTTCCTTTTGAGATCCTTCTTGCAGGAATCCTAGAGGTGTGCACAGACCTATATGGGGTCCATGGAGGCAGGCAGGTCTTAAGGGAATTCACTTCTATGCACTCAGTTTCCTCAACTAGGTCTTACTGGAAAGTATGCCTGAAGACGTGAGCAAGATACACTTTGGTGCAGAAATTTATGAATGAATTGAGGTAGCGTACTCAGAAAATAATAAATGGAAGACCTCACATTGGGTTTCTCTTGACTCTAACATCTTAGAAGCTGCAGGCAGTATCCTCTGCACCCCATGAGCTGACCCTCAGGACCCACAAGGACCAGACTCAGAACTCCCGCAGACACCAAAACCCCAGGAAGCTCAAGTCCCCGTATAAAATTGCATGATATTTGCAAATAAACATCTCCCATTTGCTTTAAATCATCTCTCCTTTACTTAGAATACCTAATATAACATAACACTATGTAAATTGTTGTTATGCTGCACTGTTTAGGGCCTAACAACAAGAAAAAGGTCTGGAAGTATTCAGTACAAATGCAAGTCTTAAAAAGCATTTTCAATTCACAATTGTTTAAATACAAGGATGCACAACCCACAGATATGGAGAGCCACCTGTATACGCATGTCTGTCGAGGAAACGCAGAAATCTCATAAATATTCAGAGCTTGCTGCATCAAATCATTTAGCCTATGAAATCGCTACCACCTTGGAAACCAGCCAAGCAATGTGATTGCATGACCACCCACCAAATGAACGTGGTGGACCTCAGAGCTTGGTGCACACAGGTGAAGCGGAAATCAGAACGTCTCCCTCACCTCAAGTCCTCATCAGCAGCTAATGCCTGGAAATGTTTGCGGCATCTAAGGGAAGCGAGACAGGGTGGGAAAGATCTCACCAGAAGACCAGGTATGGAACTTCTCAGCCCAAAAACTTTCCCAAGGACAGAGCCAGGGGCAGGGAAGGGGGGACAGTGGAAGAATCACTCTAACAAATGAGCCAGAGGATACAGGGCTATGATCCCGTGGTCAGTGGAGTGACTGGGAGCCAGGATGCTGCAGGGGGGAATCCAGAGATGGTTCTAGAAAAGGACCCAAGTCGGGACATGGCCTTAGAGAATGGCTGAGTATTAGGAGCTATTCATCTGCTAGCTTGGATCATCGAGGCCTGGACCTCAGAGGGTCTGTGGCAAGAATTCCAGCTCTGCTTCTCACACTGACACCTACAGCACCCAAGCTCAGGCGCCTCACCTCCCATACAGCGGGCTATAATAGCAGTCATTTTGTAGAGTGTTGTGAAAATTAACTGGAATAACTCACGTGACGTGCTTATGAAGGTATACGGCCCAAGCCAAGAAGCCAGTTGTCAAAATAATGTTTCTAAGTTTTGCACACTGACAAAAACATCGAACAGTAGCTAAACTGTCTCAATCCCATTTCAGAGTCAGATTTATATAAATGAAGATAGATGGAGGTGAGAGGATGGGCTACTAAGGTAGTGACAGTCAGATATGGTTTTCTGTTTTCTTTCCCCTGAATGCACCCAAATCAGCACCCTGCACCCAAGAGATAAGGAGGAGCCTATGGAGAGGGGCTGTGAATAGGAACACCAGAGGACTCCACAGGCACTCGACCCTCAGGTTTATCGGGTGGGAACACCTAGTTTGGCCAAATGTAAGTTCATTCAGATTTTCGATTCACTAAGCATCTATCTACTACGTACCATAAACACTAAAACGTGCCCAGGTTACACATACAGAGAGCTCCTGACCTCAAGGAAAACACCATCTATCTACTAGTGGGGGAGCCAAGACAGGCACTAAAAAATGGACCCTGAGGCTGCAGAAGGTCAGCGCAAGAAAGGCTGGTTTCTCCCTCATGATTGCAGGGTGGGAGGTAGAAGGGAGGATCTGCTCCACACGTGACCCGGGACCCAAGGCTGACAGATGCTCCACGTCTCAGCCCTTCCCAAGTAATGCAGCAGTGGAGGAAAGAGATAGAGGCTTCGTGTGGATCTTTAAATGTTCGAGTCTGAAGATGACAAGCATCTCTTCTGCTACAAATTTTAAGGGAATTCATTTTTAGAAATTCTACTTCTTAAACCAGGTTTTACTAAAAACAAAGATGTTTATGGCTTACAGGATGTCCCTCACATTTGTTAGCCTTTTGTACCTAGTCGTACTATATTGTGATTGACCATTGATAATTAGATATTTTGGGTTATTTAGATAAGCTGCAACTAAGAAAATAATAAAATCTGGCTGAACCAAGCAATGTCTTCCACAGAGACTGTTTCAGTCAGCTTCCCATGACTATAACAAAATACTTAACAGTTTAAAAATAAGAAAGGTTTATTTGACTCACCATTTTGGAGGTTTCTGTCCGTGGCCAATCAGCCCCACTGCTTTAGGCCTGTGATGAGGCAGTGCATCGTGGAAGGAGCAGGGTGAAGCACAGCTGTTCCCCTAGCATGCCCAGGAAGCAAAGTGTGAAAGAAAAAGAGTCTGAATTCTCAATAGCTCTGCAAATGACCTAACTTCCTCTTGCTAGGCCCTAAAACCTAAAGATTCCACCACCTCCCAGCAGCACCACAGACAAGGGACCAAGCCTGTCACAAATGTGTGTTTAGGGGACATTCCAGAGGCAAGCCAGGGCACATGATCACAGGACAAAATACGAGGACAAAAATAAAATGACAGTGTCACAAAAACCCTCAATACATCTCATAACCGTTCTCCATAATTTCTTTTGAGTTCCACACCAATTTTTTTCAGGCGATTCATTAAAAAGCATACAGTTCTCTCTTGGTGACAAGATTTAGATAAATATTTCCCTCCTTCTTTTACTTATTCTTTATCGGGTTTTTAATTTTTTTTTCTACAATTAGTATGTATCATATTTGTAAACAGATAAAATAAAAATACGAATTGTTTCTTTAATGGAAATAAGCCATTGAAAAAAAGAAGTGTATTTAAAAATTTTAAATGAACACATAAGTTAACCTGCCCCTTTTTCCATTTTTCATCTGGTAGAAACAGCAGGGAACAAGCTGATAAAACTTATTAGCTCAATCCCCAGTGCTAGCAAAATAAAAAGCTAAAGTGAGCTATCATCTCCTCCCAGGATGAATGGCTATTATCAAAAAACAAAAAATAAGAAATGCTGGCTAAGAAATGGAGAGAAAGAAATGCTTGTGCACTGTTGGTAGGAACATAAATTATACAGCCACAATGGAGAACGGTACGAAGGTTCCTCAGCAAGCTAGGATTCTAATTAACATTTGGTTCAGCTATCTCATTCCTGGGTTAACATCCAAGGGAAATGAAATCGACTTTGAAGGACATTACTTGTACATCCATGTTTGTTGTGGCCCAGCGATTCACAGTACCTAAGATATGGAATCAACCCCAGTCCCTATCAATGGATGAATGGATGAAGTGTGGTACCTATTCGCAGAAGAGTGTTGGTCACCCAGAGAGAAGAATGAACGCCTGCCACTTGCAGAAGAATGGACAGAAATTGAGGACATTATCTAGGTGAAATAAGCCAGGAAGACAGCTTCCCCATGCTCTCTCTCTCTCTCCTGTGTGCGTTAAAGTTGAAAGTAGAACAGTAATCAGGAGAGGTTGGGAGGGGTGGGAGTGGGGGTGGGCAGAGGGAGGCTGGTTTTGATCAGTGCTGAATATCACACTGAAGCCCATTAATGAGAACAATTGATACATGTTTAAAATAAAGTAAAATAAGACATTTTAATAATAATTGTGGTCAAGCCTATCAGGATTAAGGGGCAAACTCCAAGAGTTCCCAGGTATTGGAATAAACCCCTCAACTGGTTAGTAGTTGCAAAAATCTAAGAGCACATCCTCTACCCTGCCGATTTTACATGGGATAGGTAAGGGTGGGGAAAATTCAACTGAGCAGGACTGCTAGTTCTACCCTCTGTCATGCCACCTAATGATCAGGGTGTGTGGTGAAGCCTGGATTGCTTCAGTCACCAAGTGAACAGAAATAATCACAAAAATATCCTCTCCGAAACCATTTGATCTGCTCAGACCACAGTATCAAGTTGGCCAGTTTCTCTCAAATATTATGTTTTTTAGCAGAGTAAGGACTCAGAAAGGATTTTTTGGGGGCCAAAGTAAAACATTCCTTTTCCCCCTTAATAAATGTAGACAAGATGGGCTGTGCGGAACAGGACTTTGGGACAAGGATGGAATGCAAATTGGCTCCTTAGCTCTAGGCCTGGGAAGCAAATTCCCAAGTATGCAAACCCAAAGAAGTGGCAGTTCGCTGGGGAAGCCCAGCTCTGTAATAGAAGAAGCTAGAAAAGAAAATGGTAAAAAGCTTAATGAGTTACTCAGGAATGGGAAATCCTGAACAGTGAGTAGAAATTCGGAGAATTTAAATTGAGGTGGACAGAAAAATATATTTTATCCATTTCCTCTTAAATGGTCAATTATTGAAAGATCCAGCCATCGGGACAAGGTACTAAAATAATGTGTACGCATTTACACCTTTGGGTCAGAGGTTCACTGTCATTCTTACCCCAAGAACTGGCCTCCGCCTTTGCTCGCCCCAAAATGAACGCACTGGCCTTAGAAAAGGAATAAGGTGAGCCCACTCTCACTGGCTCAGGTAGTTTTCCCACTAAGTCTTAGCTGGCTTTTACAGAGGTAGAACATAAAAATTGGTCTTCCCTCCTTCATCCATAAATGTAATTTTACTTCAAAGTAAGTGGCCCTTGGCACCCACTTTATGAGTGCCTCTATTCCCTTCCAGCTGAATATGCAGAGTCTTTCTGCACAGGTCAGCAAGGAGCCCCACTTTGTGCTTTTAAAAATTAATTTCAATAAGGAAAAATAAAGAGGCTGAAAAGAGCACCACACAAAGTCCCACATACTTGTGTGCGGACAGGGAAAGTAAATATGGTGAGGGTAGCAGGAGAAATCCATTTGCCAGTTGCTTCAGCAAAATGTCAGGCTTTTTTAAAGATTTCTAAAACAGGCTTTGGTAACATTTGACGCATGGGGCAGGAAGGAGCACAAACTCCTGTTTGTGATTTATAAAAGACTGCTGTGGCTCTTCAAGCCATCTGTATGTAAGCCAATAAATTAAACAGAAGCCCACCAAAGTATGCAGATGCTCAATCTTGATTTCCAGAAACTTCCACAGCTGAGAATCACTTCAGAAATTTTTAAAAATTGCAATAGCACTTCTGTGGAAGCTGAGTTATTATATTGTCCTTTTCACTTCTCATGGAGAAAGTAATGATATCATAACCTTCTATTTGTTCTGTTTGATTTAAGGTGTGTGCTGAGTAGAATTTATGACAAGGACACTGCGAAGGAATTCCACCCTTTGATGAATTTACAGGAGAAGAGAAAAACTAAATCATGATATGGACCACAGACCAATGAACAATTTTCAGACCTGAAATACAACTGCATATTTCTCTCTATAAACATACCACAGATATGCATCCTCTGAAACACACTAAAAGGAAGTCTACTAAGGTCAGGGGGGAGAAACAAGAATTATCAACATCCACGGTGCTCTAAGAAAAAAGTAGCTTTCATTAGAGCTTCAGTATCAGCTACCTCTCACACATGATGTGACTTCATCCCCCGTGACACTGAAACCTCAGTGTTACTCTCTACATCACAACCTAGGACACTACAGTTCAGACAAGCGAAACCCTTTAAGTTCAACCAGCTGGTAGACGGATCAAGAGTGGGATTTTTCTTTTCTGTTGTTTGCCAGACTTTGTTGCCCAGGCTGACAAACTTCTGGGTTCCAGCGATCCTCCTGTTTCAGCCTCTCACATAACTCAGACTATAGGCACACACCCCCACATCCAGGTCTTATGCCGAACTTTGTACACAAATCTGTAAGACTTCAGAGACCAGACCATTAAGCAGCCTCCACAAAACATCCTGTTCTTCAGGAAAATGGAAAAGAGAACATGCGCAATTGTCCTCCTTTCTTTGTTCCCTATTTATTTCTATAAGTCACTTTCACAATTTTAGGATTTTTATCACTGGAATAAAATACTAAACACCTCCCACTTAAAGAAGAAAAGGCTTATCTGGACTCATAGTTTCAGAGGGTTCAGTCCATGCATGGTGCACTGACATCAAGGTGGAACTGGCAGGGTGGCAGGGGATAGCATAGGAAAGCTGCTCAACTACAGCAGCCAGGAAACAGAGAGAGCAGGAAAGGACCAGCACAAGAGTACAGGTAATGTGCTCCCCGCGACCGGGCTCTTCTGACCAGGCCACACCTCCTTAGAGCACGGGCAGCCATGAGTTCGTCAGCGGACTAATCCACCAGGGAATGCAGTGCCCCGTGACCCGTCACTTCCCAAAGCCCCACCCCTAACATGGGAGATATCTGCACGACATTTCCGATATAAACCACTACAGCTCACTTTACCTGCTAGAGCAACAATCCAGGTACAAATAGATCTAGATTCCTTCCCATCCCCACAGGCTAAAATATACTCTGCAACATCTTCAGATTGCCAATACCATGTGAGGATAGGATAACTATATCACATAATTATATCTCTCCTGCATAAAGCAAATATGCCTAAGGTAACATGAGTTTTTTTATTTATATTCGATGGTGTTCTCAAAAGCTTTCTAAGATATATTTCTTCAAAACATGAAATTTTAAAAAAATAATATTTTCCTACAAATGACTCAAGCATATCCTTCTTTATGGCAGAGCAGTACTCCACTGTGCGTAGACACCACATTTTCTTTGTCCACTCATCCGTCGATGGACACAGAGCTTCTAAGATTTAGCCCCTATGAATGGTGCAGCTGTAATGTGAGTGTGCACGTATCACTACATGTACATCACACACCTTACCTCTTTTTCCATTCCTTTCCTTCTTCTTCCTCCCTCTATCTCTTGATCCCTTCCCATTCAAGAAAGATCTAGCTCACTGTTTCCTATTATTCATCCTTTATTTTGCCCTTTATTTATGGTTTGGGTCTCTTATACAAGAGAAACCGTGCAATAGTTAAGCTTGTGTGTCCGATTCATTTCACTTGACATTATGGTTTCAAGGTTTATCATATAACACAAACGTGCACTAATTAAAAATAATAACATTTTAACTATGTTTTTTTAACATTTGTTTTCCTCCTAGAAGTTTTACTTAGTTAAACTTCATAACAAACCAAGAAGTAGATTGGATACTAAAGTATCTGAGTTATATCCAGCGCCATCTTTAATTGCTGTTATAATATGAGCGAGGTATGGTCTCACCGGATGAATATCAATAATACCTAATTAGCATACTAATTGTGTAGGTACCGAGGGTTCTACCAAGGGCTTGAAATGGGTTACGGACGCTTTCAATGCACCACGAACAGCGTGGGATGGCCGCTGAGCTGATTTCCATGCCTCCCCCTAAAAATGGACTCTTTATTTATTTTCATTCTTAAAGTCATGTAAAAAGTTAATGTTTCGTTGAAGGCCCACTGAGTATAAGAAACAGCACTAAACATGACCCAGGGTACAGAAACAAAGAATCCCACAAGTACCAGCATTTGGACAAAGAACACAATGCAAGACCCCTAAAAACTAATCTCCCAAACGTGGCATGTTAGTCAACATACCTTCTTGGCTGCACATAGGAATCGCTTGACGAGCTTTAAAAACTACTAATAACTAGGTCAGAGCCCCAGAGGTTTTGACTTAATTGGTCTGGGCAAAGCCTGGGCCTTGAAACATTTTTAAAGCCCCAAGTGACTGTGCTATGCAGCTGAGAGCCGGAGGCTGCAGAGGGACCGGGGACGGGGTCAGAGCCAATTCCTTCCCTTCCTTCAAGCAGTTGACGCTAGCACAGTCTCGGGCCGTGAAGCTGAGGCACCCTGAAACCCTGAAACCCTGCAGGGGGAGAGAGGAGAAAGGGCTTCGGAGGGTTATGCCATAAACCAAAGCAAAGATGTGAACAGAACCCAGGGCACATCTGGGACTATACAGTGAACAGAACCGAGTCTCCCGGGACCAGAGGGAAAGTGGATCAGACCCCAGTGTGAGTCGGGACCCAGAGACGGAAGTCTTGCGGAGTGACGGAAGCCACTGATGGGACTCTGCAGGGGGAAACAGAGGGAACTCTCCTCAGAAAGCCCTGGGCGACTGACAGGGAGTCGGGCCCAGCAGGCAGTGACAGAGATGAGGAAGGCAACAGTCAGAAGTGGCCACCAGGGCCGTGAGACACACACACACACACACACACACACACACACACACACACACACACCACAGAGAGAGAGAGAGCCTGGGCACACAGGAACAGGACTTGATGGGACGATGGGAGACAGGAGAGAAAAGAATCAAAGGTGGTCCTGAGATTTTCTGTATAATTAACAGAAATGGGACTCACGAGGAAGAAACAGGTTTTAGAGGACAGACGACGAATTCATTTCCAGCACATTTGGCTTCAGCGGCTGTCATGACACCAAGTGGAAACTGTCCGGGGAGGGACAAGTGTGTAGCTAGGCCTGGGCACTGCAGAGTATTTATTCCAAGGTGCAAGCAGAGAGCTGGGTATTGCATCCTCATAAGCATGGGTCATTAGAGAAGGCTAAGGGCACTTTCTGGGGGACAGAAAGAAGACAAGAAAGCACTTTTGCTTATGCATGAGGAAGCTTGTGAAAGAGGCAGGGACAGGCCAACCTAGAAAAGAATGAGGGCAGTCCGTTACGGCAGTCAATGCGAAAAGGATCCCAAGGCCACAGGTAATCTATCTGGCCAGTTGCAGAAAGTACTCACATATGAAGATAGAAAAAAAAAAAGAAGAACAAGGCACAGGCAAGCAGCATCAGCCTCTGGTCAGACAGTGTGCAAGCAACAAAGGGGACCAGGCAGTGGGAAGAGCTTCTGGGTCCCTGGAGCCAAGTAAAGAAGCCCTGTAGATGTCCACCTGCATGGCAGTGAGAGTCCACAGGAAGTCTTTCCAAGCCAGACAGGAAGAGGGAGCTGAAGGGGACCAGCGATTATTAAGAGGACAAGCTGAAATGCCACCAAGGAGGAGGATGGTGAGATTTCCCCAAGATCAGGTTTTTTCTAGGAAACAAAGTAGAATTAATAGAAGAACACTCAGAAAACGTGGAAAATAGAAAAATCAATCTGAGGGCCTGATGACCTAGATGTTTCTTGCAAAGCAGAAATGAAGGGTCCCTTCATTCACAAGTTTGGAGCAAGAACATGGCCCAGAGTGAACGGGGTCTGGCTCAGGGCAAAGTGCTTGCCTGTCATGCACAAAGCCCTGGGTCCCATCCCCAGCACGAAACATGACACCGAAGAGGTGAAGAAACAGTTGTAATAGGCAGATAGGCAGGCAAGGGCTGGAGTTCAGGCTGTGCACAGCCCACCTGAAATCATCAAGAGATCCAGACATGATCAGATTTAAACTTATCTCTTTATAAGTGTTAGCACCCAGAAATAATCTGAGTTTGCAAACTCCTTTTTGTGACATGGTTCCTCCACTTCGAAGTCTTCAACCAGTAAGACTTTCATATTTTTAATTTAAGGTGTCGGGATTTCTTTAAAAGTCTGCAAATCTCAGCCTGACCCCAGTCCAATCCACACTTTCCAGCTCCACCTCTCTTATTGTCTTCACTTGCAAGTCTCAGCTCAACCTGTGTCCTTTAACAAATCACACGTCCATCACTGCCTTCTGGGCTGGAAAATGGAGGCCTTGACAATGCTGTCCTGCCTCCAGAACAAAGAATGTGTAAGGATCCGATGACAAATGACTGAGCAATTTGTGGTTTTGAAGATGCAGAAAAGCTTAGTGATCGGGCCTGCCCAGCTGGACACCGTACACTTCACCAAACACAAAAGCCACATTCAGGTACCAAAGAGCTGCTGAGAACTGAAGCTGAAGATGGTGGGGGCTTCCACAAGACGAGGAAGGAAGGAAGGAAAAGGGTGCAGAGACAGAAGAAAAGAGACTGGGAGAATAGAGGGTCACAGAGTATTCATCCATTGGAATCTTCCTGGACAAAGAAACCACTGCATTTAGCTCTTCGGGTTACAATACAGAAATGCGCATGCCTGGGCTGCACATGGATCCTGCAGCTGTCTAGGGAATCTATCGGATGGAAAGACGGAGGTCTCCAATATGCACCGGTGTCCCTCCTTTCCAATAAAACCAGCCATTGTGTCATACCATTTCGAGGTTTCTGGAAGGAATTGCACTGGCTGAGTCCTTTCCTACACCAGACACGTCAAATACTGCCTCAAAGCACAGGCGGCAAAGGTTTATCCTCTTTCGGTGACGAGAGACTTGCTACATACAAAGGTCTTTAACAGTTTCAGAGTTTTGAGTCTGCACAAAACTTTTTATGGCCTTCTGAATGCTGCAAGTCCCCAAACTGGTTCACCTTCATCCCTGCTGTAATGGTGGTGTCACATGAGTAGCACAGTGGCATTCTGAGGACACATACTCCTTGGATACGGTTCACGCACTCACACTCACTCTTAGAGCATCACGCAGGGATGTCCAGGCCCCATCCAACTGGAGGGCCCTAGAAGAAGACGTTAATGCCATATATCTAGGTTGGCTGGATGAGTGGCCCTCAAGCCCTGCAAACTCTGCCCCTAGATTTATAAGAGGCTCCTTGGAGGCAGATGTGCTGGTGATCTTGTGTACTTTCAGGGCCAAGCCATTGTCTGGCCAGCCTGACTCTGTCCCAAATCCTTTCTCTGTCACAGGACTCTGTGTCTAGCTTCCTTAGGTATTTCCTGCTTTGAGCTCCACTTTGAAGCATTAGCTAAAACCAGAACAATAGAATATCATCTGTGTGTTTAGGTCACTTAATGCAAATTACTGGTGTGAGAATCTTCTTAAAACTTTGTTTCTTAACAATTTTTAGTGCCAATAGTATATCTGCTTCACAGAGATAATTTTCAGCATATACCCACAAGTTAGTGAGCCAAAAAAAGAAATCATAAAGACTTACTAGAGGTTCAAAAGAATAAGGAAGAAATTCAACATGGTAGAATTTAATATTGACATTCCCCTCACTTGTAACCCAGTGAGACACTTGCAGTAATAGCTTTGATTGCTCTGAGATCTCCAGAAAATGAACAACAGAAAATTATTTTTAATGACTCTTTGCTCTGTTATTAAAGCATTTTTAAAAAGATTCGCTTTGCATAAGGCTTCATTCTGAGTTGAACTATCCGTTTTCAGTGGAACCTTTAACACCAGCACTTACCTCTCAAGGAAAAAATTCCAAATAAGTTAATACACTTTCAAACCAAAGACAGTACGCTATTTTGCATCATTCAAAAATGATCACCCAAGATATACTTGGTATGCTATTTAATCCCTGCTATTAAATTTTTGGCTCTTTTTCCATCATTGACCAATATTTTCGATAAACTTTGACTCTGAACCTAGACGCTGTAAATCATCTGGTGCTTTTGTGTTGTAATCTTTCTGCAGAATTGGCCAATTGTGCCACAGAAAGAATCAGGAGAGGAGGTCCCCTCACAATCCCACTGTAGCTGCATCCCCGAAGCTTTCTCCTCTGGAGTGCAGGCTGCCCACAGATGCACTGTGGAAGGCTCTTCCACCTGCATGATTACTGCTCCCCCACTGCCTAAGAAATCACGAGTTTCTTACCTGTTACCTGGCCTGCCAGATCTCCCCTCTCCCAGCAGGCCCAATCCACTGTTCGGAATACATCCATCCCAACCAGATGGGGAAAATACATCCAAACCTTTTCCCCTGCCATTGCTCTGTCTTTCTCTTCCCAGAGTTATTTCCTAGTGCCAAGAGGCTTTAGTTCGTTCCCTCTCCCATCAAAGAGAATGCTCAAAATGATTCAAGACAAAGTCTCATAAGAGAATGGCCAGCTCTTGCTTTTCCCTAATGATAATAGTCATTAAGCCCCTGTTTGCTTTCAGCTAAAGCTCAGACTCTGGTAGACATCACCCAGCCTCTCTGCAATAAACATCACTGTCACTCTTCGTCACCGTCTCCCCGGTCTCAGCATCTGGCCCCATCGCCCCCTCCGACCACCTCCACCAGACGCTTCATCTCTGAAACTCTAACCGGATTCATCTTTCCTCACTGCCACCTACTCATCCCTCAGTCGTGCCCAAAATCCTAAAACATTCCTTTGCCTTCTCCCAGTACATTGTACTCTCCACTCACTCCTCCAACTTTAAGTAAAACTGTTAAGCTCTCTAGGACAGCTTGAAAGAGAAAAGATAAACCAAGTTCTCTAGTGTGAGTATGGGGGCATCCATTACTGAAAAAAAAAAAAGCAAAGGAGAAAAGACAAGACTGACTCTTTGATCAATCCAAATCAAGTCTGTGTTTTCTTTCTTGTCTTTTCTTGCGTACGAGGGATCAACCTTGGGACCTTGTTGTGCTTGCAAGGCAGGCAGCAAAACCACTGAACTAAATCCCCAGCTCTAGTCTGTGTTTTTATACCAACCTCTACATTATGATAAAATTCATCAAAGGATCGCTAGGCTTAACATGTAAAGAGTTCTTTTTTTTTTTTTTTTTT
>NW_022900950.1:75235474-75261051 GCF_012274545.1 Fukomys damarensis | reverse complement strand
TTTTTTTTGGTACAGGGGATTGAACTCAGGTCCTTGTGCTTGCAAGGCAGTCGCCAGAACCACTGAGCTAAATCCCCGGCCCAAGAATTCATTTTTAAAATTGATGATTTCCAATGGGAAAATGAAAAAAGTTGAATGAAGAAACAATATAAAAAGAGATATAATCAGTTTTAAAAGAGAAGAAATCTTCCCTTCTACACATAGTGATTCAATGAAATGAACATTTTGAGCTACAAAATTAGGGAAAAAGTGATCATATCTAAGGTTGTGGGAGAATAGAATGAAAGATTCTTTGGGGACACAATTCCAAAAAATAGCCTTCAAAAATGTATACTTTTTTACTCAGTAATTTCAACTCTAAGGCAAAATTCTAAATGCAGAAAAATAAAAGCTAAGGCTTTAAAATTCTTATAGCGGCAATGCCTTTAAAAGTATAATTAAGAGTTCAATTTAGTGCACATATATCCTGCCACTTTCAGGGGAAAAACAGATTGGAAGTCACTCATAAAGCCAATTCATAAAATTTATTAAAATGAAGATTTAAAAGATGGAAAATCAAAGGTAGCTAGAGGGCTCGGGATTTAGCTCAGTGGTTCTGCCGCCTGCCTTGCAAGTGCAAGGACCCAAGTTCGTTCGTTCCCGGGTATCAAAAAAAAGACCTATTTCTTGGGGGTGGTTTTGTTGTTATGCAGTAGTAGGATTGAATACAGGGCCTCAAATAGGCTAGCCACACTTGAGCTACATCCCCAGCCCCTTCTTGAATTTTAAGTCAGTCTTCCTAAATTGCCCAGACTGCTCTCAGTCTAGAGACCCTCCTGCCTCAACCTCCTATGTTTCTAGGATTACAAGAGTGCACCACTACCCTTACCAAAAGATTTCTCTAAAATCAACAGGAGAAATGCACTGGGCAAGAGAGCACTACCCAGGGAGGCACTGAGACACAGGAGAGCAATGTTCTTCCAGCAACTTCTCGGCAAAGCCAGAGGCAGAAATGCCCTCTGACCGTTACATGTCGTCCACGTGCACCCTAACACACACTCCCCAGCCCACCTTTGCTAAAAGCCCATCTTGATTGTGCCAGGCAAGCGACTCCCAGGCCTCTTGGCCATAGTCCTCAACTGATGTGCCCATTAAAAACCCCACTGCCGGGCCCCTGGCCCAGACATTCTGATTTGGTCAGGCTGCAAGAACCACTCCAACCCCCTCCCCAGGTGAGCAGGCAGCTCCAGGAAGCAGAAATAAACTGGTTCTCCTGCTGGGTGACCTCCTCAGACTGAAGCCTCGAAGCACCCTCAACCTGCACCGCCTCAGTGCACAGTCTGTCCTGCAGGCATCTGCAAGGGAGCACTGGAGAAAGATAAGGAATGTAACATTTGTTACTTGACAGCCATAGCTCATAACTCCCTTCCTCCAGAGCGCTGACTTTATCACATTACTGGGAGGATTCACTAGAGGCGCCATGTGAGATGCATCATGCACACAATTTGATACAAACACATCTGGGCTGATGTGCACACGTTTTTATCATTAGAGATATGTTGGCTGCTGTACAACAGGTTTCATCTGTTATTTCTGAAGTGAGGGAGGAGCAAATCCGCCTTGGAAAGGAGCTGTTGCATACAAGGCTACATTTTCTCCACTAGACTCCCACGCTAGAGTTAACTTTACCTCCAAAACCATTTCAAGAAGGCTCTGAGCTCCAGAATAGACAAACCCCTTCCAAGAGGCCCCAGAATTTCCTCACAAAGCCTGGTTTCTCCCCTGCCATTCATGAGAAACCTGGTCCAAGATACTTTCCCTGCCTTGCAGGGAAATTGGAGCTGAAATGGTCACAAAAGCAGAGAGATGTTTAGCCTAAGGACAGTTAGATGTGTTCCAGAACAAAGTGGGAAAAGTCAACCCTAAGTCAAGGGAATGGCTCAGCTTTCTCTAAAACAGAGATAGAGAATATTTCTCAGCTAAAAACATAACAAGAACAGGAGAGGAAAGAAACCCAAGACAGCTTGATAGTATTCTCTTGTCTTGGCCAAACGTTCATTTGGATTGTCAAAATTCATAGAGAACCAAACTGTGCATGAAGCCTAAAGGTGAAGTGTGAGTTTATAAATAAATAAAAAGTCATGGCCTAGAAGTGGGGACCCCACAAACATGTGGCCCATGTACCCTGGAGTTGTAGGGTAGAGAGGAACTCATGGGTCCCAAACAAGTCCAACTGGAGCAGTAGACCTGCTATTGTACATTCCAGCCCAACCTCACCAGCAAACCCTGGCTGTCTAGGAAAAATTAAGGATTGGTTATCATTTCGATTCTATGAAAGAAGATCTATATTTCTTTTTTAGACACAAAATTCTCTCGAGGATGGTCCTTGCCAACACACTGAAAAAATAATCTCTCAAAATTCCTGCAACCACTGTGTTATGATTTCATCCCATGAAATACAACACCTTATATTCAACCTCATAAAACTAAATCTCACTGGATCTCTTCCAGATTCAGAGAACAAGCAGCTCTGTTGGTGATGCTTAGGAAAGCAGAACGGCCTCTTCTCATTGGGCTGGCTCCCACCACATGGTCCACTTTGCAGGGAGCAGATTTTCCTTTCTTCTGCCAAATATTTACATGCAACTATCCATGCACATAATAGATCTTGCAAATGCTTTGCAAACAAAAGAACACGTACCAGCATCATGGTGTTAATTCCCCCTGAAAAGGATCTTCCCAATTGAAATATGTACAAATTCACTTGAGTTTCCTAGTCTATGGAAGTTATCTCTGGTTGCCTACGGGTGGGCAAAAGTAAAAATGAAAGGGTCAGAAGAGGCAAAACAAAATGCTCTTCTAGCTAAGGAAAAAAATTCATTTCAGTTTCTATTATAGTCTTGACTCCGGAACCAGAAGCCACGCTTTGCTGAATAGAGTTGTTCGATATCTCAGGGTCGCGTAGGCACACAATCGCGCAGAACAATTCTGCAGCTGCTCTCATCACTTGCTCTACACTTTTAAATACTGTGACTTTGGGCAACAAGTCATGCCCTGACAGAGACATCACCAAGCCGTCAGTCCATGGTCAGTAATGAAGACACTGATGCCCTGTGCGTTCATACTATTATTATCAGAGTGATATCTACCCACTTTTATCTGCTGTCTTTCCATTTGTTTCCAGGGGAAGTCATGCATCCAGGATCTGTCCGTATCAGACCCATTCAAAATACCCTGTAGGAATTCTACATATCTCCCCATGCACCCTTTGATGCCATCTCTTTTATGTCAGCTGTATAATGACAAAGGACGGACTATTGGTATCATCATAGAATAAGTTTCTATATATCCCAGCCAATATTACTCGAAGTAGAGGCAAATTTCCTGGCCTCTGCAGACTTTTCTTCAGTTGGGCTCTATGTGATGGAATGGAATTCCCATTTTATTCAACATAACTGTCCAATGCCTTCACTAGGGTGACACAGCCTCCGGGACAAACCTACTCTCGCCTCTAAGGTGTATTGTACAGATGAGCATAGGTTTGACATCCCCTCTTCCTTTCCCATGTGCACATAATTTCAAGGCTCAGTCCATCATCTCTTCTGAGTGAGCAGTGTGGGCTGATTCTCCAGTGACATCAAGCTGCATCTGGAAATCACACCATTCTGCTGCAGTGCCTCTCCCAGTCCCCTGGAGCGTTGAGGTGCTCGCCTCTCTACCCGGCTTCAGGACAGAGTGATAGCTGCTCACGGTAGGCTCTCATACACATCAGTCCACTCTATCCACCACGACCAGATCAGCGGGGATTCAGATGGCCAGCCTCCTGTCTCTGCTAGTGAGAAAAGATGAGACTGAGGGGTCCACACGTCTCTTTGGCCCTTGGGGACTCCACAGGCCGCCAACACTTACAAACCACTGGCCTCAGCTTTCCGCACAGAGAGGAGCGCTGCCCGCTGCAGAACATCCACACATTTTCCCACTGGGCGTTGCACAGCTTTCAGGGTTTTGTTTTGTTTTTTCTGTAGCACTTTGTGAACTCCAGACAAAATGCTGTCAGTTTTTTCATTAGCAGTGGTTTGCAGTTCATAGTGTTTACATTTATTGTGTGGACTTGATACATGCATATAACACATCTTAATTCTTTTTTCATCCTCTACTCTCCTATCCCTCCCTGCTGCTTCCAACTCTTGGTCCCATCCCCATTTGCAAAAGTTCCTATTTCCATATTTTTCCTTCAATTCTTTTTTTTAATTCATTTTCCCTCCCCTTCTCTCCCTCTAGCCCACTGTCTGTTTCTCATTCAGAAAGATCTCTCTGGGGCCAGGGATTCAGCTCAGTGTTTCCAGCACCTGCTTCGCAAGTACAAGGAACCAAGTTCAATCCCCAGTACCAAAAAAAGAAAAAGAGAGACCTCTCTACATCCTAATATCTGTCTTTTATTTTGCTCTTTATTTCTATTTGGGGTTTCTCATATAAGAGAAATGAGAAATAATGCAATATTTAAGCTTGTGTGTCTGATTTATTCCGCTTAATATTATGGTCTCAAGGTGTATCCATTTACCTATGAATGCCTCAATTTATCTTTCTTTATGACAGAGTAGTACTCCATTGTATATAGGTTTTCTTTATCCGTATATCTGTTGATGAGTATAAAGGCCATTTTTAAGATTTAGCTATTATCAATTGTGCTGCTATAGACATGGGTGTGCATGTATCACTGTAATATAATACCTTTAACTTTTGGGAAGACACCTACAAGAGGAATAGCTGGGTCAAATGGAATTTCTATTTTTAGTGTTTTTCATAACTCTCCATACTAAGTTCCATAGTGGTTGTATAAGTCTACACTCCCACCAACAGCGTAGAAGTGTTTCTTTTCTCTACAGCCCTTCCAGCATTTGTTATTATTTGATATATTAATGATCGCCATTATTTTTGGAGTAAGATGGAATCATAGGGTTTTAATTTGTTTTAATCTGCATCTCACGAATGGTCAATGAGGTTGAACATTTTTTCATGTAAAGCACTTTTGTACTTTTTCTGAGAAGTGTCTACTCAATTGTGTTGCACGTTTTTTATTGAGTCTTTTATTTGAGAAGTCTAGTTTTTTTATTTAATTTTTTATATATTCTTAATGTTAGTCTTCTTTCCAAATAACAGCTGGAAAAACACTTTTCCCATTATGGAGGTTGCCTTTTCACTCTCTTAGTTGTTTCCTTGGCTGTGTAAAACCTTTTTATTTTGGTGTGATTCCATTTGTTGCCTCAAAATATTATTTCTTGTGCCATAGGGGTTCTGCTCAGAAAGTCCATGCTTATACCTAGGTCTTCAAGAGTCTTATCTATTTTATCATGCAGCAGATTATTTCTATTTTAACATTTCAATCTTTGATTTACTTTGATTTTAGTTCAGCACATGGATAGATATTTGGGTCTAGATTCAGTCTTCTGTATGTGCATATCTACGTTTTCCCAGCACGGTTATTAAAGAGGCTGTCTTTCCTCCAGTGCTTGTTTCTGGCCTTTGGGTTAAAGGTCAAATAGATGTACTTGCCCAGGGTTGGTTCTGCTTCCTCTATTCCATCCAATCTACATGTCTGCTTTTGTGCCAGTGTCATCCTGTTGTTACGCGTTGGCTTTTATGATAACATCAGATCTGGGAATGTGATACCTTCTGCCTTGCTTTTGTTATCCATGATTGCTTTTGCTATTTGGGGTCTCTTCTGAATCCATATGAATTTTAGGATCATTTTCTCCAGTCTGTAAAGAATGTTGTTGGAATTTTGATTGGGATTGCATAAAATATGTTTATCAGTTTTAGAAGTATAGAAATATTGGTTCTGCCTTTCCAGGAAAATGGGATCTCTTTTCATCATTTGATGTCCTCTTCAATTTCTTTTTTTCAGAACGATGTAATTTTTTTCCCTGTAGAGGTCTTTCACTTCCTTTGTTGGATTAATTCCTAAGTATTTAATTTCTTGTGATGCTATTGGGAATTATATTGTTTCCCTAATTTCTTCCTTGATGTCTTCATTGCTAGTGTACAGGAATGCTATTGATTTTGGGGTTTTGATTTTGTATTCTGATTAATTTCTGGCTTTGGTTATTAATATTAGGAGTCTTTTGGTGTTATTATTTGGATCTTATAAGTACAGTGTCATGTCATCTGCAAAATCCTTTCTGATACATATACCTTTTTTTCTTGCCTGATAACTCTGGCTAAAGTTTTGAGTACTATGTTGAGTGGTGACAGTGGACATTCTTGTTTTCCTGATTTTAAGGGAAAGCTTTCAGTTTTCTCCCATTTAATATGATGTTGGAGGTAAGTTTGTCATAAATGGCTTCTATCAGATTGAGATAAGGTCCTTCTACATTCATTTTCTTCAATATTTTTATCTTAAATGAATGTTGGATTTTGTGAAAGTCTTTCTGTGTCTATTGAGATGATCACATGATTTTTGTACGTGCTTCTGTTTATGTGATGGATTACATTTATTAATTTACATATGTTAAAACTCCCTTGCATCTCTAAGGTGAACCCTGCTTGGTCATGAAATATGATCTCTTTCATGATTTGTTTCACTCTGTTTGCTGGTATCTTTTTGAGGATTTTTTAATCTGTGTTCATTAGAGAGATTGCCCTTTCATCACTGGATCCATGTCTGATTTTGGAATCAAGGTATTGCTACCTTTCTGAAATGACTTTGGGAGTATTCCTTCCCTTTTGCTTACATTAAAACCTTAAGGAATATTGGCATTAAATTTTCCCTGAAATTCTTTTACAATTTGTCAGTGAATCCATCAGGTCCTGGATTTTTCTTAGTTGGTGGGATTTTTTTCTTTTTTTTATTTTATTGGTACATTTTATATATGCATAGTGATAACCTTCAATATAAGGAATTTGTATCTTTATATAATATATTTTGCACCTTCTTTTTTTCCATTTCAGCTTCTCCTTTCCTCCTTATTTACAAAAGCTTTGTTTTTATTTTTTCTTCCTATTATTTTTGTCTTATCCCTTCCTTCCTTTCTTCCTCCCTTCTCCCTTGATCCCTACCTCATTTGGACATTTTCTTCTCGTTTTTCAATATCTATTGTACATTTTGGTCCTTATTTATGCTTCAATTTCTCACATCAGAGAAACCACACAATATTTGGACATGTGTGTCTGATTTATTTCACTTAAGAGTATGGTCTCAAGGTGCATCCATTTAGCTAGGAATGTCTCAAGCGTATCCTTCTCTATGGAAGAGTAGTGCTCCATTATACTTTAAAAAATCTACTTGACCCATTCATCAGTTGATGGACATTTAGGTTGTTTCCAAGACTTAACTATCACAAACTGTGTCTCTATAAACATGAGTGTTCATATGTCACTGCGGTATGATGCTGCTAAATCTTTCAGGAAGATACCAAAAAGGAATTGATGGGTTAAACGGAACCTCTAGTGTTAATTTTTGAAAGAATCTACACACTGACTTCCACAGTGGTTGCGCCAGTCCACACTCCCAAGTTGGTGCGATTTTTATTACTGCTTCAATTTTATTGCTTGTTATTGGATTATTCAAGATTTTTTTGTTTCTTGGTTTGGTTTTGGTAATTCATGTGTATCTAGGAATCTCTCAATTTCTTCTGAGTTCTCCAATTTATGGGCATCCAGGTTTCTGAAGTAGTTGCTAATGACCTGGATTTTGGCTGTGTCCATTGTGATTTTACCTTTTTCATTTCTAATTATATTGGATGGGTCTTTTCTTTCCTTTACGGTAAGATTGGTCAAGGGTTTGTCTATTTTGTTTATTCTTTTAAAAAACCAACTCCTTGACTCATTAATGCTTTATAGATAGATAGATAGATAGATAGATAGATAGATAGATAGATAGATTATATATATTTTGGTCTCCATTTCATTGTTTTCTCTCTGATCCTTGCAATTTCCTGCCTTGTACCATCCATCTCTGAATTTGGGTCATTCTTGTTTTTCTGGGCCCTTGAGATATATCCTTAGGTTATTCATTTGGGTTCACTGTGTTTTTCTGGTGTGGGAATTTATAGCCATAAACTTCCCTCTTAAGACTGCTTTCACTGTAATTCATAGGCTCTTGTATATTGTACTGGCATTATCATTTAATTCTAGGAACTGGCATTTCTTCCTTCATTTCCTCAGAGACCTATTGATTACAGATATTTTTAATATCCATTAAATATCTTATTTAATGCCATACCTGTTTAACAACTGTTGGGACTTATAATCAAGGCAAGTTGTTTGGACTTATGGCCCACTCTTGGATTTACAACATGCATTTGACCTCATAACACAGAAAGGTGAGAGGCAATACAGACTTTAGTGGTTTTATTGACTTATGGTGACTCCTTCTACAGTAAAGTACTGTAATTTTTACTGATTGTATCATATAGTTTTATGTCCTGTTATACATTACAGTACTGCATGTAAGAGTTATGCAAATAAAAGCAAAGTCATCAAGTTAGAGTTTTCTTTGATCATTTCTTTGTTCTGAATATTGTAATATACATATTATATACAATTCCTCACTTAACAACCTATTCAATCAACAACCTAGTCATCTGAATGGAACTCAGTCATTAAATGAGTATCTGTATTCAATAGTGTGTTGTTTAATTTTCATGTGTTTGCATAATTTTTATGATTTCTTTTGTCACTGATTTCTAGTTTCATTTCACTGTGATGTGACAATATGTATGGTAAAATTTCAATTATTTTGCATTTATTTGAGCACATTTTATTGGCTAATCTGTGACCCATTTTGGAGACAGTTCTATGTGCTGCTGAAAAGAATGTGTATTTCTTGTTGGGTGGAATACTCTGAATATATCTATTAAGTCCTTTTGTTCAAAAGGATATTTCTTAGTTGATTTTTTTTTTGTCTAGTTCATCTGTCCATTTGTGATAGTGGGATATTGAAGTCCCCTTCTGTCATTGTGTTGATGTTTGTCTGATCTTTTCTTTCTAGTAGAGTTTGTTTTATGACTTTTCTTATGGTACACCATAATGAAACCATGTGTTTCAATGGTGCACCATTGTTTGGTGCATATATATTTATAATTGTTATCTCTTCCTGTTGAATAATTCCCTTAACCAATATGTGATGTCCTTTGTTCCCTCTTCTGATCATTTTTGGCTTGAAATTCACTTTGTCTGAAAATAGGATAGCTATTCTTCTTTGTTTTCAGGTTCCCATTGCATGGAATATTGTTTTCCATCCTTTGATTTTTAGTCCATAAATTTCTTTTGGGGTTAAATATGTTTCTTGTGTGCAGCATACAATTGGGTTTTGTTTCTGAATCCATTCTGCTATTTTGTGCCTTTTGGTTAGCAAAATGAAACCATTCACATTGATAGTTATAATTCATAGGTATTGTCTTATTCCTGTCATTGTCTTATTTTCCTACTGCTGATTTTCTTTATTTCCTTTCTTCTTAATTGCTTACTCTACCTTATGCAGTCATTCTATTGGACCTTTTAGCACTGTTAGCTTCATTGTCTCTTTCTAGGATATCCTTAAAAATTATTTGGAGTACTGGTTTGGTAGTCATGAATTTCTTGAGGTGCTCTTTATCATGAAAATATCTTCATCCATCATGTTTAAAATATAATTTTGCAGGATATATCAGTCTGGATTGGAAGTTGCTTTCTTTTAGAGCTTGAAACACTTCACTCCAAGCCTTCCTTGCTTTTGATGTTTATGTTGAGAAATCTGCTGTAATTCCAATGTGTTTTCCTTTATAAGTGAATCCTTGCTTTTCTCTAACAGTTTTCAAGATTCTGTTCTTGTGTTTGACTTCTGGTACTTTATCTATGATGAGTCATGAGAGGTTCTCTTCTGATCACAATTATTTGGGGCTTTATATGCCTTACTTATCTGTGTGTTAAATTTTTCTTCCATGTTTGGAAAGTCTTTGCTATTACTTCTGCAAAGATATTTTTTGTATTATTTGTTTGTTTATTTTTGGTGTGGGTGCTTTTACTTTTTTTTTTTTTTTTTTTTTTTTTTTTTTTTTTTTTTTTTTTTTTTTTTTTTTTTTTTTTTTGGTACTGGGGATTGAACTCGGGTCCTTATGCCCAAATTTTATAATATAATAATGAGAGAATATGAGACTTGAAGATATTCAACTTCTTTGATCTTCCTCAGTTTAGCTTTCTATAAGATAAAAATAATGCATTTTAGCTGGGTTTTTGTGGTTATTAAATTAAAATACTTGTGAAATCACTTTCAACTAGCATTGGCATTTGTTGTTTCTGTTATTGTTAAAGCTAGGCTGAATTTCCCAAGACCATTCTTTCCCAAGATTAGTTGTTTATCCACAAATATGTTCCAACCACCTATAAATGCCAAATCACTACATGATTCAGTGATGGCTGTTCTCGGGAGAGGGAAAGACATTGATCTAATAATTACTATCAAAGAAAATGGAAAATTATAATAGTAAGAAGTGCTTTGCAGGAAGGAACTAAACATAGTGTTGAGAGAATTTATTAGAGAGCATGTTGGCTACAGGGTCATTGAAGCTCATTTCTCCATCAGTTCTAATGGGGCATATTGAAGGCACTGGAGATGTCAAAGCAGGATGCTGAACCTCTACCAGCACACAATGCAGGGGAGGAAGCTGTGTGTGTAAACAGCCAGCACAGTACTACCTAGGGAAAAGATGAGGCAGAAAACGACATTTCTATAAAGCAAGGGAGACGATGTAAGAGAAGACTCCCAAAGGAGGGTGATGAAAGAGACAAGTCTCAAAGGAGATGCTTCTCAAACATGTCCCTCACTGAGGACAATTCAGAAAGGCGAAGTGTGAAAAGAGGCCAGGGCGGGAGGAAGCGCATCACATATGGGCAGTCGTTCTCAACGAAGGGTGCCACGAGGGACATACGGCAATGTCTGGCAATGCTTTTATTGGCACGTTCTGGAGCTTCCTGTGAAGGAAAAGGTGCTAATGGAATCCAGTGGGCAGAAGAGAGCCATGCAGCCAAACACCCTACAATGCACAACACAGCCTCCACAACAACAGCAAAAACATCAGGCCAAAAATGTTCATCGTGGTAAGTTTGAGAAATTCTGCCTAGCTGGGCATGGTGGCCCATGCCTGTAATTTCTGCACTCAGGGAAGCTGAGGCAGGAGTATCACAAGTTTGAGCCCACTTGTGGCAATTTAGTGCCTCGAGGAAATCCTGTTTTTGAAAATGGACTGAAGATGCAGCTCGGCACAGAGCCCTGGTTTCAATCCCCAAAATTTGAGAGGCGGAGGAAGAGGATGATCAGGAGGAGGGACCTGAATGAGGGGAGAAGAAGGGGAGAAGATGAGGATAGGAGAGAGGAGAAGGGTCCTGCCTAAAGGAAATATAGTCAGAAAGCCTCAACGCTCACATGTGCTCTGCTTCCACGCAAGAAGCAGTCTCCAGAACTAGTGCTCTTCTGGTCTGGGGCGGTGCTGTGTCTCCATATAGGAGACCATGAAGAAGCAAAGAGCAGACCTGAACTCAGCAAAAAGCCTGCAATGAAATAAAATCTTGAGCACATCAGTGAATTGCAGCTGGGCCCCTGGAGGAGAACAAGACCATTGAAAACAATGAGTGAAACCATGGAAATACTCGAAGTCCCAACACAAGGCTCTGGAAACAACACCACAGAAGACGCTGGAAGAGGAAGAGGTATTGCCAAAGGGAAATGGGAAGGAAGTAAAATCAAAGACAGGAGAGGAACAAATGGAGGATGCCATGAAGGTCAAGGAAGGACAGGCTTTCAAAATTAAGCAGTAGTTACCCACGCCAGTGAAAAATGTACGTCTACACAAAACCCACAAGTGAACGTCTACAGCGGCTTCCTTCATTCCTGCCAAAACTTGGAAGCAAACCCACTGTTTTCAGAAGGTGAGTAGATAAACTGCAGTGCACCTAGATGTGGAAATATTACCCTGTGATTAAAGTGAGCTGCCAAACCATGAAAAGATATAGAGGAAGCTACAGTGTACATCGTTAAGTGAAAGCAGCCCACCTGCAAAGGATGCATGCTGTATGGTTCCAACTGTAGGACATTCTGGAAAAGATAAAACGATGGAAACAGTATAAAGGCCGGGGTGCTCAGGATGTAGGAAGGGAGGGAAAAGAGGTGGAATAGAGGGGATTTTTAGGACAGTGAACCTCTTCTGTATGATTCTGTAGGGCAGATTGTGGCATGATGCACCACATAAAACCCACAGAACCCTACAATTAGAACAAGGAACGCTAATGTCTACTAGGGACGTTAGTTAACAATAATGTACCAATATCGGTTCATCAGTTGAAACAAATACACCACATTAATGCAAGATATTGAGGAAGGAAGGAACTGTGGTGAGAAAAGAGGCATATGGGAACTCTGTATTTTCCATTCAATTTTTTTCTGTAAACCCAAAACTGTTGTAAACTTCCCACAAGGAATGTAATCATTACGTACTGCAAACATATATTAATCAAAAAGCTAAAGTCTGTGAATTATTTTCAAAGATTAGTTAGTATTTAATAATGTAACTTCAAATAATATCTATGCTAACATTTAAGGGGAATATGTTTTGAAAAGAAGTTATAGTTCACTTATACCTTATATGACTTATCTCCAAGGAAGCACCCTAAAACTGTGTGATAAACTATTAAAATGCCCCAGGAAAGGCAAGTAAACAGAATCTGTTTCATTTGATCTGTAGATGTCACGATGACCTTGGACAGAACTGTGAAGTGAAACTGTCAGGGTTAGGATTGCTTTGAACTAACCAGGAATTAGTGGTGAGGAAGTGGAGAAATAAGTATGGGCCACTCCACCAAGAAGCTGAAGAAGAAGCTGCAAAAGAATAAAAGGGAGGCCAGCTAGAGATTTCTTTTTTCTTAGTACAGAATAGACTGCAATATGTTTGCATACTGTGAGAAAGGCCTGCAAAGGGAAGCTAGAAATACAGTTCAGAGAGGCAGTGACTAAAAAATATGGTGGGTGGGGGATTTAGTTCAGTGGCGCCTTGCAAGCACAAGGTCCTGCATTCAATCCCTGGTAAAAAAAAAAAAAAAAAAGATACAGCATCAATGAAAAAGCTCTGACACAGAACTTACTCAAGTGTCAGAGAAGAAAATTGATTTTTTTGATATTTTAATAAAGAGATTTTTAGAAAACAAGCAGTAATAGTTACCAAAGGGATAGAGTAGTCTGTTAGCTTTGCATTTCTACAAGATACTAGGGTTAATTCACTTCTAAGCAGGAGAGCTTTGTTTTGGCTTAGCTTCAGAGGTTCAGTCCATGGTACTTTGCCCCTGTTGATTTGGCCTCTAGCGCGACACTACATCGTGACAGGTAGCTCACAAGGAAGCTCCTCACCTCATGGCAGCCAGAAATCAAAAGAGATGGACAAGAAGGGCCATGGTCTCCTTATCCCCTTTAACATCCCACCACCAATGGTCTAACTTCCTTCTGCCAGGTCCAGTGTCTTACAGGTCTCACCACCTCTGAATAGCATCACAATCTGAGCACCAAGTTTCAACACACAGCCTAGGGGAACACTGAAGACCCATAAGTAGCAAGACCAGCTTTCCCTCCCTCACTATGCAGCCTGGCACTTAGTCTCACGTTCCAACAGATCAGCATCAGAGCACTTAGCAAGCTGACACAAGCCAGCTCCACAATATGAATCTGCAGAATTCAACTGGAATTCAAGAATCCCTACGACCACACTCTCATTCTTTCACCATTACATCCCCTACCCTATATCTACTGCACCTCCTTTCCACCATTTTTATCATTTCCTGGTGACTTGCTTAAGTTGCTTGACCCTGCTGGGACCTCAGGTACCCCATCTGTAAAACATCAGAAGCACTATTGTTTCACCCAGGCCTGGGTCCTGGATGAATTAATCCCTTGGGATGTTCTCCACAAAGCAAGGAAAACTAGGGTGGCCCGCCTTCGCTGAGGACTGGGCCTTCTGGTCAGGGAGATTTTCCTTCTGACATCGTGGAGAAGGAAAACAAATCAACAAGCAGGATTCTCCATGGAAAGTTCCAATATCTGTCCTGTACTCTCCTAAGCAAAAACAGCCTCAAAAGATAAATTTCCGCTCTGAGGTCTCTATGACTCTTGGAATGAACCAATACTAATGTTAACCAACACTGGCATTCGCTGAATTTTTTTAAAGCCCTTCTGTTTATATCAAGGAAAACTGCGCTGAGATAATCACAGAAGGACCACATTTCTGAAACAAACAAAAACATTTGAAATGTCTTTGTATGAAGTAAAAATTGTTACCAAAACCTTTGATCTCATAAGCATGACATTTTTTAATCAAGAGAGATGACATTCATGAAAGATGGGGAAAGACAAGGCTAAAACCACATCATCCCATAATGTGTTTCTATGAACTGGAGATCAAACTGGAAAGATCCAAGGCAACTACTCCCATATATGAACTGTCTTGGCCTAAGAAATTCAGCAAAGTATGGCTCAGAAGGCTTAGTCAGAGGGCAGTTCAGCACCAAGTCATGACTTGGCAGGTTTCCATCCACCTCAGACCTACACTCTGACACTTTCAGTTGCTTCTTTATAGCCTCAGCCCAAGTCCAGACATATTAAAAGTGTCAGGGATAGACCATGCATCGGGTAGCCTGAGTCACAAACCACACAGTCAAGGCCCAGACCGGATCGCTGCAAAACCTTTAGTAATGGTCTCTCCTGAACACTAACAAGCTTGGAGCCAAACTGGTAGTTGTAAGTGCCCCTGGCCCATCCTCCTGCTGTTCTTTAGACCAAGGCTGAGCTAGGGTGGGGCTCTCTGTGGTCCTGCCTTTATCTCATTCTCTCTATTTGTTCACCACCCTTGTTCAGCCTTTGCGCAAAGGACATTCTGTGGAAAGATGCGTGGTATGCCACATTTTCTTGCTATAAAATTTACACATTTTGGCCAAGGAACTAGAAACTGGGTTAAGTGTTTATTGCTAAATTCAGATGTACAACTTTCAAGGCAAGGAGTACACCTCAGTGGTAGGTAGGGGTGTATGTGTGTGTCTGTGTGTCTGTGTGTGTGAATGTGCATGTAAAAGTCAGATTACATCAGATTAAGTTATGATCAGGAAACAGAACTACACAACTGAAAAGAGTATCTTTGTGCTGCTGTTTAAAAAAATGACAGGTTTATGAATAATATAAATTTATTTATCAGATTTTGGAGCTAGGAAGTCCAA
The DNA here is from genome assembly GCF_012274545.1 of Fukomys damarensis. NCBI lineage: Eukaryota > Metazoa > Chordata > Mammalia > Rodentia > Bathyergidae > Fukomys > Fukomys damarensis. The sequence continues at coordinate 75,245,844 of NW_022900950.1, read as the reverse complement.
GGTCAAAACACTGGCAGGTTGGTATCCGGTGAAGACTGCTGTTTGCTTTCAGGGTCGCATATTGCTGCTGTGTACTCTTGGGAGGACAAACTTGTGTCTCCACCTGGCAAGAGGTAGAAAGGAATGAACCTACTCTTTCAAACACTTTTACAAAAGTCCTACCCCGTCGGCGAGAGCTCTGCTTAATCACCACCCAAAGGCCTCATCCCTTTACACTATCACAGTCACGGAAGCTCAAACTAGGGACATGTCCTGAGGGACATGTTCAGACCACCACAAAGAGCAAATGCTCCTTGAGCTCCTCAGGCATGTAAGCAAGCAATCACGATGAGGGACAGCAGGAGGCGGGATGACGAGAGCCCTGAGTGTCCATGCTAAACCTCACCCTAGGCCCTAAGTACACCTCTCCCTGCCTCTGGTCTCTTGTGCACTGGCCACATGGATGGCCACGGATGGGAACACAAACAGCAGGATGCTTTCTTCTTTCACATCCACATTAATGGCAACAGACTGTCTTGTGCCCATAACAGATGGATGAAACTATGTCTCTTGAGTAGAATTACTTATTGTCCCAAAGGGAATTTTCTATGGATGGGTTTATGTTAGAAAATATGCCATTAATATCTCATAGCACAAAGAGTTCTAATGCAACTTTACGAGCACATAAAATGTGTTCTCAGGATAAAGTGATTCACAAGATGTCCAAGTAGGACCAAATTGCCACACTGAATCGCACACACTTGTACAAGACCACCTGATGGAAAACTTGGGGCCGAATGTTAGCACGTGGGGCACTTGCCACATACTGCCTCTTATGGTGGCCATGTCTTATTGCTTCTATCGTAAATTAAATTCCAGATACACCAGGTCCATGTGCCATCCTCTCCTTTCCCTTCCTCTGGCTAGCCTTCCTCAACATCATGAACAGTTATTAATAATGAGTGTTTAGTGATGACCTGAGGGATGCGGTCCAAAAGCAGCTGTGCCCTACAAAGACTAACAGGAGAGAGAAACTCACCCAAACAAGTCTTGAATTCTGCAAACAAATGACCTCATTCCCTAAATTTAACATTCATAGCCCTATTAACCTTATGACTTCTGACATGTACATCTGATAAGCAGAATCATAACTGACATGATGAAATAATTATAATCACCTTTCCTCCAGAAAATGCAATTTTCCTTTTTTCGTGGTGCTTGGTAGTTCCTGGGTTTTCTATTATTCTTTTTAGGATTTTAGAGGAACCAAGGATCATTTGCAGACAGCTGTTTTTATTAATAGTTTCCAGGAACTTATTCTCCCACTGAAATTCAGAAGTTCAAACTGGAATCAAATGTTTAATATAAAAAAGATCTGTAGCTAATGATCAGCTATAGAGCTGGAATTACCAAGCTCATAGCCAGTGATCATCCATGCAAGTGTTTCCTTTCTTTTTTTAAATTTATCACTCTGTCCGGATTTTGACAGATAATTTCAGACAATCCAGATTTTTAAAAAGTGTTTGGCTCCCAGAGAGCTAAGTATACAGCACCTCCTCCTTGGAGGACAGTTAAGCCATTGGGTAGAGCTGCTCGTGAGATTACCCCAGAGATGCCTCATGAGATGTGTTCCAGAATGCTACCTGCCTACTCAGGACTTAACCAGCACTAAACCCAACTGAACAGTTGGCTAACTTATTATCAAGTTTTATAATTGTCAAAGGCTATAAGAACCAAGAGAATGGACACATTTTGCATATTTCCATTGCTTTATCCTTTGTGGGAAAATATGATAACAAGGTAAAAAGCATTATTCAGCTGGAAAGCAAAACCAAGCAAAATAATGATGGTTGCATTGCACCAAGATATTATATTTTCCTCTGGAATATTCTACAAATTTCTAGGCTGTATTTTCACAATATAGAATTTATATCTATGAAAATATGTGATGTATATCATAAGATAGTTGAGCTGTCTTTCTACTTTTGTTCATCTGGGGGTTTGTTTTGGTTTTATTATCACATAAATTTTTTAAATTTTGTTCTAAATCTTCAATTATAATGAGTAAACATGTCTCACAAAGTTTTTTTAACTAACCTATAACATAGTTTTGCTTATATTAAAAAGTTTCCTTGGGAACTGGATTTTACATTTGAGACCCCGATTTAGCTAAAAGATTTATAAGGGCACACGTAGAAATACAGGTCCCTATAGGGTGACAAACCAGAGCTGAAACATAATTATGACCCTCTCTGTTCTCCAGTCCACTGAAAACTGTTCCCAGGAGCTAGAGGCGAGCTGGCCATCAAGGAAAAATATAAATGCTTTATGCAGTATGACCACCAGAGTCACCACTGCAATCTCAACGCCAATCTAAAGGTTATTAGAAAATGACATGCAAATCTTTTCCCATATAAATAAATGGGAATTCTTATTTTGCTTGGGACCAGTGCCAATGACATGTTTTGAAGATACTGAAGCCAAGTTCAGCTGGACCTATCTGTGCATTACCTCTGCAGGCAGTTGCTCCATTCAGCCTGTCGTAAGTACAGTGGTTCAAATGAAAAATTATGTCCCCAAGAAATACGGGTGAAACAATCTAGAAATAGAAAGCTGAATTTTTCTTGTTTAAAAAAATGCTTAATAAGTTGCTGAAATTTCTCCAGAGTGAGGGAACACACTGGGAGGCCTAATCTTTGCAGACTGTCCCTTCACCATGTCCCCTTATGGGGGGGGGTCCATCCATCCACAAGAGGGCGCCACAGGTGTCCTCATTCCCTTGTGCCAGCAGTCATTTAATCATTCCAGTAAACAATTCTTCAGGGCTGGGGATTTAGCTCAGTGGTGCCGCAGCCTGCTGGCAAGGGCAACTCCTGAGTTCCATCCGCAATAGAAGAAAAAAAAAAAGAATTCTTCAAGTAGCCTATTAACCAACAGCCAGGATTTTACAAAGACAACATCAGTATTCACTCACATAACAAAGGTGAGATGGGATCTGCTCTTTCCCTCCATGACCCCCCTGCCCACATCCCTTCCCCTATGCCTAGGTGGCAGGAAAGGTCACAATCTTACAAGACTTCACATCCGTCAAGGTATAAAGTCAGAAATGTCCAAATACATGCAAGACCATTGGTAAGGCATTGTTCCAAGTTCTTCCTGGAAATCTGACAGGCAAGTAAGTTCCATATGAAGAAATAGATTTAAATTATCACTTTAATCCTACTTCTGTTGACTAAAGTAGTAGTTGCTCCCTAAAATCATATTGTTACCTACTTTTCTAATACTTCTGTTGAGCTTTTCCTATTCTTTTCATTAAAAAATTCACTCTTGTGGCTTAACCAACATGCCATTATTTTTTTTTGTTTTTGTTTTTCAAAATTATTTCAAGTTCAGTGGTTCTACCGCCTGCCTTGCAAGTCCAAGGTCCTGAATTCGATCTCCAGTACAAAAATGAAGAAAATTATTTCATTCTATTTTATCACACTTAATGTGAGGGTTGTCTCATAATTTAATTTCATGAGATGCTTAGGGAAACGAACTTAGTTTTGAACAACCCACCCGGTAGGTTTTCTCTATGTGAGCTTAAGTTCCATCTGCTCATTTGTGTAAGGATCTGTCCATCAACAAATAGTTTACTTGCCTGCGGGCCTCTAATTTAGGAATGGGCAATGGATTCGCAGCTATCCCCTGCGTGCCAGGATTGAGCATATGTGTTGGATCCGTTGCTCTATGCCTTCCTGGGAAATACTATAAGAAGGTAAAAGCATGATCCGGTTGGAACGCAGAATAACGGCCAGTAGAGGTTTCCAGGGGGCGGTGCCTGTGTTGGGAGGAGGGGACTCGGTGCTCTTCCCGCGCCAGCTGGGCTGGCAGCCTTCTTCAACCTCAGGTTTTCATAGGTTCAAGTTAACAAAAGCACCATGGAGTTTTATGAGTCAACATATTTCGTTGTCCTTGTTCCTTCAGTAGTTATTACAGTAATTTTCCTCTTCTTCTGGCTTTTCATGAAAGAAACATTTTACGATGCTCTTGCAAAGCACAAAAGAGAACAAAAGCTTGTTCCTACAAAAACAGTTAAAAAGAAGGCAGGAAGACGAAGAATAAAAAGAAAGAAATCTAGAATGGGAACCTGCACGAATCTGATTCTGCAAGTGTGCCTCAAGACTTTAAATTATCTGATGCTTTGCCTATAGAAGACGAGCAAGTTGTACCTGTTCCACTGAATGTAGCTGAAACCTCAAGTAGTGTGAGGGAAAGAAAGAAGAAGAAAAAGAAACGAAAACCTGTACTTGAAGAGCAGATCATCGAAGAGAGTGACATATCTATCGAAGATGGCCGGCAAAAAAGTAGAACCTGTCCCAATTCCAAAGCAGCCCACCCTACCCTCTGAAGCAGCCATCTCAGGGAAGAAACCAGGGCAGAAGAAGGCTAAAAATGGAAGCCACGACCAAAATTAAAAAGCGGAGACTCTGACTGCACCAGTGAGAAAGCAAGAAGTATTATACCCTTTCACCAAGAGACTAAACACGGAAGTGGATGAGGAAAAACAGAAAGCTTCATTAAAGAAGCAAAAGACAGAAAACGTCTTGGTAGATGAACCCCTTCTTTGCACAAGTACTTCTATTCCTTTGATGGATAATGCTAACTCAAGTCTTGTGGTGGATAAGAGAGAAGTTATTGATCTCATGAAACCTGATCAGGTAGAAGGGATCCAGAAATCTGAGTCTAAAAGACTGAAGATGGAAATTGACAAAGAAAACGCCCAAGTGAGATTTACGGATTTTTCTTCTGTTGTTGCAGGCCCTTTGCGTTGTAGACCTGATGAAGGAAAAGCCTGGGGTGATACAAGAGGTTTTAAAGAAGTCAAATAAAGGAGAATTGGCTTCACTTCGGAGTCAGCTTTGGAAAAAGGACAAGTTCTTGGCACTGCGGAGGAAGACACCGCTACTATGAAGGTGTAAGCAGTTAGGAAATGACGGAGAACGAAAGAAGCAACGTAGTTGTAGCAAGGAGGAAAAATCGGACTGGAACATTAGAAAAGGAACATAATGTGTTTCAAAACAAAATGCTGCCAGCTATCAAGAGACTCAACAGATGCAGATGAAGTCTCCACAAGTTCGGCAGCAGACGACAGAGATAGCTCCCTTGAAGCAGGAAAATCGTATACCGAGAGTGGTAGACGCTGCTGGCAACGCTGTAAATCAACTGGAAAGCAAGCTTCCTGCGGAGCTAAACAAACTGCGCCCGGCTTAGGCTAGGCTGATGAACGAGCTGAGCAGAAAAAACGCGGAAGCTCCAACAGGAGGAGGAACACTGAGCAAGCGGGACTCAGACAGAAGTTCAACCCCAAGAAGCTGAGAGAAGGCGGGAAGAAGTTCAAACCCACATCAGGAAAAGAGCAGCAGAACGTGAGGCAGCACAGCAGGATTTATGGAGTAAATTTGCGGCCAAAGCAAAAGAAGTACAGAGCCTGCAAGTAAGTAAACTTACAGATACCTTGGTATCAAAACAACAGTTGGGGCAAAGATTAATGCAGCTAATGGAATCAGAGCAACAAAAGGGGGAACAAAGAAGAGTCTCCACAGACACAGGCTTCGTTCCCAGATAGATGCCCCGACCTCCGCTTCAGTTCCAGGGGAAGAATGACATAAAGTGATTGCAGAGAAGGAGAAGCAGATTAAACAAACTGAAGACTCCCTAGCCAGTGAACATGGTCATCTGACTAGTGGGGAGGAGGAACGTCAGGATCTACAGAATAGGAATTTCTTATTAAAAGCTGAAACACAGCAATTACAGCAAATGAGCAGGCTGCTGGCACGCATAAATTGGAGAAGATACAAAAACGTATTCGTATTGAGGATGATAAAATCAGATTGCCAAGAGATAAGTTACAATGTGAAATTTCAAACAAAATGGAGGAATTTAAGATTCTAAATGCCCAAAACAAAGCATTAAAGTTAGAAGTTCAAAGACTGCAGACTCTTCTTTCTGCACAGCCCGATAAAGCTGTTGTGGGACCAATGGAAAAACGCAGTGAAAACAGATGAGAAGTTAAAGACTGTAGAAGAATTACTTGAAACTGGGCTTACTCAGGTGGCCACCAAAGAGGAGGAACTGACTGCAATAAGAACAGAAGACTGATCTCTGATGAAAGAAGTTCAAGACTTAAAGGCTAAGCAAAATGGTCAGGTTTGTTTTTGCTTCTCCAGTTGAAGAACTTAAGAAAGTGACCCATGAGAAAGACGGAAAGATCAAATCTGTAGAAGATCTTTTGGAAGCTGAACTTCTCAAAGTTGCTAGTAAGGAGAAAACTGTTCAGGATTTGAAACAGGAACTAGAGGCTCTAAAAGAAGAAATAGGAGGTGTCCAGCTTGAAAAGGCTCCACAGTTATCTATCACTTCTCAAGTTCTGGAGCTTCAGAACTTAGTAAAAGGAAAGGAGAAACAGATGAATACCATGCAGGCTGTCATAGAATAGAAGGAGAAAGACCTCACAAACAGAGGGAAATGGTTACAGGATCTCCAGAAAGAAAACGAATCTTTAAAGACTCATGTTCAAGAAGAAAACCTGACTTACAAGGGGCACATCCTGCATCACAATTTGAAGAACTTGAAATTGTGTTGGAAAAAAAGGAAAATGAAATGAAGATAGTGGAAGCTATGCTAAAAGAGAGGAGAGTCATCTTTCTAGCAAAACAAAGCTGTTACAGGAGGTGCAAGACAAAAATGAATTATCTAAATCTCAGACTGAGCAGCTTCAGCAACAGAATTACCAACAGGCATCTTTTCCTTCTCATGAAGAATTATCAAAATCAATTTCAGAAAGAGAGAAAGAGATAACTGGTCTCCAGAATGAATTAGATTCTTTGGAGGATGCTGTTGAACATCAGACAAAGAAAAACAATGAAATACAATATGTGGAAGCTGTTGAATTGGAGGCTAAAAAAGTTCTTAAAGAATTATTTCCAAAGGCCAGGCATGTTGGCGCACACCTGTAATCCCAGCACTCTGGAGGCTAAGGCAGGAAGATCACTGTGAGTTCAAGACCACCCTGGGTAACATAGTTCCAGGTCAGTCTCAACTACACAGGGAGACCCTGTCTCAAAAAATGAAACAAAACCAAAAATTATTTACAAAGGTGTCTGTCCCTTCTCATTTGAGTTACAGTGAATGGTTGCATGGGTTTGAAAAAGAATGTATAGGTGGAACTTTGGGTTCAGAAGAAGTTAAGGTTTTAGAGTGTAAGTTGAAAGAAGCTGATGTTAGGGAAGGGAGGAGCAGGTGAAGGGAGGGCAGGAGTAAGGGGAAAAAATGAGACCCAAGACCTGTCACGTAAAGGTACAAGATCCCAATGGTGAATGTAACTGTGCTATATACCTAAAATGTACTGATAAACTCAAGGGAAACAAATTTAGAAAGAATGAAAGAAAGAAGCTGATGAAACACACACTACTACTGGAGTGTGATACATATAAGTCAGTCCTTGCAGAAACAGAAGCTACAGAAAAGTGTGGAGGAAGAGGAAAATAAATGGAAAGTTAAGGTTGACGAATTACAAAAGACAAGCAGATGCTGTCATCAATCACATCTTCAGAGCAAGAGTTAGAGCAATTAAGAAGTGAAAATAAAGATATTGAAAATCTGAGAAGAGAACGAGAGCATTTGGAACTAGAGAAGGCAGAGATTGAATGATCTACCTATGTTACCGAAGTGAGAGAGCTGAAGACACAGTTAAATGAAATGCTCACAAAACTGAAAACTCAACAAAGCAAAAGACAGAAGGGAGCTGGTGATTTGGATAAGGTACAACAGTCACTGGATCTTATTCAGTCAAAAATAGAACAAGCTACTGCAGGTACTACTGTTATTGAGAACAGTGATGTTTCCCCAGAAATTGAGTCTTCTGGAAAGGAGACAATGTCTATAAGTCTAAGTCAGATGATAGCACAGTTACGGCAGTTGCTTCAGGCTGTAAACAAACAGCTCGAAAAGGAGAAATAACACTACCGGCTTTGGAGTCTAGTGATGAGGAAACTGTTCGATTGAGGATAACAGAAGACGCTGCATTATATTTTGCCAAATTAAAGCCTTACTTATGTTTTCACCCTTTCTACTTTGTGAGAAACACTGAACAGAGTTTTGTCTCTTCTAACCCTTGTTAGACTAGTGACTTAAAGATAAGAATTTAAAAAGAAGCCAACTCTGTAAACACCGTCAGAGTTTAGTTTTACAATAAAAACTGTTTGCATAATTAGTCCTTTACATTCCTGAAGATAAATGTGTCATCTTTTACCTTATTTTGCTCAATTCAATTGTTCAGAAGATCAAAGACAACGTAAAATTTAACATTTTATCGCTGATGTTGTACACTGTTTTACTTAACTCTTTGGGGGAGTAACTGCCTCTGACATCACTTCAAGACACTTTTGTTGCTAATGTAATCAATTTTTGTAATGGCACTCAGCAAATAAAGGGATGCTTATTATTAAAAATAATAATAATAATAATGCCAGTAGCAGTGCATTATGTATGCTTCCTCTAGAATATACTACCAGTCTCTAAGCTGTGTTTTCACAGATATAAATTTATAGAGAATTTATGTGTGTGAAAATCTATGATGTATATCAAAAAATACTTGAGCTTGTCTCCGTAAGCCACAGGAGATATGATACGGGGACTGCCTTGTCACCACTGATAACAGGTGAAGTTTTCCCATGACTGCCAGCCTTTTCCCTGATCATCAACATAATTTCTTATGACTTCAGGCAGGAAGAGATTTATATATGCTTTATATAAGCAGGTATTCAGATTTATATACACTTTCCTCCTAGTCCTAGAAGAGTACCTCCTTACCCTTCCATAGTCCCTTAAGTAGGCCCAAGTGAAAAAAAAATGATGGTGAGTGAGAAACTAATCTATGCATTACCTACAGAAGTGTTCCTAAGAATCAAGCTTTCAAAATTACTAGCAACATGAAAGAGTAGCAGGGAACAACACATCAAAATCAAACACAAATAAAGAAAGTGAGAGTGCCCTCCCTGGAAGGGCATCTGTGACTTGTAAGATTCCATGTACATAATAAGAAACAGGGCAGCCAGATGCCACTCCACCAACTGAGCAACTGATGATAGGTGGAACTGAACCACGCATCATTAGTCCAAGCAGGGCAATTCTTCTGGTGCTAAATAAGAGCCTATTGCACCTATGACCTCATAGATATCATTAAACAAGAAGGGCATAGAAATAATAAAAATAGTAAAAGACTATGCCTCATTGAATATAAGTAATCTAGACTATAAGAGCCCACTCTTGGGTCTTAAATAAGCAACAGTAACATTTGTCTACATCACACAAAAAGAGCAGCTCATCTAACCATGCACAGTGAACCTGCTGGCTTGATCAGGTAGCTGCAGTTACCTGCCCCTAGCTAGTTGGAAATGAGGAATCACCATACAGCAGCAGGCAGCTGTTTCTAATAGGAACGCCTTTCAGTTCAATGAAAATTCACTGCATTACGGTAAGTATGAAATCCCACAAGGCAGTCAAATGTTTAAGACCTTCCTGATGTGATCGTGCACTCAGACACAGGGAAAATAGATGTGTGTCTCAGTTTCAAGCAGCAAAAGTACTGGTATACACCATACCATTGTGGGCTGTTCTCTTACTTTTGTCTAGCTTATTGATCTGGTCCTGCTTTGGCTTTCCAAAGAAGATTCCCCCAGAATAAAGAGATGCATTTCAGCTCATTTGGGAACTGACCACTGTGTTAGACACTGTGCTGAACTCTGGTGGTCCATGAAGGAGAAGGCAGGACCCCTGTCTTTCAGGAGCAAATGTGCAAATATTGATAAGCTCTGGCTCATGCTACTTTTCATGCACATTTCTTTTAAATAAACAGGAAAGAAATAAAGAAAGAAAGAAAGAAAGAAAGAGAGAGAGAGAAAGGAAGGAGAGAGAGAAGCGGGGAGGGAGATCCAATTTAAATTAGATCCTAGGGGCTTAGCTCCAGAACATTTTAGAGAATGTGCATCATTGAAAAACAGAAGGAGGAACTAAACTGAAGTGCAGAGAGGAGGCAATCATTCGTATTTGCCTTTCTTTCTCCCCTTGAGGAAAATGGGGTCCACTGAAACACCGGCTTTTCCTACTATTGAAACTTGAGGCCTACACTGACACCAGCCCCAGTGAGGAAGGCCGCACTGAGATCTCTCCCAATGCCTGCTTGGGCCCCGCGGGTCCGCCCCATCTCCTGCCTGCTCTGACACCAGCCCCAGCGAGGAAGGTAGCCGCTCGGTCGCCCTTGAAACACCCCCACGACCCACCCACCGAACCCCTCCCCACACTCTCAGACCTCCTGATTGGGCCAGTCCTTGGACCCACTGCAGAGGCAT
>NW_022900950.1:75218821-75235454 GCF_012274545.1 Fukomys damarensis | reverse complement strand
CCCCTCCCCACACTCTCAGACCTCCTGATTGGGCCAGTCCTTGGACCCACTCTGCAGAGGCATAGGTGGTTTATAAAGGGTATTTTTATGAGCTCCCAACTTTGAACCTCTTTAAAGAAAGGGTGAGGAAAACCTGTAATAGAACTGTGTGGAGTTCAACCCTGCAGGTTGGGAAACTCAATTTAGGCCTTGTGGCCTGAGGTCAGTCTGAGTCACAGGGATCTGCCATTGGCTAGCTGAGATCAGGGGACTTGGTTCTGCACATGGCTGTGCATGTGGTATATTATGACAGCAGAGACATAGTCTGAAAGAGGCCCTTCAAATTATTTTTTTTTCTTTCTCTCTTTTCCTCATTCCACCCTTCAATTTCTTTCCTTTTTCTGTCCTCTTTCTCTAACTCAGTCTCTTACTCCACCATATTATCCCTCATCTCCCTTTCTATTCCTGCTCCTGCCCTAACTCAGACTTCTCCTTTTATCATTTTTTCTTTTTTCTTTATGTTCTTTTCTTCTGTCATTTTACTTCACTCATGGGTCAGTAGTTTCAAGGGAAAGCGAGCCCCTGTTACTGTTAAGGGGATATATTTTTGTCCTTATTCTTGCACTCTGTCTATCCCTTTTGAATTTAATAGTTTTGTAAATATTGTATGGTCAGTCTATGTCCTCTGGATTCACTTGAAACTTTCTCCAATCCTTTCACTTATCTACTCCTCTCGTCCTAACTCTGTCTAGGCCCCCACCTTAAAATGGTAAAGTTGCTACAATGAAAAGCATATTCACTGCAAACACTTTGGGCTGCTTATTGATTTTAATTTAATTCACATGGTTTAAAGATGATAGATTAATGACTACCACAAGTGCTCAATTTGCAAGTTGTGCTTGATCCTATTGTGTTGCTGAATGTATCAATTGGGATAAAGGATTATGATTGATTTAGTGAGTTGTTTTCTCCAATATTATGAAAAGGAGAATGTCTATGAGTCATTAGAGTCCCAAAAGCTAAAGCACAATTATATCAGGAAGATTTAAGTAATAACCCAGAAATTAAACCAAGGACAACCCAACAACAAAAATTAAAATGAGAAAACACTTAAGCAAGACACAAAGACAGACTTCCAGTTCACCAATGGCTCAAACAGTAGGGCAAATGAGGATGACAAGTCTGATAGTGAACCAGCAGGACACTCTGGACCCATAGCACAGGTAGTAACAAAACAGATCAATCAGGCTCTAGAAAAATTCAAAATAGAAATAATTTCCCAGGTAACTATAGAGATGATGAGAAAAATGGAAGTCATGATTCGAGACTCTAGAACAGAAACTGAGAAAAAAATAGATGAGCTCAGGACCATGATAGAAGCCATGAAGACTCAGCATAAGAAAGAAATGGAAACAATGAATGCCCAACAGAGGAAAGAAATGGAATCCATAAAACAGATTCAAACAGATATCCAGGAGATTATAAACTCTACTGAAAGTGTATGCAACAGAATAAAAGATTGTGAAGACAGAATTTCAGATATATAGACGATAGGATTTCAGTTAGTGACCTTGAAAAAATAGGTCTCTTAAAAGCAGTACGGGATCATGAGAAATTGATCCAACAACTTCTAGATGATGCAAAGAAGAATAACATAAGACTGATAGGAATCTGTGAAGTAGAAGGAGAAAATACAAATGACTTAAAAAAGCTGTTCACAAAATTAATGACAGAAAACTTCCCAAACATAAGGGAAGAATTAGACATACAGAAAAATGAGGCATATAGAACTCCAACTAGCCACGATCAAAAAAAATCTACACCTAGACATATAATAATAAAGATCTCAGAAATCCAACAGAGGAACAAAATACTACAAGCAGTAAGAGAAAAGAAACAAATCACATGCAAAGGAAAGCCCATCAGAATCACTGCAGACTTTTCAACACAAACCCTTAGGTAAAGGAGAGCCTGGAGTGAGGTATTTCAAGTCCTAAAAGAAAACAACCTCCAACCTAGACTGATGTATCCTGCAAAACTCTCTTTCAAAATGGATGGGGAAATAAGATACTTCCTATGGGGGGAAATAAGATACTTCCATGACAAAGAACACCTGAGAAACTTCATGAAAACAAAACCAGCACTACAAGGAATTCTAAACAATATCCTAGAAAAGGACAATGAAGGTCACAACAACATGAGGCCTAACACACTAAATCAAACAGGAAAGTCAAGAAAGTAAAAGGAAAGGGGGGAAAAAGTAAAAAGAGTCAAAAAAAGGACAATAACCTGACAATAATAAATCAGAACATATCAGTTATAACCATCAATGTCAATGGCCTCAATTCACCAATCAAGAGAAATAGACTGACAGAATGGATTAAGAAGCAAAATCCAACAATATGTTGTACACAAGAAACACACCTAGTGCAAAAAGAAGCCCCATGCGAAAGGAGCCCAGAAAAAAGCAGGGGTAGCAATCTTATTCTCAGACAAAGTAAATTTCAAACCAAAACTCATTAAGAGAGACAAAGAAGAACACTACATCCTTGTAAAGGGAACAATTCAAGAAGAAGAGATGACAATCATAAACATATATGCACCAAATGTTAATGCCCCCAACTACATAAAACAAATACTAAGTAACATGAAAAACCAAATAACCACTAATACAATTGTAGTGGGGGATTTAAATACCCCACTATCACAAATTGACAGATCACCTAGGCAGAAAATCAACAATGAAATACTAGAATTGAACCAAGCTTTGGAACACATGGACCTAATAGACATGTATAGAGTATTCCACCCCAGAAAATCATAATATACATTCTTTTTGGCTGCACATGGGTCATTCTCCAAGACACACCACATACTAGCTCACAGAACAGGTCTGAATAAATGCAAAAGAATCAAAGTTATCCCCTGTATATTATCAGATCATAGTGCAATCAAGCTGGAGATCAATAGCTCAAGAAACTGTAGGAGCTTGACAAACACATGGAAATTGAACAACACTTTCCTGAACAATCAATGGATTACAGAGGAAATTAAAGAAGAAATTAGACAGTTTTTTACAAATAAATGAAAATGCCAATACAACATACAGGAATGTATGGGACACCATGAAAGCAGTTCTACATGGAAAACTCATAGCACTGAATGCCCACACTAGGAAAACAGAGCGAGCTCAAATAAACAACCTAATGATGAATCTTAGACTCCTAGAAAAACAAGAGCAAGAAAAACCCAAAGCTCGAACAAGAGAGGAAATTATAAAGATTCAAGCAGAAATCAGTGCAATGGAAACTAAGAAAATGACACACACAAAACAAATAAAACAAAAAGTTGGTTTTTTGAAAGAATAAATAAAATTGATAAACCCTCAGCTAATCTTATCAAAAAAAGGAAAGAAAAGGCTCAGATCCATGCAATCAGGAATGAAAAAGACGAAGTCACAACATATCCAAAAGAAATCCAGAGGATCATTAGTACCTACCTTGAGAACCTGTACTCTAATAAATTGGAAAACACAGAAGAAATGGACAGATTTCTAGATACTTATGAATTACCAAAGTTGAACAAAGAAGATAAAAACATTTTAAACACCCCAGTCACAATCAGTGAAATTGAAAATGTAATTAAAAACTTACCAACAAAGAAAAGCCCAGGTCCTGATGGATTCACTGCTGAATTTTACAAGACATTTAGAGAAGATCTGCCATTACTCTTCAGACTTTTCAATGAAATTGAAAGAGAAGCAATACTTCCAAATTCATTCCTGGAAGCAAATATCTCTTTGATTCCTAAATCTGGGAAAGATGTAACTAAAAAAAAAGAGAACTACAGGCCAATCTCCTTAATTAATATAGATGCAAAAATCCTTAATAAGATACTAGCAAACAGAATACAGAGGATCATCAATAAGATCACACATCGTGACCAAGTTGGATTTATTCCAGGGATGCGAGGATGGTTCAACATACATAAGTCATTAATTGTAATACACTATATTAACAAAGTCAAGGACAAAAACCATATGATCCTCTCAATAGATGCAGAAAAAGCATTTGACAAAATTCAACACCCATTCACGATAAAAACTATGCAAAAAATTGGAATAGTCTATATCTCAACTTAATAAGGGCTATCTATGAAAAACCAACAGCCAACATCATATTAAATGGCCCAAAACTGAAAACTTTCATGTTAAAATCAGGAACAAGAAAAGGATGCCCACTATCACCACTCCTCTTCCAGAACTATAGTTCTAGAAACATTAGCCATAGCAATTAGACAAGAGAAAGAAATTAAAGCAAAAAAGATAGGAAAGGAAGAACTTAAACTGTCATTATTTGCTGATGATATGATACGCTACATTGAAGACCCAAAAAACTCCACCAAAAGACTTCTAGACTCAATTGACAGATTCAGTAGAATAGCTGGATACAAGTTGAACACCCAAAAATCAATAGCCTTCTTCAACACAAATAACGGACTCACTGAGAGAGAAATTAGGGAAAAAATTCCTTTCACAATAGCATCCAAAAAAATGAAGTATGAAGGAATCAATCTAACAAAAGAAACAAAAGACCTCTACACTGAAAACTACAGCACTCTGAAAAAAGAGATCGAAGAGGATATAAGAATAGAGGGGGTATAACAATTCCCAATTTGAAACTATACTACAAAGCCACTGTGATAAAAACAGCATGGTACTGGAAAAGAAACATATCTGAGGATCAGAGGAACAGATTGGAAGACACAAAAACAAATCCAGATGTACTCAGCTACCTCATCTTTGAGAAAGGAGCTGACCATCCTCAGTGGAGGAAAGATAGCCTCTTCAATAAATGGTGTTGGAAAAACTGGATTTGAAACTATACTACAAAGCCACTGTGATAAAAACAGCATGGTACTGGAAAAGAAACATATCTGAGGATCAGAGGAACAGATTGGAAGACACAAAAACAAATCCAGATGTACTCAGCTACCTCATCTTTGAGAAAGGAGCTGACCATCCTCAGTGGAGGAAAGATAGCCTCTTCAATAAATGGTGTTGGAAAAACTGGATTTCAACCTGCCACAGATTAAAACTGGACCCTTATCTTTCACCATGCACTAAATTAAAATCCAAGTGGATGAAAGATCTAAATATCAAAACAGAAACACTAAACTTGCTGGAAGATAAGTTAGGCAGAACTCTGGAAGACATTGGCACAGGAAAAGACTTTATGAAAAAATCCTCAATAGCACGGGAACTAGCAGAAAGAACCATCAACTGGGATCTCATCTTATTCAAAAGCTTCTGCCCTGCAAAAGAAACCATCAACAGAACTAAGAGACAACCTACAATGTGGGAAAAAATTTTTACCAGCTGCTCCTCAGACAAAGGACTATTATCTAGAATATATAAAGAACTCAAAACAATCAGCCTCCCCAAATATAAAGACCCAATTAAAAAATGGGCATCTGAAATGAACAGACATTTACAGACAAAGAAGTAAAAGCAGCAAGTAAATATATGAAAAATTGTTCCACTTAACTGTTCATTTGAGAGATGCAGATGAAAACAACACTGAGATTCCACCTCACCCCACAAACAATGGCTGCAATCAAGAAATCAAACAATAACAAATGTTGGCAGAGTTGTAGAAAGAAAGGAACTCTTCTCCATTGCTGGTGGGAGTGCAGACTGGTACAACCACTATGGAAATCAATATGGAGATACCTCAAAGAGCTGGGACTAGAGGTTCCATTTGACCCAGCCATCCCTCTGCTGGGTATCTTTCTAAAAGAATCATATCACAGTGATGTATGCGCACCCATGTTTATAGCGGCATAGTTTGTAATAGCTAAAACTTGGAAACAGCCCATTTGCCCATCAGTTGGAGACTGGATAAAGAAGATGTGGTTTTTCTATAAAATGGAATACTACTCAGCCATAAAGAATGAGAAAATAGATTCATTCATAGGAAAATGGATACATATTGAGGATATACTCCTAAGTGAAATAAATAAGTCACACATGTGTAAATACCGAACAGTTTCTCTGGTGTGAATAAACTGTAATAGTACATAAAATCCTAATGAGATGACTGACATTGTGAAATGGGAAGCAAGGGGCTAAAGGTGTAGGGAAGGTGGGATGGGTAGGGGAAGGGTAATAAGGGAAAAGAAAAAAATGTGAGAAAATGAAAAGATGGAAATAAAGTGTTTGTAAATGGGGAGGGGAAGAGAGGGTGAAGGGAGGGCAGGGATAAGGGGAAAAATGAGAACCAAGACCTGTCATGTAGAGGTACAGGATCCCAATGATGAATGTAACTGTACTGTATCCCAAAAATGTACCAATAAATTCAATTATTTAATTTAAAAAAAGAAAACATACTTGAGTCATCCATATATTCTCTTTGACTTTCCCCCTTTCAATACCAATTCTCTTTCCAACAGGCATTATGATGGTCAGGAGGCTTCAACACAACACTTTTAAACACATAGGAAGGTGGCATTGAGTATCTGGTCACCTGATCAGTGCAGATCAGCGAGGACATGCTCTCTTTCTGTGGCGTCTGATCCTGGTGGCTGTGTGTAACTCGGGCTGGGCCAGGAGTCATTCCATTCGCCCTCCGCATGAGCTTGGTCAAGTCTTCAGCTGCCCTGAGCTTCAGCTTCCTTTTCTGTAAAGAGAAAGTCAGTGTAAACCTCTGGACATAAAGTTATGTGATTCTATGAATTTTCTTTTTTGAGGCTAAGTCATTTCGGTGTCCATATTCCTGAGAAGTTGCATTGCCGACTGTGTGTGGTAGAAATCAAATTTTTCATGACTCAACATTTGGTTTTCTTGGGTAATAGGAACCGATCCACAGCCTAAAAAGTATAATTCTACTTGTGATCACAAAATATTCTAAACTTCTTAGTTAAACCCTGCCTGCCTTAATTTAAATAAGTAGTTTAAGGGTTAATCATCATGAATGGATTTTGTTCTAAGGGGCTACCTAGCCCCCAGTGGCTTTCCTCTGCACGTTGCATGTGATCAAATCTTGATTATAATATAGAGATTCTAACAGCAGAGTCCAGATCCAGAAAGTATCTAGCTGTGAGACCTTGAAGCATCTCAGGTGCCTCAGTTTTTACTCCATAAAAAGTAATAGTACCTACCTCATAAAGTACCATGAGCCATAAGTAAATAAATGCAAAGGGCTTAGCGCTGTACTTACATGCATAGTAAGTATTAATAAGCACTTAGTATCACTACTCAAAACTATTCCTAATTTAAATTAAAAGTCTCCACAGTGAAATGTACGTGTGCATGAAATAAATCGTGACACTGTCATAAATGCTCAACATAAGTATTTGTTCCTACGCTTTGCTTTATTATATATGATTTTAGTTTTACAGAGAAAAACAAAGATTAAAATGACTCTCAGAGGCACACAGCTGTCTTCATTTGTAGGCTCAGTTGGTGAGATTCCTCTCCTATCTTCCCCTTCAAATCTAGCCCTCTTGACTCTCCTCAGAGTTACAGACTGCACTTCCAGGGGCTCTGAAATCAAGTATGAGATGGCACATGAAGACCTACTTGAATTTGTAAAATGAGTAACTATGTAACTGATGTAAAAGAACAAGATCAGTTGCCCCATGCATGGCTGACAGTGCCCAAATGCTGGGCCCCTGGCTGGCAGAAAACCAGGTAGAAACACACTCAAAGGCAACTGTCAAAAGAGGGGCCAGATGTCCATGAAAATCCAAACCGGAAGAGGAATCATCCAAGCACAGCCCCAATACCAAATCCCACAGTCATTAACCAGGCAGGAAATACTGCCAGTAGCATCTAGCAATCCTTAGAAGAAAATTCAAAACAGAGTCGAGGACACTACTCATTGCTGCAGGCCCAAACTGAATAACAAGTTAAGGTACTTAACTGGGGCTGGAGGCACGAATCAGTGATAGAGCACTTGCCTAGCATGAGTGAGGCCCTAGGTTTGATCCCCAGAAATGCAAAACAACAATAATAAATTTTCAAAGGTGGCAAAGGAAGCCAAGAGTCATATCGAAGACAGCATCTGGGTTTGTAACTGAAAAATGCAGAGGAGAGAGACAAATGAATGAGACCCAGTTGAAGATGGAGGAAATGTTTGGACACGAATATGAAGGCTCATTTCTCCCAACTTTGGGAAGCTCGGAAGACGCTGATGCAAGAGGTGTGCGGAATAGCAGCCTGCTTCCTGCTGCTGAGGCTCAGAGCCGATCTTTCCTCAAGGGACCAATTTCCATCTCTACGTGGTCATGGGGACATTGCTATCCTCTGTCCACACATCCCTGTGCTGAAGGAACAAAGAGGAATTGCTGGATACTGGCATGAAGGTTGCATCACAACACATTACTCACTTCATCGAGACAGTCTGGCTGCAAGAAAACAAAATTGCTAAACTCACACAGGGTCTAGAGATGTTGTAGGTGGACAAACTGGTGTCCCCACGGACGGTGGTGGCGATGTTGGTGAGCAGCCAGTGGAGCAGAGCATGCCCAGCACTGGGATGCAGCCATGGAGCATGGGTCCCTCCCTGAGTGCCTGGTGCACCCTCCCCAGTGAGGCCCAGCCTGAGGGTGTCTCCACGTGGGCAGTGAGGACAGTCCCTGAACACTCAGCTAAGCTGACTTCCCTGCTTTCGTTTTCTCTCCACAGTAAATCCTCTTTGCATTTATACTGCATAGCACACCTGCATTGCGTATTTATACGCATAGAGTGTTAGTGACCACTTTACAAGGCAGTGCACTCATTTGGAACGATAAACATCACCTTTCTGGTACCTGGATAAGCGGCTCCGCCACCAGAACTTCACAGCATTTTTCACATCGTGATGCTAGTAGAAAATTAAGTCCTTTCAAGACGCACTGGCGTAAAGAAAGGCAGTCACACTGTGCCCAGCAGCCCCTGACTCCACAGAGTCACCCCAAAGACTAAGGGAACACACATCTCAGCACATCCGTAGGACCCTTATGACTCACCTCAATGCCCTGGTCTGACTCCATTCAGAACATCTATTATAAGCTGATTTGTGTTTCCCTCCTCACCGCCCCAAGAATTCATGTTGAATTCCCAGCTCTCAATATTTCCAAATGTCACTGTGTTTGAAAATAGGGTCTTACACAAGTGATCTGATTAAAATTAGGCTAGAGGTGAGGCTCTAGTCCAATATAACTGGTATCCTAATAAAAGAGTCCAGTGCACAGAAGGCCAACCACAGAGGACAGAGAAGCAAAAGAATGGCCGTCTGCAATCCAAGGGAAGAGGAAACTCAGCCGCCACATGGTGATCTAGGAGGCCAACCTCCAGAACTGTAAGAAAAGACATTTTTGATGTTGAAGCCACCCATCTCTGACAGCTTTGTTACAACCACCCTCAAAACCTAGTGGGGTGCCCTTTCCTAATTGAGGTTTGCTTGATGAATGCAGGAGGATCCAGGGAAGGGACTAAAATGGTCCTGAGAAGTCGCTCACCGAGGCTCACCACCTTCCCATGCGTGCTTAAGGAGAATCTGAATTCCACACCAGGATGTCGCACTGGGTGGGAATTAAAAACAAAACAAAAGCACATTTGACTGCCTCTGGCCCCTTCTCCCTCTGTCTCCTTAATTTCTCAAACACATGGCCTCTTAGTACTGATGACACCCTCTTTTCCCACTTTGGGAACATGAGTATTTGAAATAGGCCTCCAAGGGCAGATAGGATTTTACCACATGAGACAGAAAGGACCAGCAGTGTCTTTCTAGGTGAGAATCAGGGTGAAGAACCTGTTTTCCTCATCTGGGTCACAGAGAGGGAAAATGGTCTTTGAATAGCTGCAGCTACCACAAGAAAACAATATTCCAGGATTTTTCTCAGGCTCAAGAGTCAGCAGATTTGTTCCTCTATCGTTGGTTCAAAAGAGCCACTCAGTTTAGAGAACTGTCATCTATACTAAGTTGGAGCCAAGTCATTTGAGAGAAAAGAATAGCAAGAAAACCCACTATTGCTAATACCATATTTTCATTCTGGTCAGTAAATTCTATTTCCTACTCCACCAAATCATTTATAAAAATTGTCGCTGAGAGAACTTCTTGTATGCTAAGGGTGTCCCTGCTTTTCTCTCCCATACTTTCCTTTGGTAAAAGGGCTAATAAGTCAGCCAGCACAGTGGTGCATACTTGTAATCTCAGCATTCTGGGAGGCTGAGTCAGGAAGAGTGAAAGTTTGAGCCCAGCTGGAGAATCTTAGCAATTTAGCAAGATCTTGTCTCAAAACTAAAAAACAAAAAAGGACTGGGCTGTAGCTCTGAGCTCAGTCTAAAATCTAATGCCCAAAAAAAGTGCTAATGAGTTTGTAAATACTATTCTTCAAAACATGAATAGCACTTTGATTTGAAAAGCTAACGCTGCTACTCAGTTCACTGAACCATACACTTGAAATGGTTAAAATGGCAGATTTTACATCGTGCACATTTCACCACCATACAAAGTAACACAGTTTTAATCACAAAAGATAGCACATGGAAGTCTTCTTGTTAAGTCTTCCACAAGCGCGGGTACCCGTAGCAGACCCATGTCGGGAAAGGTGGGGTGGGAATGCGGGGTTAAAAGCTGTGTCATCTGCGTGCGGAGGGATGGCAGCGTCTTCATGCAGAGATGATGTCCACTAGGAGCTTCTCCGCAAGACACCGCTCACGTGGCCCTGGTGGTTTTACAGCCTTGCACTCTCGCCCTTTGAATCATCTTGCTGTTTGTCTATTTCTGAAGAAACTCAAGGCTCAGGGTGGAGGGCCAGACGCCAGATGTTGTGGATCACACAGTCGGAACCAAGTTTACTCTTTCCACTTGGATTGTAACTTGGTAAGAGAATGGCGCCATTCCAGGAAAATCCTCCGTTCTTGTGTTTGCCTTAAGCATAAGATCTTAAATTTAGGCCTTGCTGCAGAGTGGTAACAAACGACATTGATTATACACTTGCTGTATGCAAAGCATGCCTCTCAGCCTTGAGGCCACATCGATACCAAAAAATAAATACACTCCCGCTCACCAGGCTTAGAGTCTGGGCAGCTGCCGGAACCTGCTTCTAATTAGGAATAGTTACCCTGGAGAGATTAGCAATGAAGATTCATTACAAGGGTTCTTGGAGTCCCAGAACTATTTCCCTCAGATAATATTTCAACTACTTGTCATCTATTTTGTAACACAATTTTGACTTCAAATTCAAATTCTAACAACAATAATAGCATTTTTTAAATAATTAGATCTACTTCGAATTTAGTGAGTCAGAGTTTCTTTCGATTGTACAACAGAGCGTTAAGTCAGATTCATTTTCCCATTTTTCCAGATGATGGTGTGGATTTAATTCTGGGCCCAGCTGGGGCTGTGTTTGTCCTAGGTAAGTCTCCGAACACCTCGTTACCACCATGTAGTGAGTACCCGGAGGAAACCTCTGGGGCTACAGTTGGCTACCACAGGCACCCTGACTACCTGCAAACAGTGCATATGTAAGGTACTTACTGTGTATGTCTTCTAAGTGATTCACCCCATTACCCCTCAATACACGATTGCTATGATTCGGGGCCGTGTCACCCAAAGGCATCTGCATTAAAGGCTTGGTTCCAATTGGTGGCACTGTGGGAAGGTGTAGGATAGTTAAGATGTGGAGCCAAGTGTAAGGGAGTTAAGTCACTGTGCGCATGCTCCTGAAAGAGACAGCAGAGCCCAATCCCTTGCTCTTCAAACTGGCTACAAGCAGAACTGGCTTCTCCTGCATGTTGTGTACAGCTCCAAAGCAACAGAGCCAACTGGCCACAGACTAAATTCTCCAAAACTGTGAACCAACACCAAGCCTTCCTGTCTCTAAATTGATTTAGCCCTGGTATTGGTCATTGTCCTTGTTATCTCAGTCTGCTGATGAAGAAACTGAGGCAGTGAGAGTTTACCTAACCTCTGCAGGATCTCATGGCTCAAAAGCAGCCAAGCCAGGTTTAAATCCAGGCTGAATTCTTACCCTTGGCCTGTCCAGATACCATCGTGGCAGACGACAGCTTCTCTCAGCACCATATAATATATCTCAAATTAAACCACAGGAGTTGCTTTCTTTGGTTGTAACCATGCTGAAGTAGAAACTTTAAGAAAATATCTGCAATCCTCACCTCTCCTCCCTCCAGGGAGGGTGCTAGCGCACATTCTTCTGCCATTCTTGCTCCATGGGAAACAAGAGCATCAAAATAGCTTGGAGAGTTCCTTTATCTTCCTTCCCCCAGGCCCCTAGGATACCAAATTTCCTAGCGATTTATGGTGCATTGAACACATTTTCATAGCTGGATCACCTCAGAATTGGAAAAAAAAAACTACTGTGGAAAGACCAGGAATAGGTGTTACGTAACTATCTCGTAAGTATGTGCAATTATATAGTCCCAACTCATTTCAGTTTTCTCAGAGACATCAATTCAGAATAAAAAGACATGAATTCAGAAAGCACTTTGCTTTCATTTCAAACATCTCATTCTTCCACGTTATATTTTTCTAAGTATTCTCTTCCTCAGCTGTACAATGTAAACAAACTGTGGACACTTATTTCCTCTGCTATGTCCTATCGTAATGCCCTCATTTCCTATAAGCATCTCCATGAAAATCGTCTAAAATAGCCAATTAGAAACATACGATAAACTTTTATAGGATCATCAGCTCAGGCCTCTGGGCTGAAGAGAGCAGCTTTTTATTTCTTGAGCCTTCTGAGCAGTAGCCTATCCTTTTCTTCATGTTGGTGGACATTGCCAGTTACAAACGCAAAGCAAAATACAAATCAAAGCATAATCTCAGAAAAGGGATCATGTGACTCTTTCCAGTATAAGTTTGTTTAGCTCTAACTTTAGAGAATCTCATTCTATAAACCCTAACAGTATTTACTAACCACTTGATAGTTACTGATCAATAATAGTATCTCGAGCACTATTTAAGGCCATAAAAATGCAAAGGTACATCTACGTGGTAGGTATTAGCACTATTCCCTAATATGCAGTTTCTTTCCAGTTCTTGCCCACGGCTCAAGACAGGACTTCGAACTCCGCTCCTCTGACATCAGGGACTGTCTTCGTGCTGGCATGGTCAACAAAAGGCTCGTGAAAGTGACAGGTGTCCCTTCCAAGTGGTGGAAGCATTTAGCTCCCTCTGCCTTCCAGCACTTCATCACATGACAATAGCAGAACATAAAGGAGCTGAGCTGGAAAACAGATGCCCTGAGAAGGCGCCCCCTGCCGCAGCAAGTCTGCTTTCACCAGGGACAAATCTCTGTCTTTTGGTGGTAATTGTCACAGCAGTATAGCCTCACCCAGCCGAACTGATAATTACATAATGACTCTCCAGAATAATTAGATGTGACCTATGATTTGAATCGTAGGGAAACCCAGAGCCATATGTGAAATTCCTGAGTCAGTCAACTTTCTCAGCTGATGGCCAAATACCATTGTACTATTACCATCTTGAAAATGAGCACCAGTGTGTGGCTACAAGAACTAAGAAAAGTAATTTGCAATGTACTTTTTTTTTAAACGTCTATGAAAGCAAGCGATGGTACACATCTTAACAATGATCAGCGTTCATTAAGACTACTCTTGAACATAGGGACAGCTCATTGCATGTTGGAAATAAAAACAAACCTATTTTAGCTAAATTAATTCTGCAGATCAACACAACATATAAAACAGAGTTGATCTGCATTAGAGGGTTTATGGGCCTGGTGACCTAAAGGAACACTGCCAATACGGGTGAGTTGGGTCTGTTCTGATTCTGTCACCTTCCAAAGCAACACCCAAGTCACCTTCCCGGTCAGTCACCTCAGAGTGGGCGAAACCAGGCAGTGTATTTTCCAGGAAGCAAAAAGGTCTGGTTCCCAGGTGCATTCTTATACTGTGGCATATCAAAACACATCTGTGTAATGATCAGATCGGGGAAGCGGGCATATCTCTGACCTTAGACACTTAACATTCGTTTGTCTTGGGAAAATCCAAAATAATTTAGGGTTTTTTTTAAGACCTTCAATATTTTTCTCCAAGTGTACATTCTCCCTTCGGTACTTTTTGCTGATCTTATATCCAGACAAGGACTAGATTGCTGAAATGGTTTACAGAAGTTTTTTTTTTTTTTTAACTAATTGTCTACTTTTCTCATGAAATGCATTCCATCACAATTCAAAGCACAAGTCAGGCTCTCCCAGGTGCCCAGTAAATGAATTGTTAGCTTTTGCTTCATTATTACTTTATCCAGCAACACATATTTCACTTTATAAGGATCTTCAACTTTTATCCAAATGCAATCAGAAGAGTTCTTTATCCTGGGAAATATGTACCACCTTCGCCTTTCATCTAAATGCAAAGAAAAACTTGACTTTTACCTGCAAATACTTAGCAAAAATCTCTTAAGGATGGGAGTCTTTTTAGTACAGGGTTGGTACACCATGGAACCCCAATGGTCTTTTGATTGAATAGATGGAATTAAGTCCTAATGAACTTGAAATATTTCTCCCTCAAAATATTAGGGCAGAATATTTGTGCTGCTCAGAATAACAAGGTGACATTCCATGGAAATCATTTCAGAAACAATCTTCAGATAGCATGAGAATACCCCAGGAAATAACGCACTATTTTCCAAAAAACATTTTTTTTAAATCCAAAATGAAAAATCTGATTTTGAAGCATGGCTTGAGCAAAACTGATCCCTTCACCTTTTCCTTCCTTCCTTTCCATCCCTACTACCCCCTACTTCCTCTGAATAGAACAAAACCCAGCAGAAACCAAAGGTTTCAACTTGTGGCCATCAATGAGAAAGGAGTGAAGGATGTGCTTTCAGTGTTTGTCCCAGAGAGGTAACAGAAAGAACATCCTTAGATGATCTCACTCATGTTGAAGCATTCATCCAGAAAAAGCAGTCACAGGAAAGGTTTCTTAACTACTACAGTGAAAAATAATTTGCATTCATAAAAGCACTATTTCCCTCCTTATTTTATTCCAGGGCAGAACTTGTCACAAGCTTCTTTAGTTAATTAAGACTTCAAGGGAACTAAGGGAAAACAGCAAAGCTTTGTACAACACAGTCAACATGGTCACTGGGCATGATAGACTGGCTGTCTACCAGGAAACCAATTTCACATTTGGAAATGTGATTTCTTTGTAATATTTCACTCCCCATTGTACCACTGGAGATTTACAAACTATTAAGAACCATTTGGATTACTAATGCAACTTTGTTAGCAGTCAGTGCCAATGATTTCACCCACAATTGCCAAATCTGCATAAACTGGATAGCATAGTTTGAAAGTAAAGGATATACTCTTAGCCTTGTATTTTTAAAAAGCTTTTCTAATTGGGATTTAATTGCCACTAGGAATCCTGTAACTTACTAAAGCTGAGTGTCAGAAAAGGGTAAATCACTTCAATGAATCTGACAAAAATACCTTAGTCAGCCTGCATAAAAATCTAATATTGAAGAGAAAAACCCAAACAGACTGACAAACAAATGGGGTAGGGCAAAGTGAAAGTCAGTTCAGTGAAAATGACAAAGGGCTTTTCACTCTGGGATTTGTCTCTGGAAACGCTGTACTCCTGCAGGTGAACTCAGATTCCATCTGTTGCTTTAGAGATCACAGGCTTCTTTTATCGATGTGGGGCTCTTATCTAGTGGCAATAAAATCCCACCAGAGAGGAGCACCAGCAGAGTCAGGGAGCCCCTCTGTTCACCCCAGACAATGGAGCAGGTCTTTCTTCCCAGGAGGCTGCTCTCTGTGAATGGCCTTGGGATTCTGCAGTTTCCATTTAGAATTTCCTAATGTGAGCAATTGGAAGCCACTTCGTTTCAAGTGTCTCGTCTGTAGTTGCAACACCAGTCAGCAAGAAACTCTTGGAACCCCAGAAAGAAAGGGAAAGCTGGGGGAAGGAAACAGGGGAACAGAAAGAAAACCCAGCAACAAATCTTTCTGCAGTGAGGAGTGCAAAATAAACTAGATGCACACAGATGACAAACATTTCGTACTTCTGAACCCAAAGACCAAGAAATTATTACTGGCTTAGCAGATCTGAGAAGTTAGTCTGTAAATAAAAGGCTGCTGCTGGGAGCTCCTGCACTAAATGGAAAGAATTTCCTTCTCTTTTTTTTTTTTTTTTTTTTTTTTTTTTTTTTTTTTTTTTTTTTTAGCATCCAGGAGTGCAGATAGGGCTTACTATGCCCTCTCTCCAATTTGGGGGGTCATTTTCTCATTGGAGAAATAATGGAAGACATGGAAACAGGGGGTTCCTTCCTAGGCACCGACCAAACTAGTTTTCTGGAGAGAGGCACAGAGTAAAATACCTTTGTCATTCCGGCCTGGCTGCGGGTTAGAAAACCCTTGTAGTCAGAGAAGAGCAGGAGTGTTTGGCTGCAGTAGATCATGATCCGGGATGAGACTGTTTTCATTTCGTTGAAGCCATTACTTTTTAGCTTTTTTCTTTCTTCTTTCTTCTTTCATTTATTTCTTCTTCTTCCTCTTCTTCCTTTTTCTTTAATCTCCAAAAGTATCCAATTTTTGAGTCCAGTGTCTTTCTCAGTGAGCAAGTTCCCTGCGTTTAGGACAAAGAGGACGGGGGGGGGGGCCGCGGGGGTGTGGCTCAGTG
>NW_022900950.1:75218451-75218811 GCF_012274545.1 Fukomys damarensis | reverse complement strand
TGTTGATGCCTTGACGCGCTGTGAGAGAGAGAGAGAGAGAGAGAGAGAGAGAGAGAGAGAGAGAGAGAGGGAGGCAGAGACAGACAGACAGACAGGTACAGACAACCTGGGAATTGCTGGGAAATGGAGGGGCTCACCTGGCTTCAAACACACCCACTACAGAGCTCACACTGGCCCTGACTGCTACTGTGCTCTCCGGGTGCGCTCCTTGGCGGTCAGGCCTGGGGACCACTTCCACAACCTGCGTCTCAGCTTTCCCCCCTGTTCGCCCTGGGACTCCCCGCTAGGAGTGAGAGGCGGCCCGGCTTGGTCCTGGGTACCTGGACTGAAGCGGATTCAAAGCCGAGCCGCAGGGCGAGG
>NW_022900950.1:75216507-75217123 GCF_012274545.1 Fukomys damarensis | reverse complement strand
GCTCCGGAAAGCGGCGGCCCCAGACGGCAGAAGGCTGCCCCGACCGGGCGGGCTGGGTCCCAGGTGGAGACAGAGACTTGGCCCACCTGGAGGCCCGCCGGTGCGCGGAGGCCGAGCGACAGCGCTGTTGGTGACACCCAGCTGTGCCACTTACTGGGCGGCTTGATTCGAGTCGCTCAACCCCCCTCCAGTGCCTCAGTTTCCTCGTAACTACTTAGGTGTTCTGGAGTCGTAATCACACACACCTGTCATGAGACAGGGCTCCCCCCGCCCCCGTCCTCTCTAGCGTCCTCTGCACACCCCTCCCAGGTGACCGCTCTGGCTTCAGAGGCGAAGGGCTGCAGCACGCTCCTTCTCCGGATCCCGTGCCTTTTAGTTAAGTTCCTGAGGACCCCAAACTTTCCCGCCCAAAAGGAGACGGTCCAGTGGCGCGGCATGTGGGGGGCTGCCCGGCCCTGCAGAAGTAAGCAGAGAGCACGGTACACGCGTCGCTCTTTTCCACCTCTCAGGAGGGGCGTCTGGGGTGCGTCTGCTGGGTGCGTCTGTGCGGCGGGTTAAGAACCCGCTTTTCATGCAAGGCGCGGGACTCGGAGCTCGGGGACCCGGCTAGGGCGCG
>NW_022900950.1:75214270-75215767 GCF_012274545.1 Fukomys damarensis | reverse complement strand
CCCTCACTGCCACCCCCAGGCCAAGTCCCTCTCTCTCCGAGCTCAGAGGCTTGGCTGGGTTTCCTTTGGGGTTGTTTTCTTTTCAAAGCTGTTTTAGAGAGAGGAACTTTAAGGCCTAGCGGTGCTAACGTTAGAGAGGGAATGGCCTAGGACCAATTCGGGGAATCTTTTTTCCGCTCCCAGGTGTTTAGAGGCCCAGATGTTGGGGCTCAGAAGCGCGCTCCCTCCAGGTGGAGATCTTCCTGAGAGTCCACGACCAGGATCGGGTGTGGCCACCCACTCGTGAAGCCCTTCCTCTGAGCAGCGGGACCACTAAGGGGACCCCGCGACTTGGGGCGGGGAGGTGGAGGAGTGGAGGCTACTGCATCCTCCGGAAGGAAGGAAATAGGGCCGCTGGGGTCTGAGCCTGGTGGTGGCCGTAAGTGGCCGGGAAGTAATAACAATGCGCCGCCCTTCCATACGAAAGAACCTCACTCTGTGCGGATTATCCCGGGGCTTCGCACCGTCGGGGGTACTGCGGATGTTCGGGGGAAGAGGCCCCAGTCACCCACTCTTTGCCCGGCATTCTGTTCCCGGTTTAGCCCCTGTGTCCCCAAAGACACCGGATCCCCCGCTCCATGAGAGCGGAGGTCAGCGCGGGAGTTCCCGCGGCCCAACGCGGCACCCCCAACCCGGCGCTCGGAGGACGAAGGCCCGACCCTGCCTAGGCCTCGAGCCCTCATGGGTCTCCAGACCTGATCCCTGCTGTGCCCCGCTGCCACCCCGCCGGGAGTCCCCAGCCAGGCTCGGAGCCCTGCCAAAGGGCGGGTGTAAGTCACCCCACTCAATGAAGGAGGCAAAGCCTGCGACTGCGAGACGTGCAGAGGCCTTTCCACAAAGCACAGTTTCCTGTACGCTCCAAACAGCAACCCAATATTGTGCTGTCATTTCGTTTTCCCTGTAAAGTTTTGCTCATATTCTAGGTAGGCTTCTAATTTTTTGTTTTTACCTAAGGGCAGGGGGGAGCACACTGCTTGGACGAACTTGCCTAGAGACTCAGTGGGAACCCAAGAGCTCCGAGCCGGCCTCGGGGCGCAGGTCCCGGCCTCCAGCCCAGAGCTCAGCAGAGGCTCGGTGCTGTGTCGCAGCAAAGGCGGCAAAGGGCCTCGCAGGGGGCGACTCGGGTGTCCGCAGCTCCCACAGCCCGCTCCCCGCTCCCCACTGTGGCGCGCAGGGGCCGGCTGGGCCGTTCTGCTTGTTGTTTAAAGTAATCGTCCAGCGAGCGTGCGCAGCCCCAGTGTCTGGGGAGGGGGCGCAGCCCGAATCTCCTTCCAGCTTGCGCTCGAGACCCAGAAAGTTGTGACCAGCCCTCCTCGGATTACTCTGCCCTAGCTCCTCCCCACCTCCAGATTTGCATAAAAAAGGCCGAAAAAGCTCTGGCACTGCCCCAGCCGCGGCTCACTCTGCTCCCCCTGGTCGGAGCCCCCGCAGCTGCGTGAGCTTCCCGCGCCCGGCCTC
>NW_022900950.1:75198126-75214058 GCF_012274545.1 Fukomys damarensis | reverse complement strand
GCTGCTCCTGCTCGCCCTGCACGGCTGCCTGGGCTCGGCGCGCGGGCTCTTTCTCTTCGGCCAGCCCGATTTCTCGTACAAGCGCAGCAACTGCAAGCCCATCCCAGCTAACCTGCAGCTGTGCCACGGCATCGAGTACCAGAACATGCGCTTGCCCAACCTGCTGGGCCACGAGACCATGAAGGAGGTGCTGGAGCAGGCGGGCGCGTGGATTCCGCTCGTGATGAAGCAGTGCCACCCGGACACCAAGAAGTTCCTGTGCTCGCTCTTCGCCCCCGTCTGCCTCGATGACCTGGACGAGACCATCCAGCCCTGCCACTCGCTCTGCGTACAAGTGAAGGACCGCTGCGCCCCGGTCATGTCCGCCTTCGGCTTCCCCTGGCCCGACATGCTCGAGTGCGATCGTTTCCCCCAGGACAATGACCTCTGTATCCCCCTCGCTAGCAGCGACCACCTCCTGCCGGCCACGGAAGAAGGTGAGCCTCCCTCCTGGTTCCTTCTCCTAGCCTGCTGAGGCGGCCCAAGGGGACCCCGCCGCCTGGCTCCTCTGGCCGGGGCCTCCCAGGCTGATGCCACAACCACTATCAAATCCGAGATTCCCTGGCCCTTCTATTCCCCTTCACCCCCAGTTACACTTAGGGACGGTTAAACAGCAAAAGAGAAGGAAAAACTGATAGCTCCTCTTTATCAGGGCACACTCTCGTTAAAGACGCTGGCCGGAGACCCTCCAAGTGCTCTTGTGTAGTGAAATTGCTGAGGACCCTGGCCAGGGCTCCTCACTCGGCCCCTGTAGCTCCTTCTGACCCTCGGGCAACTTGCTAGGGTGTGGAGGTGTCCCCGGACAGGCAGGATGGCCAAGGTGTGTAAACGGATGGCCTCTGTCCTAGCTAATGTAAGGTGGGGATGTAAACCAGTACTGCTTTGGACTATGAGGAATTGAACATGGGTTGTAATTGCCCAGGTGTTTGAGGAAAAGCGCATGAAAGGAATCTCCAGAAATCATCTATCACTATCAGCTTTTATCTTAGGAGCCGTTTTAATTAGCCGGAGAAAATCATGCAAAAGAGTTTCCCAAGTTTTTAGAAAACACAGGGGAGTTCCTGGGGGGTGGGGGTTCAAAGCAATGAAACCCTCATAGGCTCCTGATATTCTTCCTGAAAGGAAAACGTATACAATGTGTCTGGGCTGATTTAGGCCCCCCGGGATTCAAAGGGGCTTCCTAACCCCCTCCAGACTTCAGCAGCAGCCCCCTTACAGCCTCTAATTGCTTTCCTACAGACATCATTAGTTCAAGAAAATGCGAATTTGTTCAGCAATCTTTCCTGGCAGGGACTGTGAGTTTGCAATCATCTTATTGGTTAGATTTCTAATTTATTGCAAATGTTTGGAAATTTTCAAACATTTGTCCAACATATACCACAGACTAACCGACACAGGTTAGTAACAGTTTACATACATCCTGGGAGCTCCTAACAGGAATGAAAGTTTGTTCGTTGGGGTGGGTGAGGGCAGTTAAGGCAGCTATGGATGAGATGCTTGTCTTTGTTTCTTTCCGTAGTCAGCACCAACTTTATATACACTTAGACACTTTATACGTGTTTTCCAAAAAGTCATTTTCTTTCTTCAAAAGTTTATATTCTTCATACTTTGGTCTTTTGTGATTTGACTAGCTTGATAATTCTGATAGTCACACAAAAATTTTTCTGTGAAAATTCAATTTCATATAAGGAAAATCTAATTTCATCCAAATTTAAAGATAGCATTAGCACATTTATAAATGAATTTGCTCCCCACACCATAAGAAATCAGACTCTTAGAAGTAGCTCTGGTGAGCTTTTTGGGAAGCACACAAAACCCCTGGGTTTGGTCAGCTCCCCTAGACATCTTGGAGCTTTGGGGACAGGGTTTTGTCTGAGGTTTGGTTTTGTTTTCGTCTGTTTTGCACATCTGCAATTGGCAAAGGGGGCAAGAAGAACCTGTACCAAAATGCTGGTAAGTAGTACGATAAATTCTGCCTAACACAAGCACCAACTTGGCAGAAAGTGCAGGACAAGCCAGCCAGTCAGAGCAGCAGGCCCAATCAGCTCAGCGAGGTGTGTTTCCAAGAAGGAAGCAGCCTGTGTGTTGTCCTAACCCAACACCAGCCACCTCTTCCAGTACAGGTCTGAAGATGTCATGGCGTGACTCCCCTGTGGCATGCAGCTCTGCTAAGGAGAGCAGCCACCCTGGGGTCCTGCAGCTAACAAGGACCACCTGCTGGCTGTATTTTATGGTTATGAGTTTCTCCAAATCCCTCAAAGGCCTTGGGATCTATTGGTGCTTTCTTCTTAAGATTTTGGGAGTAATCTTTGCAGACGGAATTGGTCCCAGGGATGGGGAGGATGACTGAAAAGCTGTAACCTGTCCCAGTAAACTAGCAACATGCTCCTGCGTGCTCTGTCCACAGCTTCCTCTTGGTTTGGGAATCATCATTTATTGAACACATCATATGGAAATTTTCATTTTGCACAACCATAAAGCAAAAAGGCCTTTCTGAGCAGGGAGTGATCCTCCTTTTACAGAGAAGGCAGAAGCAGGGGTCACAGGACAATTGCTACTCTTGCCTGGGTGAGCCCCTTTGAGTTGTTTACAAATGCCACCTGCTGTTCCTTTGTAAGCTAACTTACTAATGGCTGTCTTTCACATCTCTAGCTCCAAAGGTATGTGAAGCCTGCAAAAATAAAAACGATGATGACAACGACATAATGGAAACCCTTTGTAAAAATGATTTTGGTAAGTAATAGACCAACAACAGATTTCACATTTAAGACTTCTGTTTACCAGTAAAATTTAAAGATACAAATCCTTAAGATGTTGCTAGGTAAAGGCCGAGAGAGATAAAAATCACAGCTCACAGTTCCCTGAAGTCATCTAATTGGCTACATCCTGGTTTCCCTTATGTCACTATTATGTACTCAGTTGTATCTTTTTAGGTGAAATCCACAGTTCCTGTAAACAGTAAACAATGAGAATTAATCAAATCGTCAATGTTCTGCATTTGAAATGTCACTGTGGCTTTTTCATGCCAACATGCCTTATCCTGAGCAAAACTCTTTCAGTCACTTAGCATGTGTACCAGGACAGGACTGCAAGGATTCACCCCAGCAAAATGGATTGCAGGCACAACTGGCCACAGATAGAAACTTACCCTGGCAGAAAATAAAAATATGACTTTCTTTATAACCTATAATGATTTGCTCCCCTGTGTTTTATGACCAGTGAATACATCCAAAGCTCTAGCTAATAATTTGTGGGAGAGGGGCTCCTCAAATATAAAAAGAATGGTTTCTTGAGGAGACACCTTATGTGGCTTTGGCACAATCTCAAATCAGCATCCTAAAATCCTTTTTAAAGGTTTGTATGTGTAAGTTCTTAGGAGTAAGTCTAGATGCAGATGCACTATGTTTGCAAATAGGAAAAGAAAGAAAAGAGCTTAAATTTTTACTTTACCAAAATTCACCATGATGACATAGTACCTGGGAATAATAAAAAATGTGTGACCTGTGTTACCCAAATTCCATAAAGTGGAACACCCTTCTAAGGGTTGTGAGAGGAGAGAGCAGGAGACTGAAACCCCACCTGCACCTCATCTTCAGCCCTCAGATTTCAGCCCCAGGTGAGGGAAGAAATCCAGCTACACAAGGATCAGTGCTAAGGTGAAGGTTAGGAGTAGCTAAGAACTTCACCCAGACTCCCAAATATGCTGCCTTGTCCAGGTATTTTGCTCAGGCAGAAGTCTGAAGTCACTGGTATACAGATATGGTCCCTGATTCACCCCTCAGTGATGGACCCTAACTGGTCCATATTAACACTTCTACAAATTAAACAAATCTGGAGCCTGAGGGAAATCATTCCTGCTCCCTTGTTGACAACTTCCACTCTCCTTATCTTGCTATCCCTGAAATCCCAGCCAAGTCTGTCCGGAACTCAGAATAATGCAGTCACAGCTCTTAGGTCCGGGTCTCTTCCCACAAGTGCCCTGGCTTTAACCAAGGCTGCTTACAGAAAAATCAGAGCCCCAGCAAGAGGAAAGGTTTCAAACTGGTGACAAGGGGGAAGAAAGAAGGTAGTGGAAACTGCTCGCTGACCCTTCCCTTGGGAAGATATGGCTGATAGGGTTTGGAAGATATGGCTGATAGGGTTTGTTACATCTTTATTCAAACATACAAGTCTCAGAGCCTGGTGGCCCAAGCATGTTAGCAGATAATCCCAAATCACCAGAGCCTTACCAAAACAGTTCTTAGCTTCCAAGCTTCAGACATGGTTAAGGACAAGGTAGAAACATGCCATTTTAGTAAAACTTACAATGTCTTTCTCCTGAGTTCCTTAAAATGTTGGTTGCTACAAACTCCAGAACAGCTGAATTTCGGGGACATACGCATACATATTACTTGCAGCTTTCTTTACAGAAGGCCCCCCTTTGAAAGAGGCCCCATCGAGGTCTGAGCAGGAAAAAAGAGGGGTGAGTGTAGAAGTCATCACACTCACGGTATCATACATGTGGATAACACAAGCTTTGCCTTGTTTTCCTGCTCTCCTTTTGTCTGATAAAGAGGGAGTGAATTTCAGTAAGTGCATCATACACTGTACTCTGTGTATGGATATTCTGCATGGTGGGTAGC
The DNA here is from genome assembly GCF_012274545.1 of Fukomys damarensis. Taxonomy (NCBI): domain Eukaryota; kingdom Metazoa; phylum Chordata; class Mammalia; order Rodentia; family Bathyergidae; genus Fukomys; species Fukomys damarensis. The sequence continues at coordinate 75,209,397 of NW_022900950.1, read as the reverse complement.
AGGAACAAGCACAGATCTAGGCTGGTTTTCTGTTTGGTTTGGGGGGTTTGTTTGCCTTTTTGTAGCACTGGAGGTTGAACCCAAGGCTTCTGCACAGAAGCTACACACTCTGCCCGTTTTACTCTGATTTTGAGGCACGGTCTTGTAAAATTCCCCAGGCTGGCCTTAAAGTTGGGATCTTGTCTCAGCCTCCCAGAGTGTCAGGATAACAAGCGTGCACCCCCATGCCTGATAGCTCTGTGACTTATTTAACATGAGTCAGCCAGGAAGGCACCAGCTCTTCTCCATTGCACCTGGAATACAAGGGGAATGTACACCACCTTACTTCAATAAAGTGGGCACTTAGAAATAGAGGATGGCCTGTAACAGCCTTCCCCTGCATACTGTATATCAGGTAGTATGATCACCTCTGCCTCCAACCATATCCTGGATACCCAGGTACATCTCCTAGGGCAGCTGAGTTACTCTGGCACTTTGGTTCCCTGTTTTTGGTCTAAACAGAAAATCCAAGAAGGAAATCTTTAATGTTTTCCCATTATTCCATTATCCACTTGCCAAGTTGGTTATTTTAGAGCTAGAGAAAAATGAGTGATAAATCTCTTGGTAAAAAATGTTTATTCATCTCATGTTCCAGCTCAAGAATGTTCCCTTTGATGGAATAAAATCTGGTAATATACAATCAGTACAGAATCTGGCAATGTGTAACAGGTACAGTTCTCCCACCATGCTGGGGTCTTTCCCTGTGCAGAGGTCACAGAAACATGTGGCTTATTCTATAACTGAAGTCTCATAAACCTGAGAGCTCGGTACCCTGGTTCTAATGAAGATCAGGTCAAACAAAGCCTGTTACACTTCTGTTAGTTTGCAGTTGGCCACAAAGCTGCACTTAGTCCAATATCCTGTCTGATGTTTCAAAAAAGAAAAAGGAGACCTCAAAGAGTTTCAAGCACGTGCACAAAACTCTTCAATTACTGGTTTAAACAATGCATTAAACCCCATCAGAGTCAGGAAGTCACCCTTGCACACCACCAATACAGAATAGCAGCAGCGCCCAGGGTCTGAGGACATTGGAGAAATTTGACGTTGAGGGGGACTTGGGCCTGGAGGCTGGGTACTAAACTAGGCTATGACACAAATCTAACTGGGTTCCTGATGAAAGTCACTGAACTTCTCTGGGGACTTCAGATTATGAACTGACAAAAGATTTTAGTAGGATAACTTTCCAGCCTTAAAATTCTATTTCTTGTCTTCCTAAAGTCTTGAAATTTATTCCAACATGTATGTTTGTGAGGTTTTCTTACCCAAAGCAAGACTTTTGTGTTAGTTCATTATCATACAGAGTGTCCTTTACAGTAAGCCACTTTTACCCTTAACATCCTAATGAGTCCACATATACATTTTGGAAACCGTACATATATGATCTGTTAAAGCCTTGTCTTTGGACAGGCAAATGAGACCATGTGAGGCTGAGGTCTTCAGAAAAACACTTTTATGGCTAAACATGTTGTGCTCTTAAAAGGATCTCGCATATTTTTTTTTTTCTCCTAGTTACTTTACCAAATCAAATGCAGCTGCGATCAGTTCTCCTTCCCTGAAATCTGTTCTTTAGAAAACGATTGTGTGATACAATTTCCTTACAGGTTTGTCCAAAAACCTCACCAATATCATAAACTGAGTTTAAAATGTACAGCTACAGGAGGATTGTGTTTCACCCAAGAGTCAGGCATAGCTTCTCATGCTGAAGTTTCCAGTAGGGGAAGTCATTTGTCTGGGAGAGCAGGAACCACGTGCGACCCACTCACAAACCCAAGGGCCAGGAAAGGAGAAGAAAAGTTAATCAAGCCCTGCAAAGAGGAAGTTTGAAAAGGATGGCTGATCTGAAACAGCGCCTGACAGATTCTTGGAGGCTTTAGAAACGGGCCCTCCTGCTGCCCCCAGCTCCCAGCCCTGTCCCAAGTCTCATTCGCTCTAGGAAGCTGGTTTTCCCTCCCTCAGGCTGAGGCACAAGAATATGCAGCAGAGCGGCAGAGGAAAGCTCCAGGTCCATACTGTATTCCCTCGTGGTAATTTGTCGTTCTTTCTATCTCTCTTTTCTTCATAGCGCTGAAAATAAAAGTGAAGGAGATAACCTACATCAACAGGGACACCAAAATCATCCTGGAGACCAAGAGCAAGACCATTTACAAGCTGAACGGTGTGTCTGAAAGGGACCTGAAGAAATCGGTGCTGTGGCTCAAAGACAGCTTGCAGTGCACCTGCGAGGAGATGAATGACATCAATGCGCCCTATCTGGTCATGGGACAGAAGCAGGGTGGGGAGCTGGTGATCACTTCAGTGAAGCGGTGGCAGAAGGGGCAGAGAGAGTTCAAGCGCATCTCCCGCAGCATCCGCAAGCTGCAGTGCTAGTTCTGGGGTCCCAGAGACTCCAGAGCTCCCTTGGCCATTTCAGGTGGATTACTTCTGCCCAGAACATCATTTCCGGCTTCTCGAGCACAGCCAGGGCTGCTCCTTCTGCAGCCCAGAGCCGCTTTGCCAGCCTTTTGCACTTTTCCATCCCAGTATTTCCTGAGTTGCAAGGCCCTCAGAGGCCTCAGGAATGGATTTCTGTCTCCGTATATATAAAGGGAAAACCCAAACTAATAAAGTCATGAATGTTTTTATGAGTATTTAAAATGGCTCATGTGAAGGCTAATTTTGAATAGATGTGACTGACTTGGGTCTGATTTTTCTCTTTTAACTCACTGTTGGGTTAGAATCAGCTGATTTTTACAACGCACTGAGGTGGCTGTAACATGCAAGATGCTTCCTTTTTCCCTGGGGCTCGAATCCATGGATTGCACACTTTGTTGGGATAAAGCGGGCTGTTATCCCAACATCTTCCTCAGCTCCAGCCTGAGACTCACTAAGCATTCACTTACCATTTTACACCCTCACTAGGAACTCACACTGTTGCATGTGTCACATTTGAGCTGCAATACTTCCATTTATAAAAGCACATTAGCCACTCATAGCATGATGTCTTCAAATAAAGGGCCAAGTACATAAACTTTGTAATTGACTTGAGTACTTTAAGGCTTGTTTAAAGCATCTTTTTACTCAATATTTTGCAAATGAAGCCATTGTAGCTTACCTGTAATATACATAGTAGTTTACCTGAAAAGTTGTAAAAATACTGCTTTAACCAACACTGTAAATATTTCAGATAAACATTATATTCTTGTATATAAACAACATCCTGGCTCACCCATGGTCTTGCGTCTTTTCTTCCTATAAGGAGCTGGGAGGCTGCTGGATAGGAGTGGTCATTGTGTCTCAGAAGGTCCAGTCCTCTGGTCCCTGAAAGTTATCTGCTTCTCAAGTGACTCAGGCAGTTTCTCCCCCTACATTCCCACCTCACAAGTCGCAGATTTCAGTACCACTGACCCTGCAGAAGGCATTTATTTCTCACATTGCGCAAACTGCCCAGTTTTAGTGGTCCTCTCCATTTCCCTCTGCACTGTCACCTGATTCTGCTTTTCATCTGATTCCACACAAACTCTGCAAGATTCCCCCACGGGGAATCTGCAAGGCAGATTGAGGGGAGGCGGGTGCCATGGACCCAAGTCAACACCCACTTTAAACATTTGGAATGGGGGACTCAGGACCCTGAGGAGGACGGAGAAAAAGGAGAGGAAAAGCAAAAGAATGTAGTCTATCAAGGATTAGATATCAGAAGGGGAAAATACATACAGTGAACCAAAAGTAATGGAAAGAAACAATTTGGAAAAAACAACCTGTCTGAATGCTACCTCTCCAATCAGGCCAAAAGTTACGAGCATATATAATGGGATGCAAAAACTTCAGCTCCAGAGAGCAAGTTGATACCACACATGGCCCCCTTCCCACCAGTGCCTCCCCACCACCCCATGTACCTCTCTCTGTGTGCTTTCCTGCCCCATCTCCACCTTTTATTCCTGTCTCTGACAAGGGTGCAGGCAGTGCGGCAGGCTTGGGGCAGAGCAGGTTGATTTGGGTTTGATTTATTGCATTGTTTTCCATGATGGTTCAAACAAATATGGCTCATTCATTCTTGAGATAATCATGATTGTATTCTTAATTACTTTTTCAGTGATCAGACTTCTTTTGTAAGCACATGAAAATATAAATGCTCAACAATTATTAGAAGATGAAAGTTGGTAATAAGGACCCTGGATTCCTGAGTTCCCCAAAATGATTAACTACACTTTAATAAACTTAAAGTGACCCAAATAGAGGATCTGCCTAAACAGAAAATTTTAAAAGATGCATCAGCATATTTTACCTCCTTCCTCTTAGTAAATAGCTTAGAAATTAATAGCTCTACAATAAAAAATTATAAGACGTTTTCGAGTAGCATTTCTCCTCCCCCCCGCCACTCCCCAGGGATCCAATTCAAGTCCTTCCACTTGTGAGGCAGGCAGGGGAACCACTGAGATAAATCCCTGGCCTCTCAAGTAGCATTCCTTAACTGCATAAAGGATACAGGCGCTGTCCACTTGCAAAAATCAGGATAGAGAAAAAATGGCACAATTAAATAGAATCAATTTTATATAAAAAATACCTTCCATTATTTATGCCCTGTTCTCACATCAAATATTAATTTGGTTGGATTTTTTTACTTTTCAACTCTGATTTACTACCCTATCAGGCTTTCGGTGCTCTTGACTTGACAGCGTGGGGTGGGGCATTGCCAGTCCTATCCAACTTGAGGTTTGTGAGTCAGACACCTTGTTGGCCTGGGCTCTGCTGAGTGAAGAGGAGTTGTCTTGAGTCACATATAATATATAATATATTCAGCATATGTAACTAACAAAACTCCCACTGATATGTGCATGTGTTTATTATAACACAAGCTGTCCCACCAGCCACAGGTTGGACACACATGCGCATGCAGACACTGCATTTGGATGATGGGACAATGAAATTTTTTGTGCCTATCAACTCAGCAGATCTTCACTCAGTACCAGTAACCAACAATGGCATATTCAGGTAATAAACACTGACTGCCTATCCACAGCCAGGTGTTGTCTTAGGTGATGGGCACAGTGATCCTGCCCTCTTTCAACTTTGTTCTAAGTGAGGAATTGTACCAAGCTCAGATACAGGGATGGATCCCTCCAAAAGGACCTCATAATCCAATAAAGGAGAAAGACATGTAAACAAATAATCCCAACACTGCATTAAGTAAGAACAGGAAGATGGGTATATGGCCCACAGATGGCAGAGAGGAGAAAGCAGTTAACTTGAGTTGAAAATTGAATGTTTGGCTCCAGCTGAGATTAGGATCAAGGCAAAGGGGCTTACAAGCACAAAATTCTCAACTATTTGCACCAGACTGAGCCTTAGAAATTACTTGTCATCAGTTTTATATATTGACTAATCAAGAAAAGTGTTGTGCAACTAGCATGCTGAAGATTATGTTCTAGCACTACAAATAAATATAGCATAAGAACTCAAAAATTCTCAACTACAAAGAAGTAAACAAGCATTCATTTTCATTAAACAAGTGTTCATTTCTGCCATTAATAATTAAGAGAGCAAAGAATCACAACTCAGCTTCAGTCACTGGGTCCCAGTCAGCCTGTGCAATGTGATCTCATGTGTACCAAAACACAAATGTATCTCTAGCAGAAAACCTAAAACTATATGATACAGAATAAACTATAATAAAATAATCTATTACAAAACCACTTAATGGACTAGAAACTGCAATAAAAGTAGCAAGCACCTTTGGCATAACTTTGAAACCCAGAGATGTAGGGAACTCAGGTCTTGCAAGCCTGAGTCTACTCACCCAACAATAAGAGTCACCACTCAGCAAGCTATGCCTAAGCTCAGAACATCCTCGTCACTGCTCCTTCCCATCTTCTGTACTGAAAAGCAATCAAAAGTATAATTTTAGAGTTTGTCTCTGTGCTGGAAGATCCCACAGCAGGAAACAGTACCGGGAAACACCACCACCACCAGCTCCTCAAGCATTTCAGCTTCTTAGACAGGATGGGTTGCTCAAGGTGCAAAGGCCAATCGAGGCCTGGTAAGAGGAAGAAATGGAGCCACAAATACCACCTTCTCCCCACTAATACCAGAGATCTTTCCACCTCCCAAAGAGGACCCAGGCTCTGCTCCGTGCTGCCCTCTCCTCAGTAGGCTTTGCTAAGCAGCATTCAGCTCCCAATCTGCATCACTTAAGAGCACTGAGAGTCAATTCAGTCACTCAACAATCTTACCCCAAATCCCTACTCTATGCTAGACTCTGTCTTAGGTGCTACTGTTCTAACGATGACCAACACAGATGGCTTCACTTAAGAAGCTCGTTCGTGGTGTATGTGACACATACACCAGGAACAGTCAAAAGTAACTGGAACCCAAATTCCTCCAAATCCTCCTGAACAAGATTTTCCTGGGATCCATTTATTCTTAAGGGTAAAAACAAGTTCACTGTATTAGTTTTCCATTGCATTGTGAATGGTGATGCCTTTATATTTAAGCTCAGGAGAAAAACAGATGTGTCCTCTCTTACCACTATTATTCAACAAAGTACTCTTAGTTGTAAGGAAAAAAAGAGAAAAGGAAGGCAGGAAGAAGGAAGGAAAGAAAGAAAGAAAACAAAAGAAAGGGAGAGAAAGAGAAAGAAAGAAAGGGACTGAGACAGAGAAACAGGAGAGTAAAGGAAGGGAGAATACGAGAACAGAAGAGAGGAAAAGAAGAGTCAGCTTGGAAAGGAAGAAGTAAAACAACTACTTCTATTGGCAGTTCATATGACTGTTCCTATAGAAAAACTTAAGGAATCCACTTTTAAAAGAACTATTACAATAAACTAATCATAGCACAAACAGTTCAAAGAATACAGGATCAATATAAAAAATTAATTGTATTTCTACAGCAACAAAAAAATCCAAAATTGAAACCAAGAAATAATTCCATTTACCATAACATTAAAAAACATAAAACACTTAGGAACAAATGTAGCAAATGAAGTACACGATTTGCACACTGAAAACTATAAAACTTCATTAAGAAAAATTAAAGATGAACTAAATAAAATGGAAGTGCACCCCCTGTTCATGAACTGACTTATTATAAATATGGCCATATTCCAGAATTTTCTACAGGTTCAGTATAATTTCTGTCAACAGTTCAACTTTTTTTCTGAAGAAACTAGCAAATGAATTATAAAGTTCTAATAAAAGTGCAAGGACCTGAGTTAGATTTCCAGTACCAAAAAAAAATCTAAATCTAAGAACTAAAACTTCATACCTCTTAGAAAAAATGTAGGAAGATGGGAATAAATCTTCATGACTTAGATTAGGCAATGGTTTTCTAGATATCACATCAAGATTGCCTTAGCAAACAGAACATAGATAAATTTAAAATATCTGTACTCCACAGTTTTACCAAGACATGAAAAAAAAAAAAAAACCCACAGAATAAGAAAGCTAAGACAACTGTGATGTCAGCAGGTAACAAAAATCTTACAGGACCACAAACATATATGCAGCCTATTGTTGACCAAAACATCATTTTATGTGGCATGTGACTGTAGTATTCCAAAATAATATACTATAAAACATTATATCTGTTACGGCTGTGTTTAGCTGTCCCCCCAAAAGCCTCACACAGTCATAGGGGGGCTTTTTCAGAGGTAACTGGATCCAGAGTGTGTGGTGCTGGGATCAAGGGTGTGTGATTACTAAACCAGTACCCAGACTGGTTCGGTATCACCTTATTCCCAGTGGCCTACAGAGTATAAAAGAGGCAGAAAAAGGCTGCTAAGGCCCCTCACTTGCTTTGCTGCCTTCTGCCCACAACAAACTGTTTCCCCTCTGCCGTGCCACCCTGCGTTGGAGCCAGTCAACTATGAACTGGAACCTCTACAAACTGTGAACCAAAACACCCTTTCCTTCTTTGAGTGTTGGGTGTTTTGTCTCAGCAATGAGAAAAATTAACTAAAACAATATCATATTATATAAAATAGCACATCATCTAAAGAGTATATCACACAAGATATTAAGATCCTACAAAATAAGAATGTGCTCCTGTATGAGAGTAGGATATACTCACTATAAAATAAGAAGTAGCATGTGCTTGTTCTTTTTTTTTTAATTGAGTTTATTGGTACATTCTAGGTATACAGTACAGTTACATTCATTACTGAGATCTTGTACCTTTACATGACAGGTCTTGGTTCTCATTTTTTCCCCTTGTCCCTGTGTGCTTGTTCTGAACTATATAATATTATCGTGTTAAGGCACATTTTAGGCCTCTTGTCTTATCTGCAGTCCAGACGTGGCTCAATAGTGAGTAGTAAAATGTGGCCACTAAAACGCTGAGGTAGCCATCCGACCTCATTCTCCCTCCATGAGCCCCACCAGTTTGAACTGGCTCCAGCTCGGGCATGGCGGATGAAGGACAAGGGGAAGAAGGTCTCTGCCCTCCAGGGGTTTGCAGCAGCCAGCTGACAGACACGTGCATGCTCCCCATATCCATGGTTTTGCTTTCATTCATTTCAGTTACCTATGGTCACTATGGTCTGAAAACATTAAATGCAAAGTTCCAGAAGTAAACAATGCATAGGTTTTAAATTGTGTGCCACAGAATAACATGATAAGCTCTCATGTCATCCTACCATGTCCTGCCCAGGACATAAACCATCAGCACGGACATTGCCAAACCCTCTGAAAGAGAGGCAGATGCAAAGAGCTGCAGTAGAGAGATGGCTGAGGGTTCATCCCTTGGGACTGGCAATGCTTGGTGAGGAAACAACTTCAACCAGGCCCTCGAATTTAAATTCAAGCAGCCAGGATGGCCCAGAAATCTTTATTCATCGGTACCTTTACAAGAAGGATGATAAAAGTGCACTTATCACATAGTGCGGTTAAATATATGTAAAGCATCTGGCATGAGTAGGTACTATAAAAAGTTTTAGCTATTGTCATTGGTAGGGGATCAAGCACACATAAGCATTAGAGAGCAAAATAAAAAAATCAAAGTCCTCTAGTAGATGTCTGTTAGAGCTGACCTTGTGGCAAGCCCCTCAGGAGGACAAATATCTAAAGTCAAAAGACATAAGAATATCAGTATTTTTCTTTCTAAATTTTAGTGACTTGGTGGAACAGAGGGGCAATGAGATGTTGGCAGTTAACCTCAGGCACAGGAACTCTGCTCCGGAGTCCTCAGCCTTAACTAGAACTGGAAAGTACAGAAAGCCACAGCAGGACAGGCTTCTCAGAGGCACCCAGAGTGAGCAGGGCCCCCAACACACAACTGGGGAGTAGGGAGTGTCCATTAAAGCATTTCATGTCTTTTCATTTCAATGTCTTCATCATAAACTGAGTGATGGCGTGTCCTGCTGGGGGTCACGTTGAGGATTAAATGACAGGAGACATTACTTTTGCACACTTGCCCAATGCCTTGGCACCTTTTAGGTGTTTGATATTGTTTTTCCAGCCAGGACAGTGAGGTGCTTGCCTGGGACTGGCTGGCTTCTAACTCAGTAAAGACGAGACCCCTTAGAGCAGGCACTGGCAAAAGGAAAACAAGGAGAGGGAGGGAAAGAGCCCCACCAAAGACTGAAATGTAGTTTTCCTCCCGCCGCGAAGGCCCCTGCACTCAATAAATGAGAATGACCCTAGCTGAACTCATGGGCTTGAAAGCATGGTTGGTTTTTAAAGAGTTCTTTTTCCAGATCAATTGTTTAGCAGAACTGAAAAGCTTGCCCTGGAGAGGCTCAGTCCTAAAACCTGCAGGGTGAACACAAAGGCAGGAGTGAATGTACCATGTCCACGTGGGGCACAGGGGGTCGTTCCCTGCTGTTTTGCGCTGCCCCTCTCTCGGTTCCAAACTAGCCAGAAACCCGAGGAGCTGGGAGCTGAGCTCCAGCTCACATTATTTAAATGAACTGCTGTTGCTTGGAGCCTTAAACCACATGTCTTTGGGCTGTAGGGCTGCTAGGGCCAAGACTTTAATAGAGAGGGTTCCCAGCTCACAAACAATTGTGCTCCAAATGTACGTTTGGAGGCTGTGGTTTGAAAGGCAAAACGCTTTTCCCCAGAAAATGAAGGCTGTAAGTGGTAGTTAGGGACACGGGCCAGCTCACAAACAGCCATGGGACGGTAACATGGCCCAAACCCACACTTTTTGGCTAAGAAAAAAAAAGTAGAAATCCATCGTGTTATAATACCAATAATTAAAGAGTGAGATAAGCGGTAAAGCTGAGTGCCTTTCACTTACTCTTAAGCAAAAGTACATTTAATTAAAGACAGATGGAAAGGTCTGTCCCCCAAGCTAAGGGGCGGGGGAAAACCCGGACTGGCACTGCAGACTCAAGGGTGGGGTCTGCCCCGGGAAACCAACGGAGGGGTTGGAGAGCCAGGAAGTGGAGGATTGGGGAGACCGAAAAAGTGTCGGCCTGGGATCTCCACGTGGCCAGTGCAGCCACCAAGGTGCGCACTCAGTTCGCTGCGGCATCTTCTCAAATGACTCAGCTCAGAAATGGCAGGCTCAGTCCCCGCGGCAGGAATCAGTGCAGTTCAGAACTGCTGGTGCCTTTCCGGGATGAGGCCAGCTCTCGGTCCGAGCGCTACCTGGACGGGTTTGTGTGGGACACGCCCGCCCAGCTGAGGCAGCCCTGCTGCGCCATCCCCTCCCTGGGCCTCCCTGCTCCGCACGCGGCCAGCCCTGCACCTGGGGACACATTCTGCATCACCCAGTGTACCTGGCTGCCAAGGCAAAATACACATTTTGTTGGTCAATACGAGAAAGACGTGAGAAAAGAGGGGAGGGATAAACTGAGAGAGAAAAAACTTGGCAAAGTAATACAGTAGAATTTGGCAAAAATCGAATTATCGGGTATAGTTAGCCCAAAGCACGTCAGTCAGTTCCAGGGGCCCAGAAGAGGGAGGAGAGTTCGTGAGGGGTCCGAGTGTGGGCAGCAGGGCCCAGGGGTCCGCCTGGGGCTAAGTGGCTCCGCCCCCACAGGCACCCTGTGACCAGTGCACCTGGAGTGGTTCACAGGGACGGACGAACAGGCAGCTACAGACCTCTTTTCCAGTACAAATCTCCAGTTTTCTTTTTTAAATTGTTTTGACTTTTATTAGTACATTTTTCTATACATAATGATTACCTTCCCTGTAGGGATTGGTACGCGTCCATCACACGTTTCAGTTACTTTTTTTAAACTGTTATCTCTTCATGGATTTATGACCCTTGTTGATTTTCTACTTATTTTATTTTCACAGTGCTAGGGATCAAACC
>NW_022900950.1:75195426-75198053 GCF_012274545.1 Fukomys damarensis | reverse complement strand
TTTTTTAATGAAGTTCTAGCAGTTCTATTTGTTGTGAGTACGAATCCTTGCTCAGTTAGATGTGTACAAATATGTTCTCCTGACCCACAGTGCTCTCTGGCTTGCTCTTCCCTTTCCTCCCCCACCCCCACTGAGGAATGGACTCGGACTTTTGAACTGACTTACATCCCCAGCCCTTTTATTATTTTTTAATTTGAAACAGGGTCTTCCTAAGTTCCTAAGTGTCCCAGACTTTCTTGGCCTTCCAGAATTCTGGGATTACAAATGTGCACAACCACACCCAGCCGACCCCCCTTTAACGGTAACTTTCTCTTGTAAAGAAATTTTCAATTTTAATCTAGACTAAGATATTTTTTCCTTTGTGATTTGTTGAGTATTATTTGATGTATCTTTTCCTATTTTGAGATCATATCCTTTTAAATTATCTTAAACTCTTGCCTCTTCGCCACCTGTTTTATCATAATATGGTGTATTTTTTCACATGGAAAAGCCAGTTACTAAATAGCCCCTCCTTTCCCTGCTGAGTAGCTATTTGTCTCATAAACATTTCCCTTACATGCGCATGTCCAAGTAGGTCTTTCTGCTCTGTTCCACGGGTCATTGATCATCCCTGCACCTATACCATGTTTAACTTGGCGCCTGCTAGGCTCCATGCCTTAAAAGTTACACCTCCACAGCACAGCCACACTAAGGACCAAGTTCCAGCACAAGAACTGTGGGGAGCGTACTCAATCCATATCTAAACTGCAGCACTTCCACTGGGTAAATTATTGTAGATACAGGGCCACATTCACTGGGAAATGTGTTATTGGTTCTGGTTATCTGAATTTGGTCACCAAAAGATCCAGGTATAAGAGAAGGAAAGATTAGGGCAAATTTATTATTAGTGATTAGGGATAGACCTTTTGAGTTTTATTCTGATATAATCTGTTAAACCGAAGCCAGAAAGATGTCTACCTTTGTGTTTACATGGGTCCTCAGCAAATATGTGGACCTTCATGGTGTCAGTCAGCCGTGGGAAAGAAAGTCAGACAAGGAAGCCAGAATTTCTACAGTGATAATGGGCCAAAATATATAGGAAAAGAAATTCCCATTTGATTGTGGAATATTTTATTTTATTTCATTTTATCTGATTATTTATCAGGTTGACTTAGAAGAATCCAGATGAATTTAAGGATACCCTGGGCAGGATAAAAACAGTAGGGGTTTTGAAGTCAGGCCAGAAGCTAAGCAGCAATGCCAGACACCCAGATTAACTCACTATCTTTGTTCCCCCAAATCTGTCGCTCTTTCAATATGCATCATTCTAGGGTGGCAGAACCCAATGCCCAGATGCTGAGCTGCTCAGGCCACATGCCTGGCTCAGTGCTGAAGACCGGCCACGTCTTACCTATTCTACCACCGAAACATCCCAGGTTTGCCCACATCTCTCCCTTTCTCCTCCATCTACCCCCACAGACTGCCACGTCACCAAGGCCACTGCCATCTTCAGTGGAACTGCGGCCATAGCTTTCTGACTGGTCTCTCAGAGTGGTCTCCAGAGTCACCACCATGGCCACCTTCCCCACCCTGGGAGACGAGAGGCAGGTCTAGTACCGACATTTCTGTGCTTGAACTCCGGCTGGCTTCCCACATTCCCTTGAGGCCACGGTAGAAAGTGTTTAACATGATTCACACAGACCTTCACTACTTGGTCCCTTCTGAACCTTGCAGCCACTTTCCGAAGTCGTGGTTAAGGGCCCAGGCTGTGCATCAGACTTCTCTGGGCTCAAATTCCGGCGGTGCTGCCTATCTCTTGGAACTTGTGGGCCTCTGTGCTCCAGCATTCTCCTCTACTACGTGGCGGTAAGAACGCTTCCCGCGGGCACCACTGGGAGGGCTGCACCAGTGAACACAAGCCCAGCACGCGGAGGCTTGGGCGCGCAGTGAGCCTTCCATCACTGCCCGCATTTCAATTCTGCGCCGCGGCACCCCGTCTCCCTCCATCTGGAACACTCGTTCCCACACCCGCACCCCAGCTGTGTCACAAAGCAATCTTTGGAAGTGGGCAACAGCAGTGGTATCACCACTGCTCCTCCTCCTCCACCAGAACCTCTGGGGTGGGGTGGGCAGCTGGAATTATAGCAAGTCCTTCGCGGGATTCTGACGCACCAAGGCACAGCCAAGGCTGGAGAACAGAGGCCGGGAGCTGTCCCGGTCTCCACCCCTGCTAAGCTAAGCCAGACGCTCCCATCTCCTCGGCCAGCCCCGCGCTAATACCCTGGAGTGCAGCAGGCCTTCGTATCTGACCGCCTTGTCCTGTGGTGTGGCTAACACCTCGCCTGAGAGTCCCAGCTGGGCGTCCAGGCTTAGGCCCTTGTGGGTGGCAGGGGTCGAAGGAAGAGGGCAGCGGTAAGAGGGGAGTGATTCCCCAGGGACGCTGCCGTCCCGAGCCCCGAGCACTCCCTCACCCCGGGGTGGGGCTCCCCAACTTGCAGAGGTCACGGTGCTCGGCAGCTGTGCAGCCACTGGACCGGTCTGGTAGACGCTCGGGAAGGGCCGGGGCCCCCTCTCTCCCTCCCTCCGTCCTCTGCCAGCCCCTCCGTCTGCCCCTCTGCCTCCCCATCCATCCTGCTCCTCCCCCGCCC
>NW_022900950.1:75144996-75194617 GCF_012274545.1 Fukomys damarensis | reverse complement strand
CGGGACGTTCTCTGCGGGCGGCCTTTCCTCGGGACTCCGGGCGGAGTGGCTCGGAGAGGGGAGAGACTTGAGTGCCTCCGAGCGGGTCCAGGCAGAAAGCCGGAGCGTTCTGGGCTGGGGCCTGGGAAGACAGTGGCACTGAGCTGCGACTTGGAGAACGCAGAGGATCCGGCCCTGTGGGGATGAGGAGGAGTTAGAACTCCAGACGGATGAGTGGCAGTACCGAACTGTTCGGAAATGAAAAACAGCGTGGGGAAGTGTCCCGGAGAGGAGGGAGGCTTCCATAACGATGGCAGAAACCCAGTGTTCCTGAAGGCTCGGAGAGGAAAATACAGGAGCCCTAGGTCTTCAGCGCCTCGGGGACCAAACTGTGCGCCTGGCTTTTCTTTCTAGGATGGGGGAACCTATAAGGAGACCCATGCAGGATTCGAACCCCCGTGATCCAAAGGGGGACGTAAATTGAAGACTCTGCATTTCAGGAGAACCAGAGAACCTAGTAGCGTTGTCCGGGGTTGTGACTCCCCTAGGTTCTTGGTATTCCGGAGCAGAGAAATGGGATGGACTAACAGAAGTCCAAGTGAAAACAAAGATCACAGCTGAGTGCTGCTCAGGCTAGGGGAGACCTACCGGCCGGTGAGAAAAGCTCCTGGCCCCAAGGAAGGAACCAGGTGTCAGAGTTGATGTGTGGCTTTCCAAGGAGGGAGGCTCTGGAATCTGACAGGGAGATACCTTCCAGTCAAGGGCAGGCGTCCTTTTTGCTGGAGGGAGGAACTTTTGTCCTTACATGCACCCTTGAGCAACTGTCATGTTGCCCAAAGCCGACCAGGGGATCAAAACCACAGCGCAAGTGATATTATAGTTAAATGTAATTAAGTGGGGCCACTTTCATTGTCTAAGTATTCTGTAGCAGGTGGGTTCCCAGGCCAGCCGAGCCATTTAAAGGTGGGTGCTCCTCATGGTTTTAGAGAGCTTATCTTGGACCTCCTAGAAGCCCATAGTGCATTCTGCAGTTCTTGGGGAGCTAATTCCTCTTTACCCTCTGTGGATTTTTCTGTCCTGCTTTTAATTTTCAAGATTAGGTTCTGTCTTTCTTCCTTTTTTCTTTTTTTGTTACTGGGGATCGAACTTGGGTCCTTGCACTTGCAAGGCAGGGTGGCCCCCCTTCCTTCTTTTCTTAACATAATAAGTTGCCTTTATTGAATTTCTTTATTTCCTTATTTATTTATTTATTTTGGTACCGGGGATTGAACTCGGGTCCTTGCACTTACAAGGCAGGCCACCGAACCACCTGGCTATTTTTTAATTTTCATTAGCACGTTTGCAGTGCACAATGATTACATTCATCACAGGGAGTTGATACCTGTACATAACACATTTCAATTCCTTTGCCTTCCCTTCCCCTCCGCTTACTCCCTCCCTCCCAACTCGCTCCATCTCTTGGTCTCTTCCCATCTGCAGAAGTTCTATCTCCCTGTTTCCTATCATCTATCTTTTATGTTGCTCTTTATTTATATTTTGGGCTTCTCTTATAAGAGAAACAATGTGACAGTGAAGCTTGTGTGTCTGGTTTATTTCACTTAATATTATAGTCTATATTTTCTTTATTTTCTTTTTTTTTGGTACCGGGGATCGAACTCAGGGCCTTGCATTTGTGAGGCAGGCAGCAGAACCACTGAGCTAAATCCCTGGCCCAACATTATAGTCTTGATGTGCCTCCATTTTCCTACAAATGACTCAGGTTTATCCTTCTTCTTGCCAGAGTAGTACTCCACTATAGATAAACACCACATTTTCTTTACCTGTTCATCTGTTGATAGATCTATAGGCCGCTGTCAAGGTTCAGCTATTTTGAGTTGTGCTGCTCTGAACAGGGGTGTGACACATTACTGTCGTACGACGCCATTAACTGTGGGAGAACCCTGAAAGGAAAATAGCTGGACTGAGTGGGATTTTTAGTTTTAGTTTCTTGGGAAATCTCCACACTGATTTCTAAGGTTATTGTACTAGTTTATGTTCCCACCAACAATGTAGAAGGGCTCCTTTGTTCTGCAGCCCAGCCAGCATTTTATGATTGGGTTTCTTGATGACAGCCCTTCTCTCTGGATTAAGATGCTATCACCCTGTTGTTTTAATTTGCATTTCTCTGATGGCCGGTGATGTCGAACATCTTTTCATGTATTAACTGGCCACTTGTATTTCTTCTTTGGAGAAGGGTCTGTTCATCTCAGGTGCTCATTATTGACTGGGGCTTTCACTGAGGAGGGGCTAAGTTTTTAGAGCTCTTTATATATTCTAGATATTAGCCCTCTGTCTAAGGAGTAGGTGGCAATATTTTTGTCCCATTCTGTACATTGTCCCTTCACTTTGTTGGTTGTTCCTTTTGCTCTGTGGAATCTTTTTAATTTGATGTGATTCTATTTGCCGATTCTTGATGTTATTTCTTGTGCAATTAGAGTTCTATTCAGAAGTTCTTGCTTATGCCTATGTCTTCAAGAGTTTTAACCATTTTGTCTTCCAGAAGATTAAATGTTTTTGTTCTAACATTTAGATCTTTGATCCATTTGATTTTAATTTAGAATGTGGTGAGAGATATGGGTCCAGACTCTGTCTTCTGCATGTGGACAGGGGTCCAGACTCTGTCTTCTGCATGTGGACAGCCAGTTTTCCCAGCACCTTTCATTAAAGAGGCTATAATTTCTCGAGTACATTTTTTGGGCCCCTTTGTCAAAGATCAGAGGGCAAAACACACCTGGAGTTGTTTCTGTATCCTTTACTGTGTTCCAGTGATCCATACCTCTGTTTTTGTGCCTGTACCACGCTGTTTTTATCATGATGGTTTTATACTATAATTTAAAGTCTAGGGTTGTGATGCTTCATGCTTTGTTCTTATTACCCAGGATTGCTTTTGCTATCCTGGGTCTCTTCTGAATTTTAGGATTGTTTTTCATAGTTCTTTGGGGGAATGCTATTGATATTTTTATTAGAATGACATTAAATCTGTATATCAGTTTTGGAGGATGGCCATTTTGACAATATTGCTTCTGCCTAGGTGGGAACAGGGGACATCTTTCCATTTTTTTTAATGTGATGTCCAAACTTCTTTTCCAAAGGACTCTAGTTTTCATTGGAGAGGTCTTTCACTTGCTGGGTTAGGTTAATTTCTAAGTATTTCATTTTTCTTGATGTTATGGTAAGTGGTATTATTTTCCTAATTTCTTTCTTGGTGAGTTTATTATTGGTGTGCAGGAATGCTGTTGATTTTTTGTGTGTTGATTCTATGTCCTGTTACACTACTGAATTTGGTTATTAATTCTGAGTCTTTTGGTAGGATTTTTTCCATCTTCTATGTATAGGATCATTTCATCTGCAAATAATCCCAAATTCTTCCTTTCATAGATGATACATACATACACACATCTCTCCTATTTCTTTGTCTTGCTGATTGCTCTGGCTAATGTTTTGCTACTGTATTAAACAGGAGTGGTGACGGTAGATATCCTTTTTTTCTGATTTTAAAGGGAAAGCTTTCAGTTTTCCCCATTTAATATGATTATTGGCAGTAGATTTGTGGTAAGTGTCTTTTTATGGGGTTCAGATAAGGTCCTTCTATGTGGGAGAAGTTCAAGCCTGGCTGCGCCAGGTGTGCCACCCTCCTATCTTCTGAGCAAACTCAAAGATCTCTCTGAGGCTGAGCTAACTCACCTAAGTGCATAGAGGCTGGGTCCAACAGGTTGTACTTCCACCCCTAGACCGTGACTCCTTCACCTCACTCAAGAAAAATCACCCCACCATGTCTAGCCAATGAGATATCGCCCAATGTTTTCCACTAATGTATGGATCTGCATAACCTATAAGAAAGTGCATGTAATTAGATGCTCCTCCCCCATGGTTGTCCACATGTAAACTACATAAGCCTGTGCATTTCCTAAATAAAGAGGAAGCATTCCAGAAACCTCCCTGGAGTCTGCCTGGTGATTCCGTGCCTTACCCTCCCAGTCCCGAGCTCCCGAACCAAACTCCGCAGAACAGAGCGGACAACAGCACTTCTATACCTATTTTCTTCATGGGTTTTGTCAGGATGGATATTGGATTTGTTAAAGGCTTTTTCTGCATCTATTGAGATGATCATATGATTTCTGTCCTTTCTTCTGTTTTGTGTTGTATTATATTTATTGATTTGCATATTGCCTTAGTTACTCTCTCACTGCTGAAACAAAATACCCACCATCCACAAGAGGTTTGTTTTGGTTCACATTTTTTAGGGGTTTCAGGCCATTTTCAACTGGCTCCAAGGCAAGATGGAATGGCAGAAAGGTAAGGCAGAGGGGAAACAGCTAACGGCAGGCAGGAAGTAGAGACAGTTCAGGGAGTAGGAAGGATACATCCTTCCAGGCCACGCCCCCGGTAATTCATCTCT
The DNA here is from genome assembly GCF_012274545.1 of Fukomys damarensis. Taxonomy (NCBI): domain Eukaryota; kingdom Metazoa; phylum Chordata; class Mammalia; order Rodentia; family Bathyergidae; genus Fukomys; species Fukomys damarensis. The sequence goes on along the minus strand of NW_022900950.1, from coordinate 75,190,200 downwards.
TCCCACTAGGCTTCACCTCCCAGCCTCACATGCACCCATCATGGGACTCATCCAGTACCACACACCCATGCCCCGGTCACCTGCCAGAAGTCCCACCCATGATTCAGGAAGCTTTGGGGGGATATCTAGATATAAACCATAACACTATGCTGAACCATCTCTGCATCCCTAGAATGAAGCCCACTTTGTCTGATATGTGCTTTTTCTTTTTTTTTTTTTTTTATTTGTTTTTTTTTTTTTTTTTTTTTTTTTGGTACTGGGGATTGAACGCTGGTCCTTGCGCTTGCAAGACAGGCACCGAACCGCTGAGCTAAATCCCCGGCCCTCTGATATGTGGTCTTTTTGAGAGTTGTTGCATTTTGTTTGCCATAATCTTATTGAGGATTTTTGTATCTATGTTCATTAAAGATAATGGCCTGTAGTTTGGGTCCTGGCCTGGTTTTAGAATCACATAATGCTAGCATCCAGAATGACTTTGGAAGTACTCCTTCCCTTTCAATGTAATTAATGAGTTTGAGAAGTACTGGTATTAGATCTCCCCTGAAATTCTTATACAATTTAGTGGCAAATCCATTGACTTTTCTTAGCTGGTAGGGATATTTTAATACCGTCACCTATTATTGGATTATTTGGGGCTTTTATATCTTCCTGGTGCAGTTTTAACAATTCATATGTATCGAGGAGTCTATCCACATCTTCTAAATTCTCCAATTACTGGTGTACAGGTTTCCAACATAGTTTCCAATAATCTTCTGTATTTCAATGGTCTGTTGTGACTTCACCTTTTTTATTTCTAACTGCATTGATATGGGTCTTTTCTTCCTTTGGTAAGATTGGCTAAAAGTTTGTCTATTATATTATTTTGAAGAAAGACTTCTTCAATTTTTTGACTTCTTTGTATTGTTTTGTTAGACTCAATTTCATTAATTTCTGCTATGATCTTTATAATTTCCTTCCTAGTACTAGCTTTGGATTTGTATTGTGCTCGCTTTTCTGGGACCGTAAAATACATCACTAGGTTATTTATTGGGCTGCTGTTTTTTTTTTTTTTTCTGATGTGAGTATTCACAGCTATACACTCCCCTCTTTAAACTGCTTTGCTCTGATAGGTTCTGGTATGTTGTACTGGTAGTATCATTTAATTTGAAGAGCTATCTGATTTCTTCTGTGACCCATTGATTATTCAAGAGTGAAATGTTTAATCTCCCTGTATTTGCATCATTTCTATGTGTTTATTGTCATTGATGTCTAGTTTCATTGCATTATAATTTGATAACATGCATGGGGTAATTCTGAATCTTCTGTGTCTTTAAGCATGCCTATGGGCCCTAATATGTTCTGTTTTGGAGAAAGTTCCATGTGGTGCTGGGTAGAATGCATATTTGTTGTTGGTGTTAAAACACTCTGTAGATATCTATTAAGTGCATTCTTTCAAAGGTGTGGTTCAACTCTGAAATTTCTTTGTTGTGTTTGCGTGTGTGTGCGTGCACAAGCACGTGTGTGTATAGCTGCTCTGTTTGTGATAGTGGGGTATTTACCCCTTCCCAGAATTGTGTTGATGCTTATGTGAGATTTTGTGTCCAGTGGTGTTTGTCTTATGAAGTTTGGTGTGCTGGTGTTCAGTGCATACATATTTATAATTGTTATCTCCTCCTGCTGAATTGTTCCCTCAACCAGTATATTGTGTTCTTTTCATCTTCTAATCAGCTTTGGCTTGAAGTCCATTTTGTCTGAAAATAAGATACTTACTCCTGCTTGTTTGGGGACTTCTGTTGCATTGTTTTCCATGCTTTTATCTTTAGGCTATGAATTTCTTTTGGGGTTAAATGTGTTTATTGTATACAGCATGTGTTGGGTTTTATTTTCTGATCAAATCTATGCCTTTTGAGTAAAGAGCTGAGGTTATTCACATTGAGAGTTGTTACTGAAAGTCACTGATTTATTCCTGTCCTTACATTATTCTCTGGTTGCTAATCCCCAGCACCACACTTAACTGCTGTCCTTCCCTAGTGTATGCATTCCATTAGATTCCTTTGGCATTGTTGGCTCCATTGTCTCTTCCTCCAACTCCCTTGAGAATTATTTCGAGTACTGGTTTGGTGGTATGAAACACCTCACTGCTCCATCAATTTTGGTACCAGGGATCGAACTCGGGTCCTCGCGCTAGTGAGGCAGGCAGCAGAACCACTGAGCTAAATACCCAGCCCCTCTCCATCAATTTTGAAAGATAATTTTGTAGGATATATCAGTCTGGGTTAGAAGTTATTTTCTTTTAGGGCTTGACACTTCATTCCAAGCTCTTTGAACCTCCAAGGTTTGAGAAGACTGCTATAATTCTAATGGGTTTATCTTCATAAGTGATTTGTTGCTTTTCTCCAACAGCTTTTAAGATTTTGGGGCTTATTTAATCCAGTAAGTTTATTGGTACATTTTAGGTATACATTATGATCACAATCATTATTGGGAATTTGTACATATACATGATATATCTTGTTGAGAAGTTGTTTTCTGATCATGGCCATTCAGGGTTCTGTATGCCTCATTTATCTCTGTGCTAAATTCTCCATACTTAGAAAATTTTCTGCTTTTATTTCTGTAAATAGGTTCTTTATGCCATTTGTGCTGTCTGCTGCTTTTTCACTAATTCCAGTGAATCTTAGGTTAGGCTTCTTTGTGTCATCCAGCAGGTGTTGGGTCCATTTTCTATGTTCTCTTACTGTTTTTAAGGTATCTCTGAGTATATGGTCACCTGAATCTGCCATATCTTCCTTTCTGATACTCTGTCCTCATTTTGGTGACTTCTGCTGCCCATACTTTCAACAGAATTTTTAATCTCCTGGATTTATGTTTAGTACCTTTTCCTGAGCTCTATCTCTTTGCTAAACTGGTCATTCATGTTTGTGGCATTTTGTTTAGCTCAGTTAGCTTTTTACTGGTGTTGTAAGCTTGATAGTCATTTTATTTATTAAGTCCATTAGCCATTTAGGTATATCAACTGTGAGCTCACCAAGCGCCTTAGCAAGTTAAAATTTATTAGAAATGTTTGCTCATTTTGTAGAACACTTGCAGAACAAAATACTCACAATCCAAGATTTTACTGTATATTGGAAAATATTGCCCTAAAAGTAGACCCCTTTCTAGAAAAAAAAAAAACAGTTGTTTTCTAGTTATTGGGAACTAAACCTAGAAAAGAGATGTCTTGGACCAGGGATTTAGCTCAGTGATTCCACCACATGCCTCACAAGCACAAGGTCCTGAGTTTGATCTCTGGTACAAAAAAAAAAAAAAGAAAGAAAGAAAGAAATGTCTTGAAGAGTATCACTGTTGTAATGGCTAATCTTAATTGTCAATTTGATCAGCTCAAGAGATGCTTAGGAGTTTAATGAAGCACACTTTGACTGCGTGAGCCCAGGGGGAGTGATCTCAAACGCTACACATATTCTTCTGCACCTTTCTCTGGGGGTTGTTCTGCTGCTCTGTTTCTGGCTGCTCTGAGGTAAGCAGTACTTCTCCCAGGCCCTCTACCATGATGTTTCTGCCTTACAGCCAGCTAACCATGGACCTAATCCTCTGAAACCATGAGCCAAAGAAACCATTTTTCCTTTTGATTGTGGATTCCCAACATTTTGTTCCAACAACTGAAAGTTGTGAATGTAGTCATCACTTTTTATCCAGGAAGTAATAGTTCCAGTGTCATTTTACCTAAAGAAATTCTCACTTGTATTTAACAGAAGTTTGTTTTGCTGTTGTTGTTGTTGTTGCTGTTTTAGTACCCGGGATCAAACTCAGGACCTTGTGCTTGTGAGGCAGGCAGCAGAACCACTGAGCTAAACCGCCAGCCCCTAACAGAAGCTTTTTTCAGGTATAATGTCTACCCCCTAAACTCTCCTGGTATTCAACAGAATATCATCCTACCTCAATAGAAAGGACTTAGATTCTAGTGGATAGTTTTGGAGACAGGTAAGATTGGGGCTGTATTACTAAGAAAAGGCAAATGGAACTTTTCTGTCAACAAAAAATTCAGTGGTGCTGGGGAATAGTCAAGGGCTTGCATATGCCCAACAAGCCTCCTACCACTGAGCTATCCTTCAGCTCTTTTTAAAAAATTTTTAGACAGAGTCTCACTCGTTTGCCCAGATTTGCCTCAAATGTGCAGCCCCTTGCATCACCCCTGAAGGGGCTGGGATCACAGCCATGCAATACCACAGCTCTGGCTTAAGCTAAATCTGACCTCAAACCCTAGGAGCCTTAGAAAGCAAAAGAAGGGAGTCCTGTAGGTTATAACTTTTAGTAAGATAATTGGTTCTTGAATTAAGCACCTTCTCTAAAACTCTCCTATATTGTCTTACTTAGGCTCACAGTATTCCAGCGAAGTGGAAAGAAGTGGCTATTGTATCAATCTCCAGGGTTGTGGTTTTTCTATAAAATGGAATATTACTCAGCCATAAAGAACAAGAAAATAGATTCATTCATAGGAAAATGGATACATATTGAAGATATACTCCTAAGTGAAATAAATAAGTCACACGTGTAAATACCAAATAGTTTCCCTGGTGTGAATAATCTGCAACAATGCAAAAGATTCTAATAAGTTTAGTGACATTTAGAAATGGGAAGAAAGGAGCTAAAGGGGTAGGGAAGGTGGGATGGGTAGGGGAAAAGTAAAAAGGGAAAAGAAAAAAATGTGAGAGAATGAAAAGATGAAAATAAAGTGTTTGTAGATGGGGAGGGGAGGAGGGGGTGAAGGGAGGGCAGAGGTAAGGGGAAAAAATGAGAATCAAGACTTGCCATGTAGAGGTACATGATCCCAACAATGAATGTAACTGTACTGTATCCCTAAAATGTACCAATTAACTCAATAAAATTTAAAAACAAAAACAAAAACAGAGACAGGTTAGTGACGCACCTAAAGGCCAATCATTACCCAAAGGACCAGTCAGCTCATTGGTTGCTGGGAGGTGCTGGATGGCCACATGGCTTACAACTCAAACCCCCTCATGGTTTCTACCCCCAAGGCAGACGTCAGCAGACTGCAGTCTCTCAAACAAGGGGAGGCAGGTGCCAGTATTCTCAGAGTGTTGCTTTGTTCTCGGAACTTCACATTGAGCCTGGTTGCTGTGACCTTCATTCGAGTCCCGGGGACACACTTAATAGGATCATGCAGCGCCACAGAGGCAGGAGAAGCTGCCGGGATCAGCACCACTGCACCACCTACTTCCTCTCTCCTGCCATCGTTAAGGAAGCCCTGGAGGCAGCATTGTGAAAATGCAGCCTAAACCAAACCTCAACACTTAGGTTGTTGTCTTGTCAGAGGGTCCCTCCTGCCTCTGGCAGAAATGTAGCTGTTCTCACAGAGCCTGAGTACCTCCAGTCAGAGGGCCCCGAGGCGGACCATGTATGGCATTTGTTTCTTTCCATCTGCCAGAATTACTTATACCATTTGAAGAAGGCAGAGAAAAGAAAAGAAATGTTTTATTTGCCTTTCCTTCTTTGCCATCTTTGGGGCTTTTGGCTTTCAAACAGCGTTTGCCCGGAGATTAGTTGTCTTTGCTCTCCACACAGATGATGTCTTTCCAGTGATTGGATTTAAAGATTTCAAATAACAGTGGATTAGCAGCAATCAAGGGAAGGTGGCACATGGTTGGACTCTGTCCTGGGAAGAGGTTCTGTGCTGTCCAGCTCAACTGCAACAGTACAGGGCCAGAATAACCCCCCACTGGGGTCACTACTGATGCCTCCGTACCAGGAGGGTCAGCAGCGCTCCTAACAAATACAGCTCCAGTGTGTCTGTTTCTAGAATCTTGAACTTGGAGGAATGTTTACTCACTGACATCATTTAACATAGCAGCACAATCAGTGTTATTTTCGGGGCACTGGATTCATACATGTTATCCTGGAAGCCAGAGAGGCACTGTCTACCAGAAGTCTCTCTAATCTTGGCCAGTTTGCCAAATCCAAAATGCAGGAACAGAGCCACGTCAGGTTCTCCAACCTAGCAGCAAATCCAAATGTTCCTCGACAGTGACCCGATTGCTGATGTTTTGTTATTACTCATTTGTATTCATTCTGTATCAAATTATTTTATTAGGGCTTTCATCCTTAATTATTCTCTTACTAGAGAACATTACTGATTTTTGAGTTTCTTGTGTAGTGATTTAAAATACAAGCTAAGAAAGTAAGGAAATTTTAATGAGGATTCTTTTTTTCAGATTTCTCACACAAAGCTTTCCGAAGGTGCCGCATGGAAGTAAGTGATTGGTATTTTTACAGTTGCTTTATGAAAATTAATTCCCACCTTAACAGCATGAGAAATTGGAGTTATCGTTTTATTTGTAAATTCCCCAAGAGAGAAAAGGCAGAGACAAAACAGCCAGTATCTATAGAATAAAGGTGCTGTAGACCAGAGCTGCCTGGCTTTCATCAGTTTCCTGCAGTGTGATCTACGCAGTCCCACAAAGCTAGATTAATACAGCCTTTAAAATACAGTGATATCAAGTTACTGTCTATTGTAGGAACATGGTACATCTGGTTTTCTTTATGTAGTACTCCCTATATGTTCTGGAAACTGCTATGAGGCCACTGGGCATGATGAGTTGCACACAAAACAAAAATAAACAGTTCCTCGATTTTTGCATGGTAATAATCGATTATCAGTGTTATTCCTACACAAAATAAGGAATGCTTTTTACATTTGGATGCTAATTTATACTTTTCAGGGCCCTTCCACATAGGTTAACCCATCTGAGATGCATGTTAATTATACAAGTGTGCATGCATATGTGCGCACATATATAGTAGACAAATTAACATCACAAGTAATATTTTGTTTTCTATCTGTGCAAGTCCAATCTTAGATTGATGATGAATTCACTCTTCTATCCACATGGCCTAAGTTGAAAGTTCATTAATTACATAGAATATTAAATATTTATTTTGGACGTAGGACTGTTAAAACCATAACTAAGCTTGTGTGCCTTTTTTATTTTTCTTCCCTCTGCATTTTTTCAAGGGAATGAATGTATTCTTTACTGATGTGAGCTTCTACAAATCATTCTTATCTTCTAAATTCAGCTTCCAACAGAGGTTAAGAGCTCTGCGACTTTGTTTAAGTCACTTCCAGGATCTGGCCTCAGCTGCATTTGATCAGTGAAGGGGTTTCTGTCCAGCTATGTACCTTCTGGCGCTCTCCCCGGGGATCATTTCTACACCTTCTCCAGCAGGGGGCACCCCTGGGATTTGGATGAGGCCCTTCCTCAAGCGTTTGGTTCTTCCGGTTTCTAGAAATGCTGGTGGAGCAGAGAAGTCCCTTGGCCCTCAGGAGCCTTTAAAGGTGACAGCCTTGTGGCACAGAATATTCCCCAGCAGTATTTTCTGGTTGGTTCCCTAGCTGTCTGCACACAGTGACCACTTATGAGTGGAAACTTTAAGGCACCTGTGACTGGTGGTGCCCACGTAGTGAGAGATCAGTTAACCAGTACTCAGAAAGCCGTTGGAAACACTCAGAATCCTCCCCCTTTGTCCTCCTCTTGACTCCGGGACTCTCTCCCGCTCTGGACCAGCTGTTCTCAATCTTAGTTGCTCCTTAAAATCATGTGGGAAGCTTTTAAAATGACCAATGCTTTAAACATTTAAACATCATATATACGCCATTGATCTGTACCGGTGTTCAGGTATAAGTTAAGAAATAACTTTAAATGTAAAAAATTAATTCATGATGCCTGGCTTCCATCCTGGAAATCTGTGCTTCTTCGCTAAGGCTGTGCTAACAAAACGCCAGAGCCGGGCGGCTTAAACAACAGAAACTCATTTACTCAGAATTCTGGAGGCCAAGAGGAGTCGGCAAGTCTCAGCTGACAGGTGCAGAAACTGAGGGTTCTGTCTTCACCATAAGAACTTGGGGCAGGGGAAATGATTCGGCCCCTAACACACAGCGATGGTGCTTAACTGATCCAAGGTACAGCTCGGCACTGGGATTTTTAAATCTCTTCAGTAATTTCTACCTGAAGATCAAGGTCAAGAAACATTGCTCTAGGCTTTCTCCAAGGTCATTTCTATTCTAGGCAGTTAAACCATAAGACATACTAGGTAGTGATTTGCTGTACTGTGCAAAACTAACTTCCCAACTAAAGCCAGAAGCATCCTTCTATCGTCAGAGTGTCTGTGTGTATCAAAGAAAATCCAAAGGCTCATTCTTTCTCCCCATCATAGTTACAGAACAATCCACGTAGCCCACTGTGGAGCTTTTGCCTGTCCCACGGATAACGCTCTCCCCTTCAGCATAGGCTCCACTGGCCAGATATGCTTTTATTTGAAAATAGTAGAAGGTACTTGAAATTACTTGAAATGCTCTTCTGTTTTTGACTTTCAAAAATGACAGTTTTATGTGATTATGCCTAATAAATGTTATTATTTTTCATCTAGGCACAAATGAAAGAGCATGAGTATTATGTCATATAAACCAAGAGGTATAGAGGGATTATCTTGAATATACAAATGAGGAAACTGAGACTCAGAGAAGGTGAGTGAATTTCACAAGGATACAAAGCAATGAGTTGGCAGATCAAGGACTAGGTTCGAGTCTTCCAGGGCTCGACAGTGCTGCTCAGCCTCGCTGCTTACCTTACGAGTCAAGACTAGGCAGGATGACTGTGAGTTCAAGCCCAGCCTGGGCAACTTAGCCAACTTTTGTAAGAGTATCAAAATAAAACAAAATTTAAAAGAGATGTGGCTCAGTGCAAAGATCTTGGGTTCAAACACCAGAGCGGGGGGGAGATAAAGAAACAAGACTCAAGTGAAATTCATGTGGGAAAACAAAGAGCTGAGAGGCATTGTTTGTTTGTTTTTTTATTGAGTTTATTGGTGGCATTGGTTTTAATGATAGAATTGGCTATTGTTTTCCCAAACTGAGGAGGAAGGGGAGAAAGCAAGAAAGACTTTGTAATAAAAAACTCACCACCACCTATATTGGAAACCCTCATCTTTCTGTGAGCCCTGCCTGCTGTTTGTTTGTTATTTGTTTTGTTTTGTTTGTTTTGCTGAATGTCAGAGTGGGGAGGGCCTTTTCAGATGACCTCATTCACTGGTTCCAGTCTGCAGCAGGAGCGGGCATACAGGACGCAGCGGGCCCCGAGTCCATGCATGTGAAGACGGTCTTGATCTTCCTCTGCGCCCTGGTCACGGCTCAGGGGGTGCTGGTGCGGTGGACACAGAGGCACGGCCGGTCCTACAGTGTGAGTCACCCCAGCTGCTGGCAGCCTGCTCCAGCTTGTCAGCTTGACTGTCCTTTCACTGCCATTTGCCTCCTCGGTGATTTCGAAAGAGGGTTTTGCCGGCTCTCAGCCAGGTACAGCTTTGCTTCCACAAGACATCCGGCAATGTGTGGAAACATTTTGGATTGTCACACCTCAGTTGGGAACAGAAAGGAGACAGGAGCGCCTACTGGCATCTGGCAGACAGAGCCAAGGATGGTGGTAAACTCCTACAGTACAAGGGAGCTCTTCACAACAGAAATTATTCGGCCAGTAGAGCCAAGAGGAGCCCTTAGTATAGGTATAGGCAAGCCTTTGGTTTTGGGGGGTGGCCTGAGTATGTGTAGACAACTTCTGGCGATGGTGCAGGGAAAGGAAGATTAGGAAGAGAAAAGCAAAAGACTGAGGCTGTGTTTCTTAGCAATAAATAAACAACAAATAAATATTTGCAATAGTCTTGCCATGAATGGTTTGCATATCCATGAAAACATGTCCATGCAAGCAAAGGCCATACTGACCCCAACAACGCAGAGCAAGATCTCTCACAGAGCTGTCTCGCTGGAGCAAATCCACCTGCACTTCCCATCTTGGGCAGGGCTCAGCGTCACACCCCATCCCTCCTGGACCTGTGACCTTGCCACTGCAGTGTGTAGAGCAGTGGTTCTCAGATCGCAGGGTACATCAGAATCACAGGGCTTGTTAAATCACACTCCAAGGTCTCCTTCCAGGGTTTGTGATCCCACAAAGATCTGCCCACTTGCATGCCTAGCAAGTTCCCATCGATGCTGACGCCGCCGGTCCTGGGACCATACTTTGAGAGCCACTGGTTTAGACTCGAGCATAAGTCATGAGGACACTGCAAAGGGAGAAGGTCCTCAGTGAACATGCCACACGGCACTGGGAAGCTGGTTGACTTGAATTGTGTCTCACCCCTCCTCTGCCCGTTTTTGAGGACTTCTGAGGTAGCTTATGTCACAGAATCCATCTTCCTTTTGTCAGCTCTTTGAGGACACATGTTGCGGCACTCCAAGTCCCCTCTGGGTGCTTCTGCCCCTGGAGGTTCTGCCCTTACTAACGTAGCCGGCCCTGGGCCCATGCAGGCCACCCTCCGCCTGGCCCCTGGGCCTTTGAAGTGTGTGTCTGCTCTTTTTCCCACTGTTCGCTGCGCAGGCCACACTGCCTCCAATGCCTCCCTAGAGATGCTGTCTTTGCCCTCAGGACCCCCAGTCACCCCACTTTAGCTCCGTAAGGTTGCTGTTTCTGCCTCTTCTACCACATCGCTCCTCTATTTTATGACTACTTGGCGGGGCCCTGTGGTCCCAAGGACCACCTTGAAGGAGACAGGGTCACCGTGACCATAGCCTCTGCTGCCTGGCACGCTGATAAAGCCAAGAGCCGAGATGAAGGTGCTCCCGTGGTAGTCCAGGGCAGATGCGTCTCATCGTGGCCCCACTGGGATTCTGCCGGGTTAGCGTGGGAGGTGGTTGGACCCTGAGACATTTTCTACTTCTTTTTCCATCGGTCCCTTTATTAGTAATGTTGTCCGAGGAGGAGAGGTTGCATGGCCCCTGTGTTCTCTGCTCATCCACTTCGGCTCATGGTGAAAGCCAAGCTTTCCCATGTTGCAGCCCTGACTTTGATCTACACTTTGCATCACTTGGGAATATTCTCCAGAGCCCATCATTGGAATACCGCCCTTCCACGAACTCCCAGGACGTCTGCAACCATTGGAGCAGGAAATGGTCCCCAGGATGCCTTGGCTTATTCTAACCCTGCTTCCTCACCGTTCTTACATGAACAATTGAAAAAAACTAGGCCCAATGACCTACCCTCTGGTATGCACTGGGGCTGGGATTTGATGGGCATGTTTCCAAAAATGCTGGCCTAAGTCGCCTATTTAGAGAATACTTAGCTTTTAGATTGTTTCTCTTGGCTCCCAGATTATGTGGAAACTGTCAGAGCTACTGAGCGTTCCGAACACATAAGATTCATGAAGTTTTTAGCTCTTTTCTATAAAGGACTATATAGTAAAGTTTATTTCCATGACTTGATATTATAACCTCCATCGATATATTACAAATGAACTCATATATATTAATTATAATTACTACATTCTTGTAATATAATTATTATTATAATATATAAAACTGCCATATTATAAATTTTCATATAAATTGCTATTATAGCCACAATGAGTGCTTTTTGTACATTAGCTCAGTTAACCTGTGTGGTAATTATTTTTTATTTCCCTTTGTGCAGTGTAGTTCAGAGAGTTTAAGTAAGTTGGCCAGAGTCATATAACTAATTAGTTGCAGAGAACAGACCAGAATCTAGTCTCACTAGTTATTTGCTGTCAGATAAGGACAAGCTCCTTAAATATCTCTGAACCCCCATTCCCTTATCTGTAAATGACAGTACCCAAGATAAGAACCCATCCTGCAGAGTTGTGATTCAGACACGTTTTCCTATGAGGACTTCTGACAGCGACTTATCCGCCAACCTTGGCTCTGAATGTATTCAAGAGATATTGCTTATCTCTAATATTTCTGCAAACTTAATAATATCCTATGAAAGCAGTCTGCCAATAAGAGAATCCTTTTCTAGATGTTTTGTAAAGCTAAAGTAACCCATTTGGCCTTTGGTCTACATTCTCCACTAGATTTTTGGTTGCTTTTTCCAATCAGTGCACCTGTGTATCTCGCCTTGCCACAACCTTCTACTCTGCCAATGCTGTTTTTAGGACAGTTCTCTCAGCTGGTTTTGCAAAATGTATGGATAGGAACTGGAGTCAGGATGACGAAAGGAACAGCACTTGTTTAAGAGGTAGAAGATCTAGCTACTCACTCACCCTCAGTTCCCTGGCCTTTAAAATGATGGAATATGAAAAGAAAAATAGGAAGAACATCTGGTTTCATCTCCAACACGTAAAAAACTTGGAAGGCATCACTCCTATCTTATAAAAAGAACAAATCTGAGCAAACTACTTTTCTTTTTCAAAAACTTGAACCCGTCTTCTACTAAATTAAAGTCACAGGGAAAACCACCTTAAAATCTATAGAGACAGGTGATGCAGGTGATCTCAGGTAAGATCTGCTTCCTGGGAGTGGAAGCAGCCAGATCCATAGGCTGGTAGGAAGAATTTAAAAGTGGAGTCTAGACCACGACAGGAGTCAGAAACTTGGTAGCCACCATCTTAGGGGCAACTCATATTTTCACAAGTTTTACCTTCAAGAACTTTACCAGGTCCTCGTGGTAAAGAACCAAGAAAAACTGATGCTTCTAGCAAGAGGAAGCTACTCTGGGTCATTATGAACTAGATAGACCCAAAGTGTGCCCCACAAGAAAGCCAACAACAAGAGGAAAAGTTTTGCCAGAACCTTATCCAGTGCTGAGGGAGAGAAATTTCCCGACTCCATCTCCATTGAGGCTTCCCATATGACCCCCAAAGAAATCAAAACGTGGAGAAACACTTGAGAAGGTCAAAGCTCAGGGACAGAAGCCTAAGAAAGATAAACACAGGAAGACAGAACATTCTGTTACACTCCCCCCCGACTGCATCTATGGGATCCTGATCAGTAAGAGTGAGTTTGAGCTGAGAGCCACAAAGTTCAGGCTCTGTGAAGAAGTTTTTCAGAAACCCAGAGACACCTGGAGAAACATTTTTAAAAAGTCACTAGTGGAAATGAAACCTCTGACACATAAAGCTACAGCAAACATTAAATAGCCCAACTCCTAGTTAAATTAACACAAGACCCTCACCACAAGACCTCACACTAATGGCCTATTTACTTCAATTCCTATTACCTAAAATATCATCTGCTCTCCAGCCAAAACTTATGAGTCATGCTTCAAGGAAAGAAAAACACAGTCTGAAGAGACAAAGCGAGCATCAGAGCCAGATTCAGATATGGCGGAGATTTGGGAATTATTAGACCAGTGATTAAAAGTAAATTACTGCCTGTGGTCATGACTGGGAGGTGTAGCTCAGTGGTAAAGCACTTGTCTAGTGTATATGAGGCCCTGGATTCCATTCTCAGCATGGAAAAAATAAAGTAACTGTGGCTAATATGCCAGAATCTCTAATGGAAAAAATAGACCACATACAAAAATAGGTGGGTTGTGGAAATTAAGAAAGTATATAATATAGCTGGACATGCTGGTGCACACCTGTAATACAAGCTCTGAAGAGGTAGAGGTAAGAGGACTGCAAGTTCAAAGTCAGCCTGGGGTACATACCAAGACCCTATCTCCAAAACTAAAACCAATCAAACAAAGAAAACTGGAAAAGAAAATAATATACAATTAATGCTAGAAATAAAACACAAATACTGTAACAGAAATGCAGAATATTTTTGATGGGCCCATCAGTGAAATAGATACAGACTGAGGAAAGACTCTGAGCTTGAGGGTAAAGTCAGTAGAAACTTTCCAAACTGAGATGCAAGGAGCAAAAGAATGAAAAAGAACAATATTCAAGAACTGTGGAACAATTTCAAAAAGTATAACACATATTGGAACAGTGAAAGAAGAAAGCACTAATGGAGTTGAGGAAATACCTACAGCCATGGTGGGAAATTATGGAACTCATTCCACTGTGGACTGTTTGTATCCTTGAAAGCTCTAAAAGGTTTTCCATGACTGACTTGTAGTAATAATGACTCAGAGTTAATGACAGACACCAAACCACAGACCCAAGAGCACCACCAAGTAGGAGAGATACCAACAAATCTATACCAAGCCTGTCATATTCCCCCTGCAGAGAGCCAAAGACAAAGAAACCTTAAAAACAGCCAGACAGAAAAATAAAAACCCTACATGTAGGGAAACAAGGATTAGAATTAATCAAATTTCTCCTAACAAACCCATGCAAGAAAGTAGAAAGCAGAGTAAAATTATTCACATATTGAGGGGGGAAAATCCACCAACATAGAGTTTTATGTCCAGAGAAAGATTCCTTCACATCTGAAGGAGAAATCGACTATCTCAAACAAACCAAACATTAAGGTATTCATCATAAACAGACCTACTTTAGGAAACATCAAAAGCCTCTTCGGAAGTAAGGTGATTTAGGTCAGAAACTCAGGTCAATTTAAAGAAAGAGTGTCAGATGAGGGATACAATTAATTTTTATCGTATTCTTAATTGATCTACTCAGAAACTGTCCAGAGTAACAATAGTAACAATCTGCTGACTAATTGTAGTGTAAGGATGAGGGAAATGAATGGCAACAAGATATGAAATGGGGGTTGTGGGAGAAACTGGGATTCTCCATTAGAAGGTTTCTAAACTACCATGAAATAATACAGTATTATTTGGAATGAACTCTGATCAATTGTAAATGTATAGTCTTGACTCCAGGGAGACCACTAAAAAGGTTTTACAGTATTAATGTACACTAAAATAATGGAACCCTATAAAATGCTCAGTTAAAACCAAAGAAGGCAAAGGAGTTGGTAAGAAACCAAGAACAAGTGTGAGTTAGAAGTATAGTACATAGTAATCCAACTATATCAAGCCTCACTTCAGATGCAAGGGTCTACACAAACCAATTAAATACAGGAGTTTTCAGAGTAGATTTAAAAAACAAGACCCAGTTGTATATTGTTTATAAGAAACTCAATGTAAAAATATAAATATGTGAAAAGTAGAGGTTTGGAGAAAGATATGTTATGCTAAGACTAATCAAAAGAAACCTGGATTACCTATTTAATTTCAGACTAACCAGACATCAGGAAGAGCAAACTATCAGAGATTAGGAGGGGGTTTCCATACTAATAAATGGGTCAGTTTTTCAAGAAGATGTAACTGTTTTTAATGTGTATGTACCTTACAAAAGAACACCAAAATGTAGAGGCAAATACTGAAAACACTACAAAAGAAACAGAGAAATCTAATATTATACTTGGAGATTTTAACACCTCTTTTTCAGAAGTTGGTAGATCAGGCTGGCAGGAGATTAGTAAGGATTGAGTTGAACTGAGCACCTCCACCCATCAACTTGCTCTAGTTGACGTTTCTAGAATGCTTTATCCAACAACAGCAAGACAGACATTCTTTCAACATCCCATGGAACATTCAAGATAAGCCACATTCCAGGCCATAAAATACAGCAAGATAAATTTAAAAGGATAGAAATCATACAAACTATTCTTAGTCCACAAACTAGAAATTTATAGCCTTGTATGCATATATTGGGAAATAGGATTTGAAAGCAATAGTCTAAGAATCTATCTTAGGAATTCGAAAAAAAGAATATTTAAAGTTATAGCAAGCAGAAAAGAAATGTAAATTAAAGAAGAAATCAGTGAAATTAAAAATAGGAAATCAATAGAGGAAACTCAGTGAACCCAAAAGAAGCTTTCTGAAAAGATAATGAACTCCTAGACACAGAGAGAGGGAGAGGGAGAGGGAGAGGGAGAGGGAGAGAGAGAGAGAGAGAACAAATATCAAAAAAGAAAGAAAAGTCATCATTACTGATTCCATGGATGTAAAAGAAAAATAAAAGAATATTATGAATAATTCTATGCCCACAATTTGGATAATTTAGAATAAATGGACCAATTCCTGGAAAAATACAAACTATATAAAAACTTACACAAAGAGAAATAGATTAGATGAATAGGACTGTATGTATTTTTAAAAATTGAATCAATAATTAATAGCTTTCCCAAAAGGAAAGCTCAAAGTCCAGATGGTTTTACTAAGACCTACTAATAATTTAAAGAAGAGATATCAATTCTCTATCATAAATTGGGGACAAACTCATTCATTGAAGCCAGAATTACTCAAAATCAAAACCAGATGAAGACAATCTAACATAGAAAACTACAGACCAATATCTCTTATAAATACAAATGCAAAAATCTTAAACACAAATTTAGCAAATAAAATCCAATAATATGTTAAAATTATATAGCATGACAAAGTGAGATTTGTTCCACATCTAAAAGCCAAATTTAATAATTAAAAATCAATTCACATAACTACAGTAAGAAGAAAGTCACATGATCATATTAATAGATGAAGGAAAAGCACTGGGCAATATCCAACACTTGTTCATATGAAAACTTTCAACTAAAAAATAAATAAAAGGGCTGGGGATTTAGCTCAGTGGTTCTGCCATCTGCCTCGCAAGCACAAGGTCCCAAGTTCAATCACTGGTACCAAAAAGAAAAAAGTAAAAACATTCAGCCAACTGGGCATAGTGACAAACACCTGTAATCCCAACACACTGGTAGACTGAGGCAGGAGGGTTTCAAGTCCTTGCTCACCTGGGAAGTTTAGTGACTCAAAATATAACATTTCTCTCAAAAATCTACAGTACCACACTTTAGGATGGAAAGTGATGCATTTCTCTTAAAGGCAATTGTCTATTCCTAATCTTATTCAACATTATTCTGGGAAATCAGCTAGTGAAATAAGGTAAGTACAGGAAATATAAAGTACACAGGTTGAGAAGGAAGAAATAAAACATTTTTTATTTACAGATCATCTGATTGTTCAGATATTCCTTGTTTAATGACTGCTCAGACTTACGACCCATCATTTTTATACAGTTCTGTACCTCTTGTTTATGGTGGTGCCTCAGTGTCTTTCTTTGTACATACACTTTGTTTATACAGTACTGTAAGTTTTGCTGATATACTGTATGGTATAGCACTATATATAGCTTTATGTTCTGTTATACATTATAGTACTACATGTTAAAGTTACACAAATAAAAGCAAGTTGGAGTTTCTGTTGACCATTTCTTTGTTCTAAATATTGTAATGTACATACTGTATACAATTCCTCATTTAGCAATCAATTAACAACCTAATCACATGCATCTGACTCTGTTGTTAAATGAGGAATGTCTTATAGAAGACGTACCCCCTCGAAATCAAAATTTCCTAGGACTACGAAGTCATAAGAGCAAGGTTGTAAGACACAAGGTTAAGGTACAAAAGTCAGTTGCTTTCTTATACACTAGCATCAAACAGTTTGAAATTAAAACATCATTTACAATAACACCAAAGAAAAGAAATATGTAAACAGATCTAACAATATATGCAGGATCTGTATGCAGAAAACTGAGAAGTTCTAAAACAAGTGGAAAGATGTTCCATATCTGTGGATCGGAAGATTCAAAATTGTTCAAGTGTTAATTCTTCCCAGCCCAATCTATAGATTAAACACAAGCCCAGTCAAAATTCCGACAAGCTGATCTGGGTATACCACTAATACAATTCTGTAGTTTACAAAGCAAAGGACCCAAAATAGACAATACAACCCCAAAGAAGAACAAAGTGGAAGGACTAAGGCTATTCAACCCTGAGTCTTATTGTAAAACTGTTTTAAGCAATATAATGTGGTACTGGTAAAAGAATAGGTAGATCACTAGCTCAGAATAAGAACCTACAAGCAGACCCACACAAATAGATCAACTTGTCCACGACAAAAGAAACAAAGAATTCACTAGAGAAAGAATAGTCTTCAACAAATGGTGACAGAATAATTCCAAATGGAAAAAAAAAATCTGGATGTGAAATCTATTCTTTTCATGAAAATTAATTCAAAATAGTTCTTAGAATCTATATAAAAGTGTAGAACATTTAGAAGATAATACAGGGAAAATACCTGGGTGAATTGTGTTTGGCAGTGAGTTTTTAGACATGATATTGAAAGCACGCTCCTTAAAAAAAATATTGGTAGTTGGGATCTTATTGAAATAGTACACAATTTCATGAAAGATACTATTGAGAGAATTTTAAAAACCACAAACTGAGAGAAAATATTTGTAAACACACATATTTGTTTTTTGTCTTTTGAGACAGGGTCTCACTATGTAATTGAGACCAACCTGGAACTCACTATGTAGCCCAGGCTGGCCTCAAACTCACAGCAATCCTCCTGCATCAGCCTCCTGAGTGCTGGGATTATAGGCATGCGCCACCACGCCCAGCTATGTAATCACACATATTTGATAAAGGAATTGTATCCAAATTATACTTATACCATACAAAGCTAACTTTAAAAGGACAAAAGCTTTGAAAAGCCACCTTATCAGAAGGATCTCCAGCTGACAAGCATATGAAAAGAAATTCATCATCATAGGGAATTGCAAATTAAAACAATAATGAGATATAAATATATACCTATTGAAGGGCTAAAGTCCAAAAAACTAACAGTGGTAGATGTTGATGAAAACATAGAGAAACAAGAACTTTCATGTTGCAAATGTAAAACTGAAAAGCCACTTTCAGAGGCTATTGGGCTGTCTCCTATAAAGCTAGAGTAATTATAATCTTACTATATGAACCAGCAATCACTCTTCTAGGTACAGACTAATTGAACTGAAAATGTACATTCACATACAACCTGCATGTAAATATGTACAGCACATTTAATCATTACCATCCCAAACTGGAAGCAACCAACATGTCTTGCAAAAGCTACATAAATAAGCAAATTGTGGTGTATCTGTGCACTGGGATACTATATAACAATAAAAAGAAGGATGCTATCAACCCATGAAAAGATGTGCAGGAACCTGGATGTGTTGGTTGGATTTCCCATCACTGGGACAAAATACCTGACCGCCACAATTTAAGGAGGAGAGGCTTCTTTGGCTCATGGCTTCAGAGGGTTCAGCTGATGGTTGGCTGGCTCCAAGGCAGAAATGGCGTGGTGGAGTGGCATGGTGGGAGGTGTGGTATAGGAAACTTGTTCAACTTATGGCAGCCAAGAAACAGAGGAAGAGAATACACTCTTCAAGGTCACAACCCCTGTGACCTACCTTCTCCAACTAGACCCCATCTCCCAGCAGTGCACTGAGCTGTGAATTCAGCAATAGACCGATGAGGTGAGGCTCTCATAATCCAGTCACCTTCCAGAAGCCCGACCTTTGAATACATGGGACTTTGGGGACATTTTAGATCTAAACCACAGCATTTGGTGACACAAGCCAGGATGAAAAGGCCATATATGCGTAGTTCCAACTTCGTGGCATTCCAACTATATAGCACTGTGATCGGTGATTAGGGTGTTTCGGAGGAAGGGGGAAGGCTAAACGTGAAATGGGCTTTTTCGGGACTGTGAAATGTGTCTGATACCACATTTGTAAATTCTAGACAGCACACTTGTCAAATCCCACAGACTGTGTGGTACAAAAAGGTGGACCTTGAACTATGCAAATATTTAAAAATCAATTAGACTGGAGAATCCCAGGGAGAAATGGAGACTGTGACGAGGGTCTAACTGCATTACAAGCGTCTGAAACAATTTCCCTGAAGGGGGCCGGGGGATTGCTGACCTAAGTAACTTTGAAAATGAGCAGAGTCTGAAGATTCAACCAATAGGATCTGCACATTAGCAGCGCTCTACTCTACTTGATAAATTTGTCTCTCATGGCACAGGGGTAGCAATTCTGCAACTGTTATATGTGTGTCCTGGTATGGAACAATCATGCAGATGGATGACAGATAGGGGCCCAGGTCACTTGTTGTCTGAGTCTGCAGTTAAGCAAGGGAAAGAAATTAGAAAAAAAAAATGTAGGAAGTGCACACACAATATGTCAGATGGCTTTGTGTACGGAAGGCATTATCATGTATACAAACTATTTGCATCCTGAAGGCCCTACTTATTATACATGCAGTGTTACTATTTTCACATTATCTCATGCTGATTCCCAAAGCACAGATTCAACTTTTACCAAACATTCCCCTCTTCTGAGCTGTTCCTTTCAACACTTGCTACAGACCATATTTTGTGGTCTGTAGGAGCTGCATGATTCAGCGCAGATGACTATAATATCTAAACCAAAAGAAATGATTTACTTGGAATATAAAATTTTAAATAACATTAACTGCTCCTACGTGACTGCAGGTAGAAAGTGGAAAATTCTCATTTTGTTTGGGATAATACTAAATACCTGGAAAGTTCTAAATAATCACATCTCTAGTACTGTATAGACCAACCATCTGAATATTTGGATTTCTCTCTTTCCATCTGGTAATTACAATACAGCATAGACATTGCCAGAGCTTCAAAGTTAAATTATTTCCAAATGCTTTTGATAGCATCTAATTAAAAGTAAAATGTATTTCAATAAACTGCACTTTTTTATATGCACCTATTTTTTCATATCTGCAGAAAGTATAAAACAGGGTGCTAAAACAGAAACCTATCATTCTTCAAGTCCACTGAAGGTTTGAGAACTACCTTCACAGAATTGGGTTTCACACATACTGTTAATTTGCCTCAATACACAGGCGAATAATGTGCCACAGATTGAAACATTGTTCTATTTCAATCAAATTTCCTGCCTATGAAGAGCTGTAAAACACTAGAAAATATTATTGTGCCAATAAAGCATTGTGTCTGGCCAAATCGCTTTAAAATGAGGCAAGGCATAATAAATATATGCAGAACTTACACACATACCCGCATAGCCATGCAGAATACCCTTTCAGAGTTAAATAACAGAATCAACTGTCTGGATTGATTTGGACATAGACATGTGGACCCACTGAATTTCTAGGGCCCTTTATGTGCCAAGATTCCATAATTTCTTGCTTGATTTATGTCCTCACATCCCCTTATTGCCTTTGTGCAGATAGCAGCAATGTTCCCTGGAGTCATTTATACCCCCAAACTGCTCTGCTTACCCCCCAGCATCCCCCTTTGCTCCTGCAACCCATCCGCATGCGCACAAATGTTTGCAAATAGTTGGGGATTTGTAGTGCAAAGGAAGTGAGCATCGCAAACCTTTCTTTCATCATCTCTCTCTTTTTCCTTTTCTTTCTCTTCTTCTTCTTCTTTCCTTTTTAAGTATTGCGTGACCCATTCATCGCGCTGCCCAGTTAGGCAAATGTCTTTGTCTTGACTTGATCTGCAGTTCTTTTCTCATTTATTATATGCATGGCAGCAACAACAACGACAACAAAAACAGCAACATGGCACCTTGGGTGGCATCTGATTCATCAGGAAATTTGTCCTGCACTGATGTGTGGGTGGGGAGGACATGGGCGATATGACCCGGATGCACCGGCTGCCCGTCACCCGCAATGCAGACGTGTTTCGTATGCCTGGCCCAGATGTGACTCCTCTGGCATTATTAACACGTTCCAGATGCCAGGCGCCCTCCTCCGCGTGTATGCACCTCCATGCCACATAGTTCACGTGTTTATTTATGAGGCACGGCATTCTTACATTTCATCTGTGGCAGTCCCTATTAAAACTAAGAAGTTTCAACTGCTCTGGAAATGGATGAAGAATTTTTAAATTGCTATGAAATGTGATCTTCATTTCAAACTGACTTCTCAAATAATTATTGAATTCATAATGCAAATTTCTGATCTTTCTCTTTGCCTCGTGAGAAATTACGGAACTGGGTATACACTTTAAAGATAGCTAAGAAATTAAATATTCGCACACATAATACATTGTAGTGATTTTTTGCCTTCTTTTCATTTCTGATCTCCAAAGCTTATCTTAAAGAGCAGTGTCTATACATTGCGCATTGTTATTTCAAGTTAATTCAGTCCACGAATCTAGGAAGAGAAATTTGGAATATTCTAGGAATGGCTTGTTCTTATAGATCCACGGGGAAAGAGCTCATTTTATAAAAATATAGGCAAACTGTAGCTCCAAACTCTCATAAATTATAACTCCATGAATTTAAAGAAGCATTTTAATTTTATAAATGTTGGCTTATGATCTAAAGTATAAAATATAAAACAGTAGTTTCCCTGAATTAAAATCGAGTAACTCAACTTTTTATTTAAAAAAAAATCTTTTATGGGAGAAATGTGAAAGAGAATAAAATTCTTAGAAAGGTGAAAGATACAAATGACAGAGGGTCATGGTCCTCTCCTTTGATGTCAGGAGTCATGAACGTAGGGCTGGGAACACAGCTCAGTGGTAGAGCACTCACCTAGCAGAGCAAAACGGAGGCAGAAATACTGGACTTTAAAAGTCAGCAACATTATAATTTATGATAGATAACCATCTCCAAAATCAGCTATGGGTAATGAATGACCAAAATGCTGATGAGAAATTTTTGTTTGTTTGTTTGTTTTGTTTTGTTTTTGGTTTGTTTGTTTGTTTGTTTTTTGGTTTTTTGAGACAAGGTCTCACTCTGTAGTTGAGACTGTCCTGGAACTCACTATGTAGCCCAGGCTGGTCTCAAACTCACAGTGATCCTCCTGCCTCAGCCTCCCGAGTGCTGGAATTATAGGCGTGTGCCACCACGCCCGGCTTGATGAGATTATTTTTTAAAGCTATAGTACAACTTTCATTATCAAGAGCAGACAGCCACAGTTGCTAATTGAGTGCTAATGTAACCATATTTTAAGTCCCAATTATCATTGAAGAGGTTTCAGGTCCTCATAATGTCTATTCTTCTTCCTTCAATAAGCCTGTTTCCCTACTTGGGGATATATTTATCTGTGTCATAAATAAAGGTGCTAACATGCTCATTAACTTGAACCAAAATCACAAAATAGCTTGGAACACTGAAGCAATTATCTCACTAATTCAAGCAAACATAAAAAAATTTTTCTTTTCCCTGAAATTAAAAAAGAAAATAGGATACCTTTTTTCCTGAACTCCAGACATCTATCTCAGATTTGCTCCATGGATATTTTTGCTCAGACACGTATGTATAGCAACCTTCATTCTCTGAAAGGAGATTTAGAGCAATTCTAAGAAGACCTCAGATCATCAGCTTCTGAGGACAGAGCAGTAGAAGGAGAAAATGAGCCAGGGACTCCTGCTTACCCGACATGGAAAGGAGACAGTGGGCCTTGCCCCTCTTACATTTGGAAGCCACGCCCAATAGTTTTGGTTCTTGATCTTATACACTTCTAAGGAGCCAGAACTGCACACAGAGACTCTTTTCTCTAAGCCTCCCCGCTTCCTCACAGAGTTGAAGAAGGTAAACAAACTGCAGGCCTGAGGTGCGGACTCTCGCAACTTCTCCCTGGCCTGTGACATGGGGCCCGGCTGGTTAAAGAACAGAACGCTCTGGAGACTGCGTGGACTCCAGTCCGGTCCGGGGCACCAGGGTCAGGCGCAGAGGACAAGGACAGGGTGTGATCTCCAAGCTGGAGCAGGGCGAGGGGCAGGGTGCTGGGGTCCCAAGCTGCTCTGGTCACCCCTCCCCTGACACGGACGTGCACTGCCACACGGGCGCAGGGTGGCAACAGCAGCCCCTCGCTGCGTGGAGTGCAGCGTGGTGTCGGTGTGCTTTTCCACCCACCCCGAGTTTCGTTTGATCCTCGCCTCCTGCCGGGCAGCACGGAAGGCAGCAGGGCTCTCAGTGAACCCCCGATCGCACAGCGGTAGTGCGGCTCGCTCGTCCAAAATCACACTGCTATCAAAGCCCCAACTCACTTTACTTTGAAATAGATGAAAGGAAAGGACAGCGGTGGGTATTTTGGGTCCTTTCCCACCGGACTCTTCAGAGACTGTGTCCATCGTCTCCCTCACGTGTCTAGGAGCAGCTGGAAGGTGATGGCCAGCGAGTGGCTCCCCGCCCCGCACCACCCCCAAGGCTGGGAACGTGACATGTGACGGAGAGGCGGGCCGGGTGTGCTCAGCAGTAGGACATGGTCCTGGCGTGTGTGGGGCCCTGTGTTCCATCCTCAGCTCTGAAATGTAAACACTAATGGAGGTGGCCCTTCAGGGCCAAGGTCGCTGAAGGAGACTGTTCACTTCTGGGACAGCCGGCAACCTTGCTGCAGATGTGGGTCATCCCTCTGGACTTCAGCATAAAGCTGGGTCCCTGTCCGTGTGGGGCGTGTTCTCCAACATCACCAGCTGCACCTTCAGAGCCACCCAGAAGCCCCTCTCAGGAAGGAACCCCGCTATAAATTCACTCCTTCCTTGCCGGATCCTCTCTAATGTAAGCATGCGATGGTATAGTTGATTTCCTTTTCTCCTGGGAGCAGGGTAAGGCTCTTACACCTTTAAAAGCTTCTTCAAAGGTCTGATGACAGGGTAAGAAGACCAGCCCTAGTGCTGAAGCAAACCCAAGAGGCACAGTCCCCAGCAGCAGCACAGTTTCAAAGCCGATCCTCCTCCTAGAACAATCCCAAGCCCCTGCTGAGGACACTTCCAGAGAAGGGGCAGTGAGTTTCCTCTCCCCCTGCTACAGTCAGATTTTCAGGCGGGCAGAGGAGTTCAGACTCAGAAACACCACGCAGAGCCCCCAAAGGCGGAGCAGGGTCATTCTCTCGTTTGGGGCTGACCTGAAGCAGGACACGATCTCCTATCCAGCTTCCCTGCTTTACAGGGTGGTCTGAGTGGCAAGGGAAGTTATGGGCTCCAGTGTTGCAGAAATTGGTATCCTCAAAGTGCAGGAAGTTTGACATATGAAAAATCTAACACAATCTATATCAGCAACACGACATACCGAGCTTCGATGCGCCAGGTCTCTTAAACACTAACAGGTTACATCACGTAAACTTCAGGACAACCCCAGGAGCTGGCACTGTCCTCCTCACCGTAGAAGTGGAGCGATCAGAAATGCCAGGTCAGTTACTCAGGATCCCACTGAGAGTAAGCAACAGAGCCCAGGATCAGCCAAAGAAGACTCACTGTAAAGCTGTTTCTTCCACACCTTGCAGTTCACAAAGCTGTTAGCCCTGGAGCAACTCTCACGCTGGCACCCCTTTGAGAGAGGCCCCCCGTGGCAGAGAGAGGATGTGCCCAAGATGTGTGGCATCAAGGAGCCTGGAAGCTGGTGTTGAGGGCTCAGTAGGCGGCCCCTCTTGGAGTTGTCTGCTCCTCCATTGTTACCCTTTGAGCAGCATAAGCTTCCACTTTCACCTGACAGCACTGAATTCCAAAACTGCTCAGCACAGGCAAATCCAAAGAGCCAGCGACTTCCGTGCAACCATAGCAAAAACACCGCCAAAGCCCTCCCTGGCCCCTTTTAGAAGAGACACAGACCTACTGAAATTTAAGCTAAGGTGTGCAGCCAAGTGAGTGTATAGGTGCATCAATGCCTACCCGTCCCACAGGGCAGGAGACACCCAGGCGGAGAAAGTACCTTGTGTGTCCGTTTCTTGAAGTGGAGAAAGCATTTCACCATAGAAATGATGTTATGAGAACTCATTCCTCAGGCTACTCCTCAACCCCCATTTAAACCGTAATGGCTCAGCAGGCTTCTTCTGATTTGGACTCAGGAAAATGAAACATCTTAGCTTACGTGAGTACTTGGAACTTCAGGGTCCAATATACTGCCTCCAATGGGGAGCAAAGTGGGGTGGGGCAGATCTCAAGTAGTCACAGAATGGTCCTTAGAGAGTCTCCAAAATCATGAGGACCTCAAATTACCCCCCAAGTAGGTTCCTTGCCATTTATCACAGAAAAGCATTTCAGGATGCATCAGTGAGAGGCACAGGCAGATTTATCAGGCAGAGTGAGGATGGAAGGGAAAGACTTCGGCATGAGGAGCCAAAGGGGGCACAGCTGTGAAAGAGAGGATTGGAGAGGCTCCTGTTTTAGGGAGGTTCTGCTGGGATCCAACAGGACTGCAGACTTAGCTCACCCCTGGGGATTTGCAGGCGCCCCCTAGTGGTATTGAATGTCCCTGTAAATCTCTTGGTGTCCTCTGCCTTGAAGGGAGGCGAGATAGTGTATGCACATTTGGGTCAGTCGGCCTCGTATTTGCTACTTGTAGGCAGGCACTCCCTAAGGGACGGCCAGGCTTAGACGCAGAGCTGAGTAAGGTTCTGACCCAGAGTTCTGAGGCACTAAAGGAGACAGAGGCAAAATAAGGCCAGGCTTTATTCTGCTTTTAGTTATCTATTTATTAGACATCTGTATACCCAAAGCTAAAAATCACTGATTTTTAGCAAAAATCACTTTTAAATCTCTCACTAGCTCAGAAGAAAACATAAATCGTGCTTTGGATAAGTAATAGGTCAAGGGCCCAGGGGTCTGTGGTCGTCTGTCCCTGAGCGGTCTGTCTATCAGAGCGACACTCTGAATGCACTTTGGTGGGCGGGGGGAGACAGAAAAGGCCTTTGAGAAGATGTGCAGGAACGGGGCACGGTCAGCCAGAGGCTTCTCCCACGGGACACCCTGGTGAGCGACATCCCAGCCACCCCCCCATCTGGCCCTGGGGCACCAAAAAGGACCCCCCCAAGCCGGTGTTCCCATGGGCTCCCAATCTCTTCCCAGACTTCCCGCAGAAAGGAGTCAGGCAGCTCCTGCTGTCCACAAAGATGGAAACAGGCAGGTAAAAGGCTCTTTGTAACTCCCCTTCTCTCTTCTCCCTCCGCCTTCAGCAGCATGTCAACCCTGTGGGCCTAGGTAAGGGTGTTGCTAGGACACTCAGGAGCCAGGGGTCACCCCTACAACACCGCACAAGGCTGCTGAATCCTGGAATTGCACCTTGGAGCGGTGGGGGGGGGACAACACCACTCTTTAGATACAGAGGAGGTGAAAGGTGACTGACGACTTGTGTACCAGGGCTGAGGACGGGGCAGGGGGCGGCACAGCGGGAAGAAGAGGCAGGACTGCTGGGGAGTCTCCTCTCAGGACTTGGCCCATTTTTTGCTTGCCTGCAAACACCCCGGCCAAAACCACTCTCCCCTAACCCTAGGGTTAAATGACAATGTAGCATTCCAGGTAGAGGAAACATTTCTGAAGGCCAGGTGTTGACACCAGAAACACAAATAAATTAAAATATAGAAATGTATAAGCATAATTAGTAAATGTACTTACTAGTAATTTTATTATTCATTTATTTGTGTTTATTTTAAGACAGGGTCTCACTAAGTTACCCAGGTGGTCGCGAACCCACAATCAAGCAGCCAGCTGACAGATTACAGGCTGCTCCACTGCATTCAGCCATGACAGCTCCATTATACACTGCTTGTCACTGTTACAGTCAACACTGACAGTCTCGATCTTGAATGATATATATAGATATATATATATATATCTATATATATCTGTATAATATGTATTAAATCCACTTTTAGGAAATATAAATGTACTTACAACAATATTTGCAGAAGACACAATACTTGTTAATACACCACATTCTGTGTTTCTCCCCATTTTTCACAGCACAGACTGGTCTACAAGTGGTTTCTCCTAATCTACAAACTCAGCTACACACTTGGTGTTGTGGGGTATTTGGCCATCATGTTTACAATGTGTAGATTTCCAACTAAGACTTTGCTTGGAAATTGACCTGGCTGTGTTCTCGCTCTAGAAGCATTTAACCCTACTATGTTCCACGCACATGATTCTTATAGTATATATCTACCAAAGTCTTATTGTTACAGAAAAACCAGTCTTATTGGGGGGGACAAGAAAAGGGCACCCTTCAAGAGAAAATATTTTAAAAATTAGGAGCCTTAAGAACTATGAAATAACATTTTAAGAGTCTCATGCTCTACCGACTGAGCTAGCCGGGCAGTTTAAAATAACATTTTAAAAAATTTGAGCATTAAAGTACTCTTGTAAAGAGATCTACCCTTGGGGTGTGAATTTAAAATACCACCATTGAAAGCTGTCCTCCCACAGTGGTAGAGTTCATAACTGTTACTGAGCTGTACATTTCCTTCCCATGAAATCCTGGTGTCTCCCTTCTATGACCTCTTTCTCAAACCTTTAGAACTTTGCTGACCAACGCAGAAACCACGAGCTCATATGGCAACTGAGAACTTAAAATATGAAATAAGATGCACCACAACTGTAAAGACACGTTGGATTTCAAAGACAATATGAAAAAATGATTTTATATTGGAAATGGCATGTGGAAATGAAACTATTTTGAATGTATTAATGGGATTCATTTCACCTGTTTCTTTGTATGTTTTTTAATGTGGACACTAGGAGATTTTAAGTTACAGTCATGTGTCACTTAATGACAGGATACAGTCTGAGAAACACATTGTTAGACAGTTTTATCCTTGCGCCACCCTCACAGACTCTACTGACCCAAAGGTGGCTATGCTGTCCCTAGGTGACATGACCCTAGAAGGCCACCATCATATATACACATCACTATGCGGTGCACAGCTGTGCACTCATGACTGCCTTCCCACTGCACAGCACTGCTCTCTCATGGAAACGCACCAGGAGTTAGCTGCTTGTATCCACGAAATGGCTTTTGTTTGGAATAGTTGGAAAAGGAGGAAGCTAGGTGCTTAGACATTGAAAGAGAAGTAGAGATAACAGAACAAGACAGTCTTGTGAGAAATACAGCAAACAGGCAGGTGCTCACATCTGTGACTCAGAACTGTGCCCCTCTTAGGCAGGTGGCTGCTGAGTTGCACTGGGTTGAGATTCTCCCAGGCAGGGCCGAGGCCGTGGACCAGACCTGTGCTCTGGGAAGGGGATGACGGCACAGCTCTGGGAAGCAGCTGCAACAAAAATCTCCTAGAACACTTTTCACACTAGTTATTCCAAATCCCTGGGGCCATAACTGGCAAAGCAGAGACTGGCAACTTTTGACTCCTAAGGACAGTAATTGGATGGAGAACCAGTCCTCCACTGCTGAGAGCTTATCCTACAGCAATACAGCGATCTGATTTTATAAGCATTCAGAGGAATTTCCAGAGAGAGAAGGATCCTAACATTTCTAGCAGAGACAGTAATTGTAAACACCTCTTATTGCCAATTTAAGAGGTAGAAAGACACTGCTCATTTCTTTAGCATGCTCTAAAACGTCTTGATCGTCTCTCTTTTCATTAGTATACACCTGTGGTACACGATAAATATATGCCGTGTGGGGAATTGGTACATGTGCATATCTCATCGAGATCCTTTGTACTTCCTCTTCCCCATGAACCTTGGAGACTACAGTTGACCTATTCATAAATACCTATCGTTATATTTAATGTATACATTTGCCACAGTGAGAGGTTAATAAAAACTGATATAAACTTGAACAGTTATGCCAATATACTGTCATAAAAGTTTGTGTTTGAGGCCATTTCAAAGTGAAATAAAGGTAAAATGAACATAGCATATTTAAGACCCAGTACTGTCCAAGGTTTCATGCCTCCACAGGAGGTTTTGGAATATATTATCGCTCAAGAATTCCTCTGTCCACTAGCACTGAGTGGTATAATTTGAGGGAAATGTACAGGATTTCAAATTCTTTTGTATAAAAAAAACTAAACAAAAAAAATGCATATCCACAAGACTCTGTTAGATAGACTGGCAGGAAATATTTCCCAAGCTCCAGCCTCCTCCACCTCACCCCCAAATGCCATCCTCTCATTTCCCTATACCGTTGCTTTTAACAGAATCAAAGCTAGAGATTCCATGGATTTCGCCATTGTGTCCTTGTCCTACAGCCTCTGCTGCAGCGTTGTGGGAGAGACTGCCGAGATCTGCTCGGATTACATGGCCTCTACTGTAGGGGCAGGTGGTGTTCTCACTGTCCTCAACCATTTACGACGCTAGGAAAAACTGTTTCATATTTACATCATCATACATTTGCATCACTTCCTTTGGCACTATTTTGGTTCTCCCAGGCCCATTGCTCTCTCGCTTACGCTCACATCAAAAAAAATACGGTTAACTAATTAGAAAACACATTTTTCATATAGAACAAGGCGACTTATAAAACAAATATGCTAATTATTTGGGTCATCATATCAAGCTTACTCTAGCTGCCAGCACTTGAAGGATTAACAAAAGGTCAAGTGTAACAAAAATCCTTTATCTTTGCCTGAAGCTCTGCCTAAAGCAAATAAAAATCATATTTGAGGGGTGTGGAGTGGAGCTCAGTGGTAGATCACTTGCCTAGCAAGTGTGAGCCCCTGGGTCTGATCAACAACACACACGCACGCACACATTCACACAAATCATGCTTGATGCTGCATAAAACATTCCGGAATCAACACATCCCGGGATAATACTTATTATAAAGATGAACTGTCATCCCAGAACATCTGAAGAAGTACAAGATCTGAAGGAGGGTACCACAAGTATTCTGAGTATACATCAGTGCCTGGAGGTTTTGTTTGTTTTAAATTCCAGGTAGTTATGGCTTCCTTTTTTCTTCAACACTCTTAAAATTAAAATGTGGAATGGACGTACCTTCTGTTTCAATGGATTTCAGAGTCAGAAAGTAAAAATATTCATCAGTGTCTGGCACGCGTGTGCTCTAAAATTTACAAACCTAGAGCTCCAGGTTTCAAGGATTTTGCTTCCTGTCCTCGGAACGTCTGTGGGCAATCAGACAGGAGCGGAAAACATTGTACACGTGTAAGAGCACCATAAGTCTCTGAACTGTTGTTTATCTACTGGCGGAGCAGGACCTAAGCAGACGCACTTTGACCTCATCCTCCCCCCATCATCCTTCCCCTCGACCAGAAGTCTCTCTTGGCCTCTCCTAGGGCGCACAGCCCAGCTTCTGTGGTGCGATTCAGAGACATACCTTTCGGAATTCTTCAGCTGGGGTTCATCTGTGAGACAATGCCTTACTCCTGCAGTTCAGGGTTCAAGGTTCCAGGTGAGCACCAGAGGAGTATTTCAGTCTCTGTCCCAACAAAAACCAGAAGTCATGCCCTGAGAAAATTCCCAAAACCTCCGTGTCCGTGCATAGGAGAGGACGAAAAGTGTTGTATTATTCTGTTCTCTGGTGGACCAGAAGATGTCACCTGGTAAGATAACCAAGTCTTTTAAGCACCAGACTCCTGGGGACTTCTCACCTGACCCCAACCTGGAGGACCTCAACATTTTTGTCATCATTTGTGATCTTCCAGCTACCAAACCTATGAAAACCACCGTTTCCAACCATTCGCATGACCACCAGTGACTCAGACTAATGATGCGCGCACGTGTGTGTGCGCATGTGCACTTGTGACCGAGGTAAGGGGGAGGCAGAGGAAAGCCGACCTCCAACTCCACACCAGTACCCGAGCCTCACACAGGTCATTAAGCAGAGTCCCTGGGAGTAGAGCCAACGCATCTGCTTTACTTTAAAAAAAAAAAAAAAAAAAAAAAAAAAAAAAACTTCTTAGAAAGAGGAATGTGCTCTTAAGCCATCCAAAAGCATGGATGAATCTTAAATGCATACGTATTGCTGAGTAAAAAGAGCCAGGCCAAAAGACTACAAACTATATGACTCTATTTGTGACATTTTGGAAAAAGCACAACTATACAGAACGCTGAACAGATTAGCAGTTGCTAGGGGTTTAAGAGAAGGAATAGAATTGAGTAGGTGAAGAATAGGGGTTTGTTTTTTTGCAGTACTGAGATTTTTATGTCTGATTCTTGAATAATAAATAACAGGCCACTATGCATTTTTCAAAATCCACAAAACTATGTGGCAGAAGGGTTGAACCTGCTCGTGTGAAAATTGTTTAAGTTATTAAAGAGGTTGGAGAATCCCAGGATAGAAAGCAGACTGTGACAGGAGAATCAAACTGCATTACAGATGTGTGAAATAACCTCCCTGAAGGTGTGGGGGGCAGGAATGTGTTATCCTAAGAGACACAAACGCATGGAGATTATAAGGCCAAAAGCAGAAGGAAGCACTACACTGTGCTGCGCTCTACTCAGTAAAGACATTGCCCCAGGGCGAGGGATTAGCAGTTCTGATGCTAGTACCTGTGTGTGCTGGGAGAGAATCTCTAAGTAAATGAATAGCAGACAGTGGGAGCTGGGCTTCTTATTGTCAGGACTAGAGAGATTACAGACAAGGAAGGAGCAAAGACTGGACAACTTACACAGGACGGGTCCAAATTAGAGCCATCAGTGTAAACGCGTGTTGAGCTTAACACAGGTGCAGATGAACAGATACAGAAAAGTTACCAG
Organism: Fukomys damarensis; assembly: GCF_012274545.1. Lineage (NCBI taxonomy): Eukaryota > Metazoa > Chordata > Mammalia > Rodentia > Bathyergidae > Fukomys > Fukomys damarensis. The sequence continues at coordinate 75,158,173 of NW_022900950.1, read as the reverse complement.
GTGTGTGTGTCTGCACAGCTCTGTGGATAAAGATATGTTCCTTTGCTCTCTCACCTAAGAGGTCCTACAAGCAATGACACCCCAGAACCATATCCCATGCCTCTATCCCAGCTGATTATAGATTCTGAACAAGGAATATACAAAGCACAATAAAAAAATACAGTGGATGTTTAACTTTTTTAAAAGTTTGTTACACTGAAAAACACAATGACATGAATCCCCTCACTTTGAACACACGTATTCCATCTTTTTTCTCACTTTCTAGAGCAGTTCCGCAAGTCCTCTTTTGTGGTGACTTTAATTGTGCTAGTGTGGTTGTCTCGATACCGCACCTTGAGTCGATTAAAAATGTTTCCCTTTCACGGTCATTTTGACTTTGGGGAAGAGCCAGAAGTCGCACTTTGCCAGATTTGGTGAATAAGGTGGACAAGGACACAGCGTAATATTCTTGTGAACCTGCCTTTCCTTCGGATGACACCTGGCAGCAGCTTTCACTCAAAAGACACTGAGAAAGAAGACTTGCAGAACGGCTGCGGGAAGTGGCAAGAACCTGGGATTAGTGTGTATGAAGGGAGGGAGAGGTTTTGAGGAGGATGAAGGCAGTGTGCCTTTTACTGTGATAAATGTTTTAATTTAATCTTTCATAATACGTTTCAATCCCCTCTTAAACAAGACCCTGGAGCATTCTGTAGTGCCAAGAAGAAGGAAACTGTGATTGTTCATCTTGAGTGCCAACTTGATCAGACTGAGAAATGCCTGGGACATGAGTAAGGCACATTTCTACATGTGTCTGTGAGGGTGTTTCCAGAGGTGGTTGGCACGTGGGACTGCAAAGTGAGCGGGGACCTGCCCTGAACATGGCCAGAAGCCCAGACAGAACAACAGCAGAAGAAGCAGGTGCACATTCTGTGTGTCCCCTCTTCCTCCTTCCTTTCTGGCCACCGTAAGCTGGGCAGCCTTGTCCTGTCACCTGCCACTGCCACCATGTTGTCCTGCCTCACCACAGGGCCGTAACAGCGAAGCCAGCCAACCACAGACTGATACCTCTGAAACCAGGAGACAAAAATAAAGCTTTCTCGCTTTAAACTGACTTCATCTGGCATTTTGTGACAGCAATGGAAAGCTAAGAAACACAGAAATGCTAAAAATAAAACAAAACCAAAATCCTACAATGATAAGACTATGTGCAAACGATACAAGAGCCAACTGAAAGAGCTCCTAATAGCCAAAGTTGAAATTTGAATAGTAAAATAATAACCATGAGTCCACATTGGTATAAAGAGATGACTAAATAAATAGATGGAAAATAGATAAATCCATGCCTTAGAGTTCCACATAGTTGATGAAGATTTTCTGCCCTTAAGGAGGGTGTGGTGGTTACATTTTACTTGTCCATTTACCAGGTGTTTAGTACACACTAAACCAGATGCTGCCGTGAAGGTATTTCATGGATGTGACTAACATCTGTCACCAGTCGACTTAAGGTGAGGCGGATCACCCTTGATGGTGTGGACAGATCATAACCACAGGCCTGAAAAGCAGAAACAGACTTTCCAGGGGAGAAGAAATTCTGCTGGGGATGGCACTGTCAGAAGGAAGGAGGAAGGGGAGGAGGTGGCAGCAAGGGGAGGGAGAGAAAGAGAGGATGTGGTGCTGGCCTTCCCTGAAGGGTTCTGCTTCACCAGCCTCCACACACGTGTGGGGCAATTCCTTAAAATAAATCTGATGGTAAGGACAGAGGAAACAGACTTGGAACACTGGGGTATTCTCTGTGCTATCGTCATATATTGTCTTTAAAATTATTATAAAGTGAGTATTTTATTTTTAAAAGCTTGCTAGCCACTGCGGGGTGCCCCCAGTGCGGAGAACCTCCCCTCACCACCACCCGCAAGACTCCGGGCTCCCTCGTTAGGTCCCTAAATGCATCGCCTTCTTGGAGTGATTCCTTTGTGTGCAAGCAATAAGAACACGGGAATTATTAAAGCTAGGTACATGCCTGGGTGCTCCAGCTCTCTGACTCGGAATCTCCAGAATAAGGAGAGGGGGCCAGTCGATGGAGGGGCAGGAGCTTCCAGCGTGAGGCTGAGCTGCGGCTCTTGGTAGAAGAGGACCTGTGACCGGAGCGTGTAACGACGTAAGGACGGCGCATGCGCGGCTGGCGGTCCGCCCGCGCTCTGTCTTTCCCACAGCTCTGCAGCGTCAGGGGGGCGCCCGCCAGGAGCTTGTCAGACGATATCTGCGTCATCTGTGGGCAGAAGTTCATCGTGGAGCTCAACGAGGAAGGACTCATGGAGAACACCTACCAGCTTTCCTGCAGCCACCTGTGTCCTTCCTTCAGCCTCCCTCAGGCTCCGCCTTCCCCTCGCCTCCTGCTGACCCTGCCTCGTGGGTCTTGCTCAGCTCCAGCCCCAAACCCTACACCTTTATCCACCTTATTCTTGAGGCTTTCTGACAAGCCCAGCTGAATAACATATTGCTAATGAGGATGAACCTTCCCTTACATTTTCTTTGTATCCTGGACTCTAATGCCAAGGAGATCAAAGGCTTCGGGTCTGCGCAGAGGGAAGCTGATGGAAGCCTCAGAGGAGCACAGAACCAAGAAAGACAGGAGAGAAGGGTTGTGGGAGAGAAACTTAGGGAAACGTAGGGGCTGCTGCACACCTCAAATCGGGGAGCACAGGGGCAGGTGGAGCCTGGAGTCCGAATCTTCTTGGGCCAAAAAGCAGAACGTGTGATTTTATCCTGGGGACTCACTTGTGGCCACTGTAGTCACAGGAGGAACTGGTGGGGAAAATCAATCCCCCTTGTCGACTTTCTGGATTAGGCCCTTTTAAAAAAGGAGAGATCCAAATGTGACGTTTGTTCTTGGGCTGTTGGCTCCTTGCCTCTTGGTTCTCGGTTGGAGGATCTTGAGGAGCCAGATAGCAAATAAACCCTGCACCCCAAAACCAGCACAGCCTGGCAACTCCAGGAAGCCTTGAGAAAAGCTTCAGAGTGCAGAAAAAAAGCTGGCATCGAGACGTCTGACCAAAGCACCCAGTGCTGCCCAAGCGTGCAATTGCAGATACTGCTGTGGTGTTTGGCTGATGATCCACATTTTAATTTGTTCCCCACTACAAAAAGGGGACGTTGTTCATCTTTATTTTATAATGCACCATCAATTGTGTAACATTATCTCTAAATACCTGGTCAGATCAAAGCTCTGGCATGAGATGGTTGAACCAGCTGGCTTTTCTCACCAAAGCCCATCTAATGCAGTCAGTAATACCCAGGGCCTTCAGTGTGCAGTGCCTCTATCCAGATTTGTTTAATGTGCCTCTAACAATTGTTTAATCTGGACAGTTTCCACAATCCCAAAAGTCAAAAACTGGTCTGAATGCATCTCAGATGTAATAGGAGCCTTTGCTCCAGCATTTAAGACTTAATATTTCAAGGGAAGAAATACAAAGATACCCCATACGGAATTCTACAGCAGTTTTTCAGTATACATTTCCCAAAAAACTATCAGTCTTAGTAGAAATTTTCCAAGTCTGGCCCTCGTCTTAAGTATGATTTACTTTCAAACGTTGGAATAGAGCCCCTTCTGTGATTTGCCAGTGAAAATATTTTCTCTCTCCACCTTTAAAAGCCCTTAGGGATTGTTGTACATGTGTGCACATGTAATCAAAAGTGTAGTCATCTTTGAGTTTGCTTTGCAGGGATCATTATTAATGTTCCCTTTGAGCATGAGTCATATTAACAAGAAGTGGGTAGACTGGGCCATCTTAACAAGGCAGATCGGCCAGGGTGTGCTTTCCACATGGAGGTTTTGAAGATGAAAGGGGTTGCAGAAATTCCAGGCTCTACGGCTCTATGACCCCTGGACTCTCTACCTATCTGGAAGGTAAGGTTGTACCCCAGCCCTTTGAATGAAAGGTTGTACGGGTTTGGGCTCAAATCTTTGTTGTACAATGCCTTTTTGTGTTAATCCAAACACATTGTAAAAATGCCCCCAATTCCAACAGCATAAAATAGTGGAAACTCTCAGTTTCGTAAAGAGCCGGTGTTGAGAAGCATAGATCAGCTTTTGCCTGGGCTACACCTCTGCTCTCCTGTTCCTTAGGGAGGAAACCTCTTCCCCATCAGTGCTGTTGACACGAATGTGGGACAAATGGGTCAGAAGTTCAAGTGCTCTCAGCCAAGAAAGCCACCCTGAGAGCAGTGACATAGAAATAGACCAACAGGAAGGATCTTGTTCTAGTGAATCATTTTGTCCAAATCTGCAATATGGGGGAGTCTAGAAATATTTATTTCCAAATATGAGTGACTTGAAATGATTCATTTCCTTTTTCATTCCTTCATTCTTCATTCATTCAGTCATTCCATAAATATTCCCTGGGCATCTGTTCAAGGTACTGAGGACACAGGTGAATGCAGCATGGTCCCACCCACACCATGTGACTTAAGAGAGACAGTAAGGGTGCAGAACATCTGATGCATGGGGATAAGCATTAGAATAGGGGTTTATCTCAGCTTGGGGAACAAAAGGCTGAACTTTTCTGGAAAAGGTGATGAAATCTTAATACCTAGAGTTTGAGAGGCTAAGTTGAGGGAGGTTAAATTCTATTAAAGATAATTTTCTCTTTATTGGTAATTTTTTAAAATCCAAGAAAAGCTTAAGAAATTAATAGGTGTACTTGTAAATTTAGGGGTGGGGATATAGCTCAGTGATGATGCTAGGTATGCCTGAGGCTAAGGTTCCATTCCCAGCACACACACACACACACACACACACACACACACGCACGCACACACGCACGCGCACACACACACAAAGAGGGGAAAGAAAAGAACAATCTGTAAGCTTGACCATAAATGATTTAAACTCATCTAAGTCCCTAAGCCAAGGCTGATGACGTAGAAAGTTAACAAGTAAGGCACAGAAGTGGGATTGTGAGACACTACAGTGACTCCCTCAGAAATGCACAGAAAAGGGTTTGGGACTGTGCTGTGCTGATGTGTTCGCCTGAGACGCAACTGCACTAAAGCACCTCACACTCTTCACCTGACTTCTGGAATCAAGTGAGGCCAGGATTCATCAGGCTAAAAAGCTAGACAACAAATTCCTCGGGGTCAGAACGCTAATGCAGTTGCCAGGGGTAGTAGCAGCGCTCACTTGTAATCCCAGAACTTCGAGAGACTGAGGCAAGAGTATCACAAATTCAAGCCCCACCTGGGAAATTTAGACACTTAGCAAGACCCTGTCTCAAAATAAAAAGTGTGAAAAAGGACTGTGCTGTAGCTCAACGTGAGGACCCTGGGTTTAGTCCCAAGTGCCAAAAAAATAAATAAATAAAAGAAGGAAGGAAAAGGGAGTGAGGGAAGAAGGGAGGGTGGGAGGAAGGAAGGAAATGTAACACGCGCTCCATGCTCACCGCCTTGGTCCTACAGAATCACCCTGAACAAATGATGTACAAATGAAGCCAGGACTGATTGCCCCTACTAGACTCCAAAGGCAGGGTGGTTTCCTTGTCACCATGAAGCAGACATGCCCTTGATTATCTAAAAGCTTCCCTATCAAGATGCTTCAGCTTTCATGAATTCTGCGTCCGAGGTTGGTGCATCGTTGGTAAAAAGCAGACTTGACCTTACTGCAAAGAGAAGGTCGATCTGAAGAGGATGATCAGTAACCCATATCCTTTTAATGAAAGTTGCAAAATACGATCATCAGCGTCTCTAGGGACACACGCTTCGGTCTGCATCTTCATTATCGATACATAGTTACAGCAGAAAACTTCTGTTCTTTCTAAAATTTATTTCACAATGCTAAAATTCTCTCTTCCCACCTGTGCCTATTCTGCTTAGGAAGTTAAGGGCCAAAAATCATTCCACTAGTCACGTTTCATATACTCCATGTTAAGGGGTCTGGTGGCAACATGATGAGAGCCTGCAAAAACAGGTGAAGCCTATGGAAAAATAATCACAACAGATGGATGAATGTGTGGACGGATAAACAGCTGGCTGGGTGGGTGCATGGAATGGTGATTAGATCAGTAGATAAATTGGAATTGAAAATGTAAAAGTCCCAAATGTGAACTAGAGTGCAGAGAAATATTTTAGGGTGCACCAAATTTTATTACTCTCAGAAATGAATAGGTCCCTCCTTCTCCCTCTCTCCTAAGGCTAAACCCTAATGATAATAATCCTGGGAGGGAAGAAAGACACACAGACTCCACCTGCTTGTGCCAGCAACTGGATTTTCATAAACACCAGAGATGCCCAAGTGAATAAACCCAAGGCTCACATAGATCACAGGAAGGGGACAGCCCCATGTAGACCCACCTCGAAAGGCTCAATCCCCTACCTCACTGTCCCAAGGCCATGGCACCTCTTCCAGGAGGGAGAGGGGATAAAACAGCCCCTGAAATGTCGGAATCCACCTGCCATGTGCTCTTTCCCCTCACTCTGTTGGAGAGTTGGTCCTACTGAGGAAGCACTCAAGGTCGAAGGTGAGAGATGAACCTTCCTCCCTGCCTCCCAGCCACTTCCTTCCCACCCCTGAGACCTCCTTCTAGTAAGAGGAGCCCAGTCCAGGGAGCTTGGGGCTAATAACTTATAAAACCCCAATGCAAACCCCTTTGTTATAAAAATTAGTGATGATACGCTCATAAATGTCACCTTAAATGATGGTTTAGATAACAGCAAAGAAGATTCTTATTAAGGGTGACTTTCTGGAAACAATAAGCTACTGAATAGTACATGTATCCTTTTTATTGAGACTCAGTATAAGGGAAAGTTATATATGAAAAAGCCGCTCTTTGGGGTAAAATTGCCATGAGAGATGCTAGTATTAATTAACTTCCCTTAGCAAAATTTATCAAAGACGCCAGAAAAAGGTATGTGTCATCTATGAGCTAGTGTTGCCCTTCCTAATGTCCACTGAGCTGACCATAGAAAAGCCCAGAGCAAAGTTTTTGCTCATTTACAGTAGCTTCTTGGACTAGTGATTTAGCTCAATGGCACTGTACCTGCCTCACAAGTGCAAGGTTCTGAGTTTGATCCCTGCTACCAAAAAAGAAAAAAAAAAAAGTATAGTAGCTTGTGTTATCCTTGGTCTTCCAGTAGAGTCATTCCTCTCTTGTTGTTATCTTTTAGCATATATTTTTGTCTCTATCTTCATTTCATAGGTTGGGATTTCACTGTAAACAATTTCTTTCTTTTCTTTTTTATTTTTTTTTGGAAATTCTGTGGGGGCAATTAACAATGATAGCTACGTTGTTATAAAAATCATGTCAAGGGTGCCTTTTTTCTTTTTCAAAAAAAGAACCATAGATACAAGTTCTTGCTAAAATGTTGTCCAGTCTGGCCCCCATGGTCTTAGACTCAAGTGATCTTCCTGCCTCATCCTCCAGAGTAGCTGGAATGATCACCTCTATTGCCATGCTAGGCGTGCAAAGAGCTTTTAATTGAGCACATAGAATCAACAAGAAAGGACATATCTGTCCTTTACATTGCTTATAATATTTGCACTTCATAACTGTGATTATTTCTGCTACTTGGCTGCACATGGAGTGACCTCCTTAACTGGGATTTAGCTGGTGGCACACATGTTTCGTATAGGGAAATCCTGGATTGGCTTCATTACCTGCTGGCCTGGCAACCTGTGGTAATAGGAACAGTTCAAGACAGTAACTATTCACTGAGTTAGAATAGTGCCGCCAAATTACCCCAGAAGCAATGTATCACATCGCTAAAATGTGTTTAAATCCTTTGTCTCACCTTTAATATTGATCTTGTTTTTTTTTAGAAATGACCTCAATAGTCCAGAAAACTTAATAAAAGTTTGGATCGTACTCCAAACAACTTCTCTCTGTGGAAAGAATTTAAAGAGAAGCTGAACAATGGAATAAACAAATAAAATATACCTTTCCCTCTTTCCCATTACAATATTCTAACTCACACATGGACCCATTTGTTACACAGTGGCTTTAGACCACTGGTTTGGCTGATAGTGAAGTATTTCTGGGGTCTTTAAAGCACTTCTCACATATAGCATGTAGTTATAATTAATGCCTTCCAATCACTTGCACATCTTCCAAGAAGTAGGTAGAGTAGTTAAGTATAACCATATAGCTCAGGATGGACAGCAGAAAGAAGCAGGGAGCAAGGAATGTGTCTCCACCAGCACTGTGGTTTGAGAGCACTGTCTTCTTTACTCTCCATTCTTGTCACCACCGGGCAGTCCTGAAACCACAAACTACTTAGGGTGGTTAGCACCATGAATTGATTCCAGCTTCACACACTTTAGATGCAGCCACCTCTGAAAAAGCCCCACCTATTATTGTATGAGGCTTTGGGGGGATATCAAGACACAGCCATAACATTGTGCTGCTGGGTCCCCGAAAGACGCATGCATATCCCTTCATGCAAAAGGTATGTAGTTCATTTCCAAGAGTTACCAAAGTCCTACCAGTCCCAGCATTGCTGACAAGTCAAAGTCCAAAGTCACCTCTGAGATTTAAGGCAAACTCTTAGCTGTGAGACTCTGTACAAATGAAAAGAAAATTAAACACTTCCAATATTCAATGGCACAAGGTAGACACTGCTCTTCCAAAAGGTACAACAGAAACGCCAAGGAATGGGGCCAAAGCAAGTCCAAAATCCAGCAGGGCTAACCCACAGTTCCACTTCCATTAAGTCCCATGGTTCCACTTCTAGCATCCGTGGCCATCTGTGGCAAGTTACGAACTCTGAAGGGCTTAGGTGGCTCTGCCCCTTCAGCACTGCCAGTGGTTGAAGCTCCCATGGCTTCTGTCTGGGGTCAGCTCTGTTCCCTCCTTGCAGTTTTCCTCAGATGATCCAGGTTCCTGGCCTCTCCAAACTCCTGGAGCCTCCACTGCACCTTCGGCTTCACACACTGCCCTCTCAGGGGCGCCCTGCCTGACCTCCCAGCCCATCTTCTGAGATCTGGGTGGAAGCCTTCCTGACCCAACAACTCTCACATACTGCATGCACCTAAAACCAGCACCACATGGGTGATGCCAAGGTCTGCTGCCAGCCGCCAGGCTTCCTTCTCTCTTGGCCCTAGGGGTCCAGTACCTATGAGCCAAATTCCCTCAGCCGCTGCCATTCTGGAACATGGCACTCTGGGGCCCTCCCAAAGCAAAGACTTTCACTTTTGCAATTTTGAGGCTGCCAAGGGTGGAGTCCTGCTGCTTCCTGTGATGCCCTCAGGCCACCTCTTCTATTCTATTCCTTCTCAGCAATCAAGATCTCCTCTTCTCTCTCTTTGCAGGCTGAAACTTTACTGGAGCTTTCTTTCTAGCCAAACTCAAAATGTTTTAAATCATTCTGCTGGGCTCTTTCCTCTTGATTCTCAACATAAATCTGGCTAAATGCCCCCAAAAGTAGCCCTTTCACTTCTCCAACATGAGGCTCTATTGAATTTCTTCTGCAAGATTAGTCTGCTACTCTTAATATCAGTTTCAGGTATAGTGTCAGGACACCAGAAAAATGCAGACAAACTTTCTGCTAAGGTATAATCCACATCATCTGGAGTCCAACTGCCAATGCAGTCCTTCTTCCCAGCAGAACACTTGACCCAGATCTACTGGTATCATTTCTATCAGCATTCTGGTCTTCTGATCTCTGACAAGAATCTCCCATTAAGCACAGCCTCGGCCATTCCAGCTCTACTTTTTCAGCCAGCCTTTCAAAACCTTTCCTAACTCTTCCCCTTCCCACAAGACAACTCCAAAAGCCCAAAAACCACATGGTCAGGTATGGTCACAGCAATAACCCCACTTCTGGTATTAAAATATGTATCAGTCAGTGTTTACTAGAGAAACAGATATAACACAAATTATACAAGTATATATGAGAATTTACAAGATTGGTTTACAATGGCCGCCCACAGAGCTGGGTATGAAAGAATGAAGAGGGTCTGTCTGCATGAAGGATCTGAAGGGTCCAGTTAAGGGTCTGGAGCTCACTGCAGTTTCCTGTGTGAGGAAGATGATAGGAAGGAGAGGAGGTGTAAAGGCAGGTAGTAGGGGCAATAAATATGAGCAAAATAGAAGTACTAAAACATGAAACTAGAAACTAAGGGGCAGTGTGAGGAAGGGGGAAAACGGAGGGGGTAATATATATTGTGCTTTAGGGAAATCTGCCAGAATGAAATCCATAGATTTTTATAACCAATTTTAAAAGCTTTAAAAAAATCCAACAAATAACAAGGAATACTATTAAAACAGAGGAGGCTTCATATTGATCTGTAGTGTTTTGACACTTACCATTTATGGATAGCTGCATGAGGGTAGCTTCTCATACCCTTTAGGCTATGGGCGGGAGGTAAAGCAGTTTTTATCCATATAGAATTCAAAATGTCCCTCACCATTCAGAAATGTTCTGTTATCATTGTGTGAGGCAGTTTTCTGTCACTGTAACAAATACCTAAAATAGCCCCAAAAGAGAAAAGATTTACTTTGGCTCATAGTTTTGGAAACGTCAGCCTGCAGTTGATTGGCTCTGTAGCTTTGGGCCTGCCATACATCATGTGAGTGCCCAAGGAGACCTGTTCACTCCAGGTGGCAAGGAAGCAGGAGGAAGAAAAAGAAAGGGCTAAGGTCCCCATGTCCCTTTCATGAACATGCTCCCAATGACCTACCTTCCACTAAGCTCCATTAAAGGTTCTACCACTCCTAACATGCCACAGACTGTTACCACTTTTCTGTGGGACCCAAAATACCATACAGCAATCACTAAACAATCTCATAAAAAATAATAAAGATAAAATTTTTGTGTCTTTATAGTGTTTACCATCTAATCCGAATTTTCTAAAGCACTATGTACATGTACATTGAAAAAATATTGGCAAGTTACATACTACAAAGTTAACAGCAGTTATTCGAGGTGATCGCAGTTATTCTTCTTTTCTTTTTTTATATTCTCTGTTTTCCAAAATTTCCATAGTGAAAATGTTCAACGTTTGCAATAAGAAAAAGAAAGATTATTTTAAAGGTAATTTTAAACCTATGAACCATGAAGCGATTGCTATAGCTGTTGAAAATTTTCAAAGTTAAGTCCATTTGGTGTCGTGACAGTTAATACAGTGCTAATTAGCAAGTGGGAAAGCAAAGCAGAAGGCTCATTATTGTGCTGAGTCCCTGTGGCACCTCCTCAAGATCCCCTCTTCTGAACTTGTCTGGATTTTTGTTGGCTGGCTTATGCTTCCTCCTCTAGATTCTCCTGGGAGTGTGTATGGAAGAGAAGCACTATGCGAGCTCTCTGAGACGAATGCCTGTTATCACTTAACAAAGTTCTTCCTTTGGGGTATTTTTCTGTAAACACCAGGATCCCTTACATCATGCTAGTATCCACAATAGGAAAATATCCACTTATAAGCCATAATATAAAAAGAAATGAATCGCTTCCTGGAAAATAATACCATCTACTGACATGCAGCACCAGCATCCTTCCTGCCCCCCACATGCGTCTGTGGTCCCCGTGCTCACAGATTTGGTAGCCTCGCCCTCCTCACCCCCAACTGAGAAGGAATGGTCACTGGGGAGTGTGGGCTTGGTGCGCTGCTGCATTTCATTCTTTAGGACTTTGGCATATAGAGAGCACCGTCCCTGTTTTAAAGACAGGAAAACGTTGGAGGTCAGACCAAGCCAACATCACATCTACTAACACAGATCGTCCTAACTCCAGAGCCCAAGGAACCACATCAGCTTAGTTCTGGTTGAGAATAGAGCTGGGCTTCTAGGACTTTCATTCCCTTTCCCAGATGGGAAAAGAGAGCTGTGTAGGGTGAGGAAAGGGCTCTTAAGAACCAATGGTACATTCCAACTCAATGTATTATTGAATCTTCATCATAAAAATTAGCACAAGGTAGTATCTATGTACAGATTGTGTACCCAACTATTTTTGAGTCATGGGGAAGAACCTCTAGGTATATAATTATTATAAAATCTATTTTTGCTCTCACATAGTTTTTTTAAATTTTCACGAAGAAAATGTTTTCAAAGAATTAGAAACCAGACTTTTCACAGAAAAAAAAAAGCAACAGGATGCGTAAGGGAACAGACAGCAAGAGTAAGCAGATATTAATGAGAAATCAACAGGTAGCTGAAGGCTGAAGAAGACCAGAGTCAGGGTTAGGAGACGACTTGCAAATTCTTCCCACACTAAAACTTTTTTATGTCAGTGATTTTGTTCTGACGCTAAGACAAAGTTTGCTGGCCTTTGTGTTACATACTCTAAGGCTGGACAGATCTATCAAATTCCCAGAAAGACAGTTCACGTGAAAACCCTCTGTGTGTCTTGTTTAACTGGGAACACACTGCCCTTTTTGTAGGAATAGCAACAAGTTTGGCAGCGTGCCGCAAATGATTTCTCTTGTTGATCATGAGATCAGTGGCAAAAGAGGTGACAGCAGCCTCCGAAGAAAGCTGGCCACACAAGTCGCTGTGCCATTTCCTGGCAAACTAAGGCAACTGGAACAGACTGTTCGGATGCCTGTCATGGACTTAGATTGTGGCTATCTCGTAGTTTAAAGAAAAAACGTTTTTTAAAAATCTGGTAACAGTTTTTATAAAACACCTCTCTAGATTAAAAAAAAAAAAAAAAAAAAAACTACAGTTTTATTAAGCAAGCCTCCCGTGACCGTGCACTCCTCGCCCTTTGCCCCAGCGTGTCACAGTGAACTTAACCCCGGCGAGCGGTAGACGGGCCTCGCACACAAGGACCTAGGCCTTTATCGCGCTTCTCAGATTTGCCCAGAAGCCTTCCCGCCGAGCCTCCTCGGCCGGCCACTCCAGGTAGGTCCTGGTGTTCATGATCTTCCGCAGCTTGCAGAAGCGCTGCGGGATGGCCTTCTTCTCGATGGGCTCCAGCAGGACCAGGATGGCGGCGTCGTCGTTCTCGTCGAAGAGGCGGAAGTGGGAGAAGTCCAGCTCGTACTTGCACCACTCGCTCTTCACGAAGTTCTGCGAAAGCACAAACACGGTCTTGCGGCTCTTTTCGATGGAGTCGATGATGTTGTCCAGGATCCACTTCCCGGGGACGAAGTCGCGCTTGTGCAGGCACAGGCGGAGGGGCGGGTGGCGGTGCTCCAGCTCCTGGACCAGCAGCTCCTCCACCCAGCGGGCGTCGCGCTCGCTGTAGGACACGAAGGCGTCGAAGCAGAGGTCGCGGC
>NW_022900950.1:75139802-75144807 GCF_012274545.1 Fukomys damarensis | reverse complement strand
CGCGCAGGTGGGACGGGGAGTCGCAGCGGTAGCCCGCGGGCCAGTCGCTCAGGACCTCGGGCAGCCCCCGCCGCTCCCACGCGAGGCTCAGGAAATCACAGGAGCAGATGAAACTGTTGCCCCCGGCTTCCAAGGCCTGCAGGCCGTGGAAGGAGTCCAGTTCCTCCTTGGAGAAAGTATTTATCATATTCCTGCGGATCTTCAAGACTCGCAAGGCGGGCAACCTGGAGCCCTCTGGGAGGGTCTTCAACTTATTTCTAGAAATGTAAAGTTCTTGAAGTCGAGGCAAAAACAAAGAAAGGGAACTGAGATCATTATTGCTAACATCTAAGATTTCCAGGGTCTGGGGAATGCAGCTGGTTAAGCGGTGTATTTGTGTGCTGGATAGATTCAAATAGCTCATCTTTTCTGGCCACTGACAAATCTCAGGCATAGAATGAAAACTGTTCTTACTGATATCGAGGCTGGTTAGGTTGTGCAGAGTCAGCAGAACCTCTCCGGTTTTTTCTATTGATGTGAAATGATTTTTCCTTAAGACTAAGGTCTGTAAGGACGGCCAGCCACCCTCACAGGCTGCGTTTCCCAAATTTTCTTCAACCATCAAATTTTCACTGAGATCCAAGTATTCTAATGATTTCAAATGTCGCGAAAGTGAACAAGGAACCAAAAACACCTTACTGTTTTCTAGCGTGATTCGTTTAAATCTCTCTGCGAGTGAATACATATCACTGAGATCATAAAATAAGTAGAAATTCGGTATATATAGCCTCCGAATTGTTATTGTGTCTGCTTTTCCTGGATACACTTCCTCTATCCCAGAGACCCCGAAATTCCCAATTCCATTATAAATGCAGTCCTCAAATTCTACCTCCAACAACTCAGGGACATACCCTGAAAGTCTCAGAACATCATTAAAGCTTCCATCAGCAAATTTCACATTCCTGAATGTAAGCTTTTTAATACTTGAATTTGTAACGCTGACAGACAGATCTGAAAAGCTGAACTCATTCAGATTGGTACCACTCAGCCCCATGTGTTCCACAGAACCTAAAATATCCACAAAAACCTCCATCAGGAAAAGGGGCTCCCGCATGTGAAGGATCAGATGGCCGATGCTCTGAATTGACTTCAGACTTTGTGGCTCATAACTCTGGATATTTGACGCCTCGATCTCAAGTTCCTCCAGCAAGGTGAGTCCAGCAAAGTCTATTTTCTGCATCCCTATGAAGGCGCCATTCCCTACCCTCAAGATTCGTAGATTTGAGAGGTGAGAAAAAAGAGACATTTCTCCCAGTGTTTGGTAAGGATTTTCCAGTAAGTTTAAGAATTTCAAGGAGGAAAGGGGCCTGAACCACAAGGATGATAACTCAGACAAGTGATTTTTGGATAAGTCCAAATGCTCAAGCCTGCCCAGGGAGAGAAAGGCATCTCCCTCTATTGTGTGAATTCCACTGGACTTCAGCACCAGAGTCTTGAGGTTCACACATCTGTGCAGATCCCTGCGGCCCACAGAGGTGATCCTGTTGTTGGACAGATCGAGGCTTTTCACAGATGCCGACAGCCCTGAGGGAACGGAGGTGAAAGACCGGGAACGGCCGTCACAGACACCAGCTGGGTCACAAGACAGAGAAGCCCGACCGAGGGACCCTTCCTTGGAAGGGCGGATCACGAGCCCCAGCAGCCACACCGTCCACAAAGCACGAGACATTGTCAGTAACTCAACCTACAAATGAAAGAGGTTTGAATGAAACTGTTTGATGGTGTAATATAATTCCAGTTCTCAAGAAGTATTTTATCAAGCTTAATGCACACAGCAGATAACGGGAGAATGGAGCATATACATGGGGGTAAAACTGAATTCCCTGACACATTTGACAGTGCTATCAGATGCTCAACCACTGGGCGCAGACTTAAAATCACAGCCGTCTGGGACTGTGGAGAAGGACTCCATAAACACGAGCTGAGAGAATGGATGAGATGTGCGAACAGAACATGACCAGCAAGCAGTTTAAAGATCAAGGCTTTGCCATGTGGATTTTCTGGTGCCTCAGCCAGTACTTGAAATCCTCTTTCCTTTTAGGTATGCTTTTTCCCTGCTTCAAGTCCCCAGAGCACATGGAGCCCTTGGAGACGCGACCCACAACTTTGAACAGTGAAGCTCCGGGAATAGCACGCCCTTGACCCAAGATAGCCTCAAGCCACCCCGCCCTGCCTTCCAGCAGGCAGGGGGGACGTGGGAAGCCCCAGGCACAGCAAGGCAGTTTGCGGGTTTGAAGGTCACTCCGGTGGTCAGAACCTTCTCTCCTGCGGACTAATGCAGAAAGCAGTGATCGACTGCAGCCTGGTTGGCTTAGTCAGACAAATGTGGAGTGCAGCTGTCTGCACCACAATGCCCATTGCCTCCATCTAGGAACCCAACAGACTTCTCTCCGTCCACCCTCGAGATAGGACCCATTTCCTTCTCTAACTATACTAAGTGTCTTAGTTACTCTTCTCGTTGCAGAGACAAAAATACCGGACACCTAAAGTGAAAAGGGGAAATGTTTATTTGGTTCACAGTTTGTAGAGGCTTCAGCTCATACTCAGCTGGCTCCAAGGCAGGGTGGCACGGCAGAGGGGCAGCAGTTCATGGAAGACCAAAAGTAGCAAAGCAAACAGAGAACCTTAACAGCATCTTTCTGTCCCTTTTATTTTACCCAAAATACTGGGATTAGGGTGGTGCCCCACCAATCAGCGGGATGATTTAGTAATCACACACCCTTAATCCCAGCATCACACACTCTAGACCCAGCCACCTCTCAAAAAGCCCCAGGACTGCATGAGGCTCAGCGGGACATCTAGACCCAAACCATAACACTGAGAAACCCTGTTCCTCTCATCTGTGTGATTTTGTCTGTATTTTTTCAGTGTAATCACTCTACAAAAAGTGAAAATATTTAACGGCATTAATAAAACTTTTTATGAATGGACCTAAGCACCCACATTCACAGAACCTAAGATATTTTACAGGCCTAAGCTATATAATCTGCAGCCACAGTGCATTAAAACTTTAAGAATAAAAACATGAACATGTTTGGATTGGGTATTCAACTGCTGTCTGAGCCAGAATTTTTATGCTCACATCAACACTGTTGCTTTGCATGTTCGCCCTATTGTTTAGATAAAGGAGTCACCCTACACACATTTGTTCTGGATCATCGTTTTCTCATCAGCTTTTTAGACATAATTAGAATACAATGAATTACACTTAATGAGCGTATTCATCACTTCCAAGGTTCTTTACTCCCTTAATAGAATCTTTTCGTCTTCATCCTGTAGTGCTGCTATAACAAAATCCCTGAGCCTGGGTCATTTATAAAGAATAAAAATCTGTTCCTGAGTTGTAGAGGCTGGACTGTTCCTTCTCAGCCCCCAGGAAGACACCTTGCTGCCGTGTCCTCACATGGTACAGGGGCAAGAGAACTTTGCCTCGAAACTGAGCTGTTTGTTATGTGCTGATCCCATTCCAGGACAGACCTCTTAATCCTGAGGCATAGAGTTCCCATTTTCTTGGCCTTACTGATCTTTCACCTGCTTTTTATATCTGTTTTTAGAAAGACATAAAACCTCACACTGTGTAGTCTCCCCATAGATCTGTCAATTTGGCTGTATTTTTGTGTTTTGTTGGTACGGGGGATCAAACTCAGGACCTTGCACTTGTGAGGCAGGCAGGAACTACTGAGCTAAATCCCTGGCCCATCCTGACTGTATTTTTTATGCCATGTTATAAGAGCTTATAAATTCAGAATCTCTCTTCAGTGCAACTTTCAGCTTCATGAAATGCTCCTCTTTACTCTAGCAATGATTTTTTTTTTTTGCCTTAACAACTATTTTGTCTGATACTGTTAATATAAACAGCTTTTTTGATAATCATTTGGGTGCTTTTACTTTAAATCTTTCAGTACCCTTATGAAATGCATCTCTTCCAAACAATGTGATTGCTAGGTTGTAGCTTTTAAGTCCCATTCTCAGTATTAGTCTGATAATTATAAACGCTAGTCCTTTCCATTCAATAGTTACTGACCAGTCGGGATTTAAGTATTGCACTGTTTTTCCTTGTTTTGCCTATTTTATGTCCTCTTGTTTTTCTTGCTTTTGTTTAAATTTGAGGGTGATTTTTATCATTAGGTTTCTTTCCTGTTAGCCTATCTATAAGTAAAATAGTGCTAAAAAATACCTAATACCTTGGGAACTTCCAAAATACGCTGTCGAAATTCTGGCAGTTTTGTAAAAGAGGAACATCCTAAAAAGTGTAAGACGTACATGTTGCTTGGAACAGGAAGGAACAAAATACTGATGATGAAATCATTTTCCAAGTCATGATGTTTGCTTTTGCTTTTTTTTTTTTTTTTCTTTATGGTCTGTTTTCAAGTCAGTCCACCCTATCTACCAAGTATTCTTTTGTAGAGATCTTAGTAACAGAGGAGTCCAGATCTGTATGATTTAAAATCATCTAGATGGGGCCGGGGATTTAGCTCAGTGGTTCTGCCCCCTGCCTCTCGAGTGCAAGGTCCTGAGCTCGACCCCCCCCCCCAAACACACACAAAATCTCAGTAGGATGGGTTGTTTACACCCAGCACAACTTTTTAAACAAGGAAAAAGTTTCCTGTCTTGCATCTAAATTCCAAACCCAGTCTCCCAGAAGGCGAATTAGTTGTAAGGGAACCTTCAGAGCGTTCTTTAGAACTGACTCTGCTGAAACACTCCAAGTGGGTTTTTAAGCAGGGATCCAACTCCGATCCCCCAGGAGAGAGAGGCCTACTCCCGCGGGAAGGTGGTGCGGGGAAGAGGCCCCGCTTCGGAGCCCAGCCGGCTGAAATCCGATTCTTTGAAATTCCGTCCCGCCAGTTCGGGTAATCGCGGACACACCCCGGGGCAGGAGCGCGGGGCTGGGTCTCGGCAGAGCCACTCCGCCCCGGGACACGACCCGGCCCCACCCCAGCACCAACCCTGGTGGCGGTGGGCA
>NW_022900950.1:75117868-75139668 GCF_012274545.1 Fukomys damarensis | reverse complement strand
GCCACAGGAGGGCACCGGCTGGGCAGGGTTGCAGCGCTGGGAAAGGAGAACCGAGAAGTTAAAAGCTCCGTTTGGGATTCCCCGAAACACAGGTCAATTTGGCCCAAAGAGAAAATGAGAGGCCCAACCAGCATTTTCTTTACCCTCTGCTTGTGATTCTTGGCCAACCCTGTGAGCTCAGTTCAAGCTCCTGAAGTATGCAGGCTTCCTCCTCCTCTCCTCTCCCCTCCTCAGCACTTTATTCTCCTGCTAATGTAAGGGAGCATCCTAGTCACCGTTCTCGTTGCTGAGATAAAATATTCAACACCCACAAGTTAAAGGAGGAAAGGTTTCTTTAGCTCCGTTTCTAGAGGTTTGGGTCCATTTTCAGCTGGCTTCAAGGAAGGGTGGCAGGACAAACAGCTTCACAGAGGAGAAACAGTTGGTGGCAGGCAGAAGGTCGCATAGCAACAAGGGGGGGAACATGGGCCTTTTCTCCCTTATACCTTTTCTAGGCTAGTTAGGCCAGGAAGCACTGACACCCTTCATCCTAGTGCCCTCAATCCTAGCACTGCACCAGGAATCAGGCCCAGCTTCACACACTGCGGGTCCAGCCACCTCTGAAAAAGCCCCATCTATGACGGCATGAGGCTTTGGGGGGCCATCTGTAAGCTGTAACAGTCTGTCCCTGGGGCACACCCCCCAAGAATCATGCATAACCCTCTATGCCAAACGTATTTAGCCCATCTCTAAAAGTTACCAAAGTCCTAACAGGTTCAGCATTGCTAAAAAGTCCAAGTCGAAAGTCTCCTCTGAGATTTAAGGCAAACTCTTAGCTGTGAGACTCTGTACAAATGAAAAGAAAATTAAACACTTCCAATATTCAATGGCACGAGGTAGACACTGCTCTTCCAAAAGGTACAACAGAAACGCCAAGGAATGGGGCCAAAGCAAGTCCAAAATCCAGCAGGGCTAACCCACAGTTCCACTTCCATTAAGTCCCATGGTTCCACTTCTAGCATCCGTGGCCATCTGTGGCAAGTTACGAACTCTGAAGGGCTTAGGTGGCTCTGCCCCTTCAGCACTGCCAGTGGTTGAAGCTCCCATGGCTTCTGTCTGGGGTCAGCTCTGTTCCCTCCTTGCAGTTTTCCTCAGATGATCCAGGTTCCTGGCCTCTCCAAACTCCTGGAGCCTCCACTGCACCTTCGGCTTCACACACTGCCCTCTCAGGGGCGCCCTGCCTGACCTCCCAGCCCATCTTCTGAGATCTGGGTGGAAGCCTTCCTGACCCAACAACTCTCACATACTGCATGCGCCTAAAACCAGCACCACATGGGTGATGCCAAGGTCTGCTGCCAGCCGCCAGGCTTCCTTCTCTCTTGGCCCTAGGGGTCCAGTACCTATGAGCCAAATTCCCTCAGCCGCTGCCATTCTGGAACATGGCACTCTGGGGCCCTCCCAAAGCAAAGACTTTCACTTTTGCAATTTTGAGGCTGCCAAGGGTGGAGTCCTGCTGCTTCCTGTGATGCCCTCAGGCCACCTCTTCTATTCTGTTCCTTCTCAGCAATCAAGATCTCCTCTTCTCTCTCTTTGCAGGCTGAAACTTTACTGGAGCTTCCTTTCTGGCAAACTGAAAACATTTTAAATCATTCTGCTGGGCTCTTTGCACTTGATTCTCAACATAAATCTGGCTAAAAGCCCCCAAAAGTAGCCCTGTCACTTCTCCAACATGAGGCTCTCTTGAAATTTCTTCTGCAAGATTAGTCTGCCACCCTTAATCTCAGTTTCAGGCACAGTGTCAGGACACAGGAAAAATGCAGACAAACTTCCTGCTAAGGAATAACACACATTGTCTGGAGTCCAACTGCCAATGCAGTTCTGCTTCCCAGCAGAAACTTCATGAGCCTGGTCTTTACCAGCGTCTTTCTGTCAGCGTTGTGGTCTTCTGATCTCTGACAAGAATCTCCCATCAAGCTCAGCCTCAGGCATTCCAGCAGTACTTTTTCAGTCAGTATCCTGAAACTTTTCCTAACTCTTTCCCTTCTCACAAGCCAGTTCCAAAAGCCCAAAAACCACATGGTCAGGTACAGTCACAGCAATAACCCCACTCCTGGTACCAACATCTGTATCTCCATCTTGGAAAGAGGCCAACTGAACTCAGAATCCAGAGTAGCTGTGGGCTGTCTCCATCTAGCAGCTCCCAGTGTCGGGCTGAGGCAGAACCAAGTTCAAGTCAGCAGGAGGTCAAGGAACTGAGCTCAAAATGGCATGGAGCTCAGCTGAAGCTGGCAGGAGGCATACCGAGTGTTACGTGGTGAAGTACACAGAAGAAGGTGTGTAGATTATACGCAAATACAGTCAAAACCTTGGATTGCAAGTAACTTTTGTTCTGTGAGTATTCCACAAGACATGCAAATGTTTCTAATACATTTTAATTTGATACATGAGCAATGTCTTGTAGAATGAGTAAAGACTGGTGTCATAGGATCACAAATGAGCCACTGATTCTTCCCTCCTCCCAACTCTCTCTGTAGATTTATGGGTGATCTTCTCCCAACAGCAAAAGGTCATGGAGGACATCTTGTCTGCAGAGGAGGAAAAAAAGGCAGAGTATTCCTCATTTCAAATGATATTAGGGAGATGTAAAATGAGGGAAACAGTGCAAAATTATGTAGAAATCACCACCCAAATAAGGGTGTAGCAGTGCAAACAATGAATCTGTTTAATGATGACGCAATGTCACATTTCCACAAAATCCTCAAAAGGAGGTAAAAGCAAGTATCATTGGATAGGTTCCTTGTTCAATTTGCCTGAAAAGAAAAAGATTTCAATGAGCCAACAGATAGCAGTGATTTCCTTAGCGACAGTGAAAGTCATCCAACACAATTACCCCCCTCTCTCTTGTCTCTCTCACACCAGCCATGGTTTTCAACAGTAAGTGTGGGTTATTTTCATATTTTGTGTTTTCTTTATTATTTTGTATTATATTACAGTATTGTTAATCATTTTGTATGAATATTTTTGAGTTGTGGAACAAATCATCTGAGTTTCCATTACTTTTTATGGAGAGATTTGCTTTGATACACAAGTGCTTTGGACTACAAGCATCTTTCCAGAATGAATTATGCTCACAAACCAAGGTTTTACTGTACTACACCATGTTATAGAAGGGACTGGAGCACCCTCACATTTTGGTATCCTCAGAGGTCCTAGAACCAGTCACTCCCTGATACAGAGAAACAATTATGCTTCCTTTAGATCTGTGAGTTTTAAGTTGAAATTTTTCTGTTTGGAGAAACAGGCATTGAAACATTGGCGAACTTAACATTCATCATATTTACAAGCTTGTTAACTACATATGAATTAAGAATTCAAGGAAATTCAGACAACTTAAATACTTTAACATGATAGCAAATACATTATTTATAATTGCAGCTAAAATATTTTAAGGTCCAACTTTGTAAATAGGACTAAACGTAAGCCATAGATAGTCTCTTTCTAAGTTATGTTTAAACTATTAATTTTTCACACTAGAGAAACTATTCCGTATTTACACATGTAAATTTTAAATTCTGGTCGGTTTACAAATCACAAATCAAGCCCAAAGGCTTAGGGAAGAAGGACGGGTTTTAAATGTGTGAACTTAGTGATTGAGACATTAAATCATAAAGCTAATGCAAGTTTCTGAATTCTTCTTCTGCAGACAGTAGTGTTCGAGGACATTTTTGAAACAGGCAACCCTGACAAGATTAAATGCGAATGCCTACAGAAAACACTGGCAAGTACTTCTTTCCTTGTCCCCCACTCCTGCTGTCCCTGCCCATCCTCCAACCTGAACGGTCACCTTCGCGGCTTCTCCTCTACTCTGGAGCAGCTGGCCACGGCCCTGCCATCCCTCCAAGGTGGCTTCTCCCTTCTTGGAGCTCTCAGGCTCCCGTGCAGGGGGAGGCCTGTGCACATCGACTGCCATTTAACAATCCCAGTCCTCTTGAGCTACTGAGAGATGACTTGCGCTAAAGCACAGCTCCCAGGCTGAGATGAAATGAGTTCTTTCAGGGCGCATCAGGTCGCTTCACAGAGAGCAGCATGGAAGCCTGGAACTGGCCTCCCGATGAAGGGTGAAAATCACTGCCTGCCACTTCCTCCTTCGCCTGTGAGCAAACCAGAGGAAGCTGGGCTGGCCTCCTGCCCTCTGACCCTATGCCCCTCAGGTCTTCCTCTCTGACCTCCTAGCTTCTTCCTCTCACTTTCTGAAGACCTGGGCCCTTGCTTACGTTCTTCCTCTCCCCAAGATCTTCCAGGAGCCCAGGTGGCTTCAGTGTGCATGAACTTGCCTGGTGTACCTGGCACCCTGGCACCCCTGACTGCCTCCTCTGCAGGGATCTTGCCTCCATGCCCCCAGCCTCATGTGAGACTTGGTCATTACCCACACTTGTCCAGTCCTCAAAATAACCCACTCAGACCTCCTGCATCTTGGTCAGAGCCCTCTGCTTCTTCCTCCTTCCTTGACCCATTTTCATTTCCTGTCTTTGCAGGCAAACAGGGTGCTAACTGGAGCTGGGGGGGCAGGGCAGGCGTCTCTGCAGAGCCCTGGCTTTCCTGTTCTCTCAGCATTGTCTGGAGGTTCACATTTGACTCGGACATTTCTGACACGACCACCTGAGAGGGATTCTGCCTCCTTCTCATAAAACCGAGCCTGGGTGTGGCCACCAGATGGTTTGAAAACCAGTGAGAGGGATTCAGGGGTGCTGGGGGATGAGCTACCCAGGGAAGCTGGGCAGCATCTGGCCTTTATTTTTCTTTTTTGTGGAACTGAAGATTGAACCCAGGGACTTCAAGCTGAGCTACATCTCAGCCCTTTGTAAACATTTTTTAAATTTTGAGGCAGGGTCTCTCTAAATTGCCTGGGCTTAGCCCAAACTTGTTATCCTCCTGCATCAGCCTTCCAGAGTGTTGATACAAACATGAGTGCAGGGATGACAGACACAAGCCACCATGCCCAGCCTCTTTTACTCCTTCCAGGAGAGTTCTTCGGCTTCTTGACACCATCTTCCTAGCGGAGCTGCCAAACAATGGGTTGAAAGAGAGGCCTTTATCTCATCCCCAATACCCAGTCTTCTCTGTCCTTTGATAATCAGTCTTTTTATAACTATAGCTCATGTAAAATACCATACAAAACATTTCAAACCCTCCTGTCCCCAAGTCAAAGCTCCACCAAATGGAAATTCTGCAGCCAGAACTCTTCCTTATGCGCCTGCTTCTCCTGCGTGATGAAGCCCCACAGCTTGCTGCCCACTTCTGCAGCCGCTGCAGCCTCTGCCCCCTCACACCCTCCAGTAGAAATGTCTTTTTACCTCTTGGTTCATGGTGAAAATTCAAGCTGCCCAGAGAAATCCCCTCAGCGCCCCACTCCTGAACCGTTCCCACCCCTCCTCCACCTGCTTGCCCGGTAGAAAAGGGAAGCTCACTTCCTGGGACGATCTGTGCCCCATGGCCAAGCTGAATGCTGCCCAGATGCTCTGCTTATTTTTCCTTCTCTTGCTCATATTTTCCCTCACTGCCTCCCCACAGCTGGTTCGTTCCTACCAATATTTACATATAATCAAATTTATTTTTTAAAAACTTATCTCTCAGTCCTCCCCCCTCCTCTGCCAATTCCTCTACTGAAGTCTCTGTATTTCCTGTTTGTCTCTCTCCAGTCACCTGATCTTCCTGTATCCCATCTGCCCCACCACCACCACCAATCCATCCAGATAGCACTTGCATAGGCACAATGACCACCACGTTCCAGGCATTTTAGTCCCTATATTGCTTAACTTGGGAAAGCAGACATCATTGCCAACCATTCTGTCCTTCTTAACATATTTTCTCCCTTGGCTTCCATGACCTCGCACACTGTTTTCCTTCTCAAATTTCCTTTCCAAGTTTCTTTCTCATTTCCCAAATAGAGGTCCTAGACCACTTCTCACTGACTGCTCCCTTCTTAACAAAACTCATCTTTGCCCACCTTTATGCCAGTAACCTCCAAATTTACGTCTCTTGCCCAAATAGGTCACCTGAGTGCCAGACCTTGTGGGCTCCACTGCCTACCTGATAAGTTTGTCCACTAGGGTATCTGGCACTGAATCCACCCGACAAGTCTCAACCTGAGCTTGTAACATCTCTTACCAAAACTGCTCCTCCTCTAGCTCTCTTGATTCTGTCATGAGGCCCCACAGCCATCTGGAGGCATTTTCCATAGAACACAGTCCTGCTCATTTTACCTTGAATCTATTTAACTTTTTCTTCCCACAGTCATCCTAGTTCAGACTACCTTCACCTTCTGCCTAGAATCTGAACACAGCCTTCTAGGTGGTCCCATCTACTTAACCCTCTCCATACCCCTTCTGTCCACTGCGTCAGGCCAGTCCCCTCTGAAGGGGAGCCACGTATCAACTTTAAATGTTTTAGTAGCTACCTCTCAAAAGGCTCACAAGAAACAAGTGAAACTGATTTTAGAATACATTTTGTTTAACCTCAAATATTATCCTTTCAAGATGCAATCAATATTTCTAGATCTATGAGAAATTTTACATTCTTTTCTTCATACCATCTTTGAAATGCACTGTGTACTTTACATGCACAGCACGTACCACCCAAACCATCAACGTTTCAAGTGTTCAACGGTTGTGCATAGCTAGTAACTGCCATTATTGGACTGAGGAAATTTAGAACAATCTTTTTGCAGTGAAAATCTGATCCTTTTACCCAACCTCATGCATACAATTCTTCAATGGCCCCTGATTTTTGATAGGATTAGGATTCAAGTGCTTATTTGCCCTGCAGAGCCCTCCAAGGTCGGTGGTTTGGCTCTTGCTTACTGTTTGGTCTCTGCCTCTTTCCCTCCTCACCACCCTTGTGCCGGTCACAACAGTGTTTCAGCTTCTCAGATACACAGTGCCTTAGCCACCTTCTCATTGTTGGGGCAGATATCCAACACTCAACGACTTAGGGAAGGAGAGGTTTACGTTGGCTCACATTTTCAATCCATGGTGGCTGGCTCCTGGGCAGAAAGAGCCTGTCAGAAAAGTCTGAGTAAAGGAAAACTGCTCACAGTGGGGCAGGCAGGGTGGAGCCAGGAGGGAGATGAATACCTTTCTAGGTCACACCCACAGTGGGCCATCTCCAACCAGGGCCCATGTCTCAATGGTGCACTGTGATTGAGTCAATTTGAGTAAGAAACGCCCAACTGAATTGGATCAGCATAGTTCTGGCTTTGGCTGAAAGGATTTACTGGAGACGGAAGACCCAGCCTGGCTGTGAGTAACACCAACCCATAGGCTTGCTGCCTGGAAAGGAAAAAGGAAGGTAGGTTCTGCTTCTTTTGAGGCACTCCAGCCTTCACTTTGACCTTAGCTGTCTTTTGTGGATTCCAGCACAGACTCTTCAGCCTCTAGCTCGGACTCTACCTTCCCTCACAGACCCTTTGGCCTCCTGACATGGGCTCCCATGGGACACTATCGTGAGCTCCAGGCCTTCAGCTGGGTCTTCTGCCTCTCTAGTGCATAGGCAGCCCTTTTGCCCTCTCCCACATGTGTCTGCAGGCGGCCATTGTATGTCTGGCTTGTAAATCCTTACGTATTTGTCTATCTGTTTCTCTAGTAAGCACTGACTGATACACACAATTAGCTCTCATCTGTGGATTAATCGACTGATATGCACAGTGCCCCACAACCCAGCACCTTCCAGAAGCTCCACCTGTGAATGCACGAGGCCTTGGGGGACATTCTAGATTGAAACCATAATATTCCACCCCTGGCCCCCACAACTCATATGTATATATTTATGCAAAACGCATTTAGTCATTTCTAAGAGTCACCAGTTTTGAACAGTTCCAGCATGGCTAAAAAGTTCAAGTCTAAATTCTTCTCCAAGACACAAGACAAATGCTTAGCTGTGAACCCCTATAAAAATTTAAAAGTAATGCCGGGCATGGTGGCACACGCCTGTAATCCCAGCACTTGGGAGGCTAAAGCAGGAGGATGCTGTGAGTTTGAGACCAGCCTGGGCTACATGGTGAGTTCAAGTTCAGTCTCAGATACATAGTGAGACCCTGTCTCAAAAAAACCAAAAAAAATATATATATATATATTTTTTAAAGTAAGTTAAACACTGTGTGTATACAATCGTGCAGGGTAAAATTTCCTTTCCAAAAGGGAGATAGAAAGGAATGGGACCAAAGCAAGACTGAACTCTTGCAAATATTAAATCTTCAAGTTTTATGTCAAGCACTTAGGGATAACTGTGGCGAGATGTGAACTCCAAAGGGGTTGAGCAGCCCTACCCCGTGGCACTGCTGGCTCAGTCCTCATGGCCTCTTTCTGCTGGTGGCTTTGTGCACTGTCTGTCTTTTCTCAGATATTCCCTATTCTTGACCTTTCCAACTTTCCGGGGTCTCCTTTGCACTGTGGCTTCGCTCTCACACCCTCCTGAGCTTCCCTGTCAGGGGTACAATGCCCGACCTCTTCTGAAACCTGAGTGGGAGCCTTGCTAACCTCACAGCTCTTGCATTCGGCATGCCTGTAAAACCAGAGCCGTGTGAATGATAATAATGTCAGCTGCCCACTTGACAAGTAGCTGGGCCCCTTTAGACCATGCTGCAAAGGAACCCACGGGCCCGGATGGCTGAAGACTGTCAAATGAATTCTGAATTCTGGGCAACCATTTCCCTAAGTGTTTCTTCTAGAGCAGGTTACACTGGAGTTCTCTTCTCCAAGTCTTTCCTTCTTACAACCTGGAGCCTGCACGGAGTGGAATCTTGCTGATTCCTGAGATGCCTTCAAGACATTTTTCTTATTGCCCTAGTGCAAAATACTTGACTTTTTTCTAATGCCAATCTTTCAGCAACCATGCTCTCCTTTGCTCCAATTTGGTAGGCATTTTTAAACTGAAAGCTTTTCGGATGGGCTTTTTGCTCCATATAAACTTGGCTGCTCTAAATGCAGCAAGTAGTACCTATGCTGAACATTAAGTTGCCTTGAAATTTCCTCTGCCAGATTAGTCTGTCCATGGACCTTAATTTCAGTCCCACAAAGTCTCAGAACATGAATAAACTTTAGACAAATTTTCTGCCAAAGCATAACATACATGGTCTCAAATTCAACTGCCAATGGAGTCCTTCTTCCCAACTTAATCCTCTTGAGCCTGGTCTTTATCATCCGCATTTCTATGAACATTCTGTTCTGAGTTCTAACCAAGTCTCCCAACAAGTTCAGCTTACAGCATTCTAGGACTTCCCTAGCCTGCATCTCTAAACCTTTCCAGACTCCTTCCATGAACCAGTTACAAAGGCTTCTTGGAAGAAGGAAGCAGAACCTAAAGACCAATGTAAAGGTTTGCAAATCAAATCCAAAGAGGGGAAGGAGGAGCAGGAAGTAATTGCTCCCAATGAGACCCTGTCTTGAGCTCAGACCTTTGCTGATTGTTCGTGTGTGTGTGTGTGTGTGTGTGTGTGTGTGTGTGTGTTTAAATCCTATAACAAACGTGTGAGGCAGGAACTGTGTGTATATTAGCCAAGAAGAATTCAGGAACTTGCCAAATAACATTGATAGGACTGGCACCTCCATCTGTCTGATATCAGAGGCCACTCATCATGCATCTCACTAGATCTCTGTAGATCCACTTGACATGCTTCATCATTTTCTTATTCAATTAAGTGTCAACAAACACCTAACTAATAAAAATGGCTGCACTTTTATAGTATATTTCCATTTTATGGCAAGTTTTCTGTATATAAATGTTGCCAAAAACACTGCATAACTAAAGTATGATCTCCTTGTACGATGAAATCTGTGTAGGATGAACTTCACAGGGTCTTGCTGAAGTGTATATAAGGGTGTGTAAAGGCGTGTAAGGTGTGTAAAGCACAAACAGTGCCTGGGATTGTAAGTGCTGGATAGCAATGGATTATAAGGAAAGCCAAACAAACGCATGTATCCATTTTATGGGAACACAAAGCTGCCTGCCAGTATTAGGCACATGAATACAGTAATAGCAATGATAATAAGCTGCCAAAGGTGTGTAATGATGGGGTGAAATGAGACAAGAGAGCAGAAGTCCAGGTCAGTTGAGACAGGAATCTTAGAAACGTGAAATTGTAGCACTTTTGAAGCACTGTGGGCAAAGGATAAAATTCTGAGAGGAAAGTGAACAGTGTGAGTGGCTGTAGCTATTGTATTGACTTTCTCCCTCCACCTTTTCCTTTACTCCTAAGATTATGATCCAACTGCCAGGAAAATTACAGGATAACAGTTGCCTCTCAGAAAATCAAGTCCCGCACCTGCCCTGTCTCTAGCAGCTCACTGAGGGCGTGACACCCGATGCAGGCAGAGTCTGAGCTCATGATGCTGTCCATGATGTTACCGCTGCAGACAGACACTGTGGAGAAAGAGGTATTCCTTGGGGGGCCCAGAAAGGACTAACTGGTCAAAATTTCTTTATAGAAAGTGCTTGCTAGGATTAATAAGCCCCACTGGTAAAAATGAAGTATAGTGAGAAATGTAAGCCAGGGCTGGGGATTTAGCTCACTGACCTTGCAAGCCTGCCTTGCAAGCGGAAGGACCCGAGTTCAATCCCAGGTACAAAAAAAAAAGTAAGCCAGGTATGGTGGCCCATGCCTATGATCCCAGCATTCTGGGAGGCTAAGGTAGGAGAACTGCCAAGTTTGAGCCCAGCCTGGGCAACTTGGAGAGACTCGGTTTCATAAATAAATAAATAAGTGCCCAAGTATGTAGCTCAGAGCAAAGGCCCTGGATTCTACTCTCAGTGCCAAAAAATAAATTTATGAATAGTACTGGACTTCATGCATTCACATTTTATATGAATGGGGCCAGTCACACTGTTCTCACCAACCAGATGAGCTCAATTTTCCTCAGGAAGTGGAGGTATCCATGGCGTAGCTCAGGCAAAGGCCATTGCCTCACACAGGCTCACGGGGACACAAAGGGGAAAGTATTCAGGAGGAACTGGGAGGGCTCAGGAGTCCCCTCAGACACAGAAGTAGTGTACGGAAAAGTGGAATAGCCCAAAATAGGGCACAGAGTGAGCCAGTTAATGGAACCGCTTAGGATGGGAGTTTTGCCTCTTTGTTAAGGGAGGGCTCTCGGCCCGGTCTGCGAGCCTAACAGTAAAGGGTTACTTTCCTCTCAGAGGACAGAGAACACGGCTGGTGGCTTGCTAGGTCCAAGGGTAGCCCTGTCTTTTCCCAGGACAAGGCACAGCTCTGCACACAGGGACACACGGAAAGATTTGCTCTGTACAAACCTCAGGAAGTTGCTTATCCGAGCCAGGGCACTGTGTCAGGAGCTGGTGCCCAAGGGAGTGGCTACTCACAATTTCTATCTTGCATAATATATTTCACAGAAATGTCAGTTTTAGGAAGTGAAAATGACAGGCATGGGTGACCTGAACTTCCTGTAGATTCAAACTGATGCCACCACTGATCCCATTGCCCCAGAAGCCAGACAGAAAGGAAGTGTGCAGAGGGAGCACCTCCTGGCACCAGCTGGCTGCAGTCACAAGGTATGTGTTTATCGGGCCCTTTGGCCAGGCATGGTGCTACCTGCTAGGGACAACAGCAAGAGAGGTGGGGTGTCTTCCCCTGAGCTGCTCACAGTCCAGTGAGGACAGGGTCGGCTGAGCCCGGAACAGCCAGGCGGTCAGTGAGCAGCGCTCACACATGACGCAGGAATCAGTCAGCGCCCTGAGGAAGACATCATGATCCCTGCATTACAAGGAGGCGAGAGGCCAGCAAGAGGCATCGGCAGGAACTGAACTTCACATAGCCAGAACCCGTGCTTGTCCCATCAGCCACATAAGTATCCGCCATGCGCACGGTGCCGGCACAAGTTTGAATAACAGTTTAAATCCGGCAGTGGCAGTCCTACAAAGAGTGAGGAACTGCACTAATGAGTTCATTTGCCAAGAACGGCAGAATAGAAGCCCCCGGGAAATCATCACCTGATCTTTCTGGCGTGGTCTCAGTGGAAAGGTCAGTGCTTCGGGGCCTCGGGGTCTTGGGAAAGTTATCTTTTTCTAGGAGTTGTTTTAAAAGATTACATTAGACAGTGGAGGCGAAAAGTGGTTTGACTGACGAAAACTGAAGTGATTTGAAGTAGTCTAACTCAACTGAGGCAGCCTTTAAGCCAAACCACTCTTCTTGTGCTTTTTCTGCAATTAAACAAAGTACTGGGGCAATGAAGACATGGAAGACTGCAGATCAAACTTCCTGATCGTTACCTTGCCTTTGTTTTTGCTGCAGCCATTTAACTTCCAAAGTATTGATTTCTTAACCAAGTAGAGAGAACTTTTAACTTGCTTTGAAAAAGCATTTTATTCTACACAGCAAGCAATCAGCAAAGGGAAAGAACCTACAGAAGCGGGGAAGATGTTTGCAAACCTTACGTGCAATCGAGGGTTAACATCCAAGAGATACAAGGAATTCATATGAGCCAACAGCAAACGACAATTGCCTTTGAAATGGACGAAGGAGCGAGTAGACATTTTTCTGAGGAAGGAAAACCACGAGGCTAACAAGTCTGTGAAAAGATGGGCAACATCACTAATCATCAGGGAAACGCAAGTCAAAACGACTGAGTCATCGGCCTGCACTGTTAGAATGGCTGTAATCACAAACGCGAAGGGTGAGTGTTGGCCAAGGTGTGGAGAAAAGCGAACGCATGCACACTACGGTTGGGAGCGTGCATTAGTGCAGACATCAAGGCAAGGAGTGCGGGGCTTCCTCAGAAAGCACACTGTATCTACGTATGGCCAGCAATCCTGCTAGAGAATACGGGTGCAAAGGACACAAAGCCAGCAACGCCGGGTGACGTCCGCACTCCTGTACACGCTCAGTGCTCTGTTCGCAGCATCCAAGGCAGAATCAACCCACACGTCCATTCCCTGCCCGATTGAGGAAACGCAGTGAAAACGCGTTATTGTTTAGCCTTTTAAAAACAGGGAAAGCCTGCCATTTGCATCAACGGAGACAGACCCAGAGGATGCTACATTAAGTGAAATAAGCCAAGAACGGGAAGACATTACTTCATGATCTCATCTGTGGAATCTTAAAAAGTCAAACTCAGAGTGAAACAATGTCACTAGGAACAGGGAGTCGGGAGAACGGGGACGTTCTTTAAAGGATGTGAATACACTTTCAGTTTGAAGATGAGCAAGTTCTGGAAATCGAATGTACACACGATGACCGCGGTTCATCATGCCGTACTGCATCCTTGAAATTTGCTGAGAGTCGCTCTTAGGTCCTCTCAGTGCACACACACGGGCAGAGGCGACTGTGAAGTGGTGAATATATTTATATAATTTGGCTGTAATCATGTCACAGTTACACACCTATCATAACATCATATTTGGAACCTCAAATACATAAATGCTTGTCACTCATACCTCAATAAAAATAAAAAGTTTAAATCATCAAGGAGATAAATTTGTAGAAAAAAGTTGCTAAAATGCTGAATGCTCATCGGCTGCAGAGCTTTATGGGAAAGGGACAAGGGGTGTAGCTCAATGGTACAGTACAAGCCTAGCACGCACATGGCCCTGGGCTCAATCCCCAGCACACAGTAAAGGAAACTCTACAGAAAAATAGATCGTGCATCTGTGTGCCCCTTTTTATGTTTTTCGTGGATTCAAGGCAAGCTACACAAGTACATTTTATATGACAGAGTCCATTTTCTGTCTCAGCCTCACTCCACACAGCACCTTTTGTGTGTGCAGTTGCCATCCAGCTTTCTGGGTTTTGCATTATTTCAGACTTCTGTGGGCTGTGAAAGGGCCCAGCTGAAACCCTCTTTGACTCTTATTATGCCTTTAGAAATAAAATCTAATTAAGATACTATCTCCTGAAGGTCTGGGTAAACGAACTCTTTCTGATTATACTAAAAATGATTGGATAGTTGGCTCTCAACACTTATTCTACATAGAAATCAAACTTGGGAAATAAGCCCACCTAAAAATGAGAAATACACTTTTCAGCTCTCTCTGCAGTGAGGAACTGTCCCCAGGGCTAGACCGTCTCCACACATCCAACCTGATCATCCAATTTGAGGCAACTTTGGTGTCACTTTCTTTGAATTATGTGCAATAATATTCACATAGCGACCAGCCTCGACAAACAGAAAGACAGGAAACTTCGAGGGCAGAACACAGGCTTGCTTTACAGCTTTGGAAGACACGCTGGTGCTCCCCAGCTGACAATGAGATTTCATCCCAGCGAACCTACCAGAAGCTGGAAACACCAGTCAGTAGAAAGTGTGTTAGTACCACCCATACCTACAGAATGCGGGCCCTTAGCCTAGCCTGCCTCAAACAAGCTCAGAGCAGTTCCAGCCTACATTTGGGCAAAGCCGCCCAGCAGAGCCTACTTCACAATAAAGTATCACACATCTCATAGAATTTATTGAGCTCTATACTGAAAAGGGGAAGGCAGGATGACCGTGAGGGCACGCACATGTTCACAGCCTTGTAGAGCTGAAAAATCATCACGTCAAATCACACAAGTCAGAGACTGTCTGTAGTACGCCCTTTGGGATGAGAAGGCAGGCATGCTTACCGAAGGCTTTGGGGATCCTGTCTGCTCAGGATTCCTTTTCTGCATCACAACCTGTGTGTCTGCAGGTGCCTCTGGCCCTTTCCTTATCACCTTCTAGGAATCTGGGTGCCATTAACTTGTGTAAACGCTACTGCGATAGCTGCTGCCATTGCTGTGTGCGCAGAATTGCTGTTTGTCTCTGACCCGGTAGACTCTTAACATCTACCAACATCCATGAACCTGTAACAGGCTAACTGGTTAGTTTGAAAGCAGGTTATAGTCTCAGATACTTCACCATTCTTCACAGTGGTTTATTTATTTCCTATTACTGTTATAACTATCACAAACTTAGTGGTTTTATTTTTACTTTTTTGCTTTAAACTATTTAACTGAAATCCCATATATTGACTTCCATTTATTTTGATACATCTTAAAACTAAGTGTAAATAAGGCTCAAATGGCATTAATTGATAGTGCGAAATAGGAAGAAAATGGGTAAAGGGGAAGTGGGAAGGACAGGGGAGGGGAGGGGAAAGAAGGGAAAAGAAAAAATGTGAAAAAAGGAAAGAATGGCCATTCTAAATAAGGAATGGGTCTGGGGAAAATAAGAACCAAGACATATTATGTAAAGATATAAGACCCCAGTGATAAATAACTATTGTTTGTTTTAAATGTACCAATAAACTTAAGGGGGAAAATTAAAAATATATGTATATATTTTGATACATCTTGTCCCAAATATAATATAAAAGCCAATATAAATATTTCATAAATATGTGGCCATTTGGGTATACATTTGCTCAATACCTCACATCTTTCAGTGAGAAAACCCTGAAGAGTAAAGACCTGACACAATTAACTGGGTATAATGAGAATCTGCTCCAAATATTGTTTCTCTGAGGTAAAGGCACCACACACCTGTTCAATGAAGAAAACCATCCTTACAACACAGGATGATTTTTTATTTTTTAAATTGGACTTGGGCACTCAGCTGCTAATTAGGAGCTTCATGGCAGAGCTACACGCCCAGCTTATGCCGTGAATCCATAGGGAACAGGTTCCAACAACTCAGCCTCCTTCCCCTTGGTGCTCAGGAAGTGTGCTTCTCTGGGCGGGGCGGGCTGGCGCTTCAGCTGAGCCCAGGTCCCTTTCTCTGTGGCTTCCTTCTTTTTCTGATCATTTTCCTGGACACATTTCAGGAAGCTATCTCGACTCATTGAGTGTTTAATATGCTCGATATGCACATTAACCCTCTTGGCAAGTGTCTTGCCCTTAACGTGCTTGTTTACAACAATGCCAACAGCGTGCTGGGTAACACTGTAGACTCTTCCGGTCCCGCCACGGTAACATTTGTGTGGGATTCCTTTTTGAACAGTACCCATGCCCTTGATGTCTGCAATAGCACCCTTTTCTGTAGATCCCATGTACGCGGCCAAAGGAGCAACCCCAAGTTTTCTGAAAGGCCTCGAGAACACACACTGGGTTCCCCTCCTCTTTCCCTTTGCGTTCGTCTTTTGGCAAATTACTGGAAGATGGCGGTTCTGGCCGAAAGGAGACTTAGTGGTTGTAAACACACACTTATCTTCCATTCTAGAGGCTGAACATCCAAAATGGGCCTTGCTTGGCGAAGACCAAGATGTTAGCAGAAGTATATCCCTTCCTGGGGACTCGGGGACAAGTCTGTCTCCGTGACTTTCCTGCTTGTGTTGCTTGGTGTGGGCCTCCCTCCTCTCTCCTCAAAGCCAGCAGCAAATCTCCATATTCTGCCTGTAAGGACCCTTGTGACCTTGGGCCTTCTAGATAATCCAGGGTCCTCTCCTCCTCTCATAGCAAGTCTGTCCACGTGAGCTGCGCTCTAAATGTGTCCTCCACAATTCGTATGTTGAGGCCTCCTCACCAGCGCGGCAGTTTGAAGGGGAGCCTCACAAGTTATTAAGCCGCGAGGGTACTGGCTCTATGGACGGAAATAGGGCCACATAAAAGGGCTTGAGGGGGTGGGTTCATCCTCCTCTGCCCCTTGGTGATGTAAGGATGGCAGTCTAAAGAACACGGCAACAAGGCTCCTTCTCCGAAGCAGGTCGCAGTCCTCACCAAACATTATAATTGCTGGCACTTTGGTCTTGGACTTCCCAGACTCCAGAACTGTGAGAAATCAATTTCTAGTGTTTATAAATGTCCCATTCGGTGGCATTTTCTCATAGCAGCACAGATGGATGAAGACACCACGCAGCCTAACATACTTACAAGTTCCAAGGCTTAGGATATTGACCACTTTGGGAGCCCATAATTCTGCCTACTACAAAACTGGTATGAAAGGAATCCAAAGTGCGAGGGTTGACAGAGGGATTCTGTTCTGCACCATAACATTTGCCACAAAACATCAACATATTTGGATCTAGCTCTCCTCTAATTTCTACCATCGCTCTGGAGAATCTTGGCTGTCTTTCATAATAAACATGAAGTGGCCTATTGGCAAACAGCTCTACTGCAAACCAGGACCTTTCCTTGTTGCTCCAGTTTGGATCTAGCATGTGCTCCAAAGACTTGTACATCAAAGGCTCACTCCCCAGCTTGGCACTACTGGCAGGTGGCCCGGGAGGTCTTCAACCCAGAGAGGCACGCCCTTGAAGAGGCTAGTGGGTTCCCAGCCCTTCCCATTTCCCTTCCCCACCCCCTTCCCCTTCCTCTTCCTCTCTCTGTTTCTCATCCCAGCCATGAGGTGAGTGATTTTGTGCTCCACACCCTCCCACCATGACGCACACCTCCCCCCACTACCAGAGGTCTAAAAGCGACGGATCTGCTCTACTGTGGGCTGAAGCTCCCAGAACCGGGAGACAGGCCCTTTCTCTTCAGAAATAGGTTTATCCCTGACTGGTACACTTGTTGCTTTCCTTTTGAGGCCCATATTTGACACACCGAGAACCCCTAACTGTCCTCACATAAATTACAAAGTCAAGTTTTTCTAACATGCTGTCCAAGTTTGGTGAAAATCAGAATAGCCAGCTTCTCATGACGCAGTAAGGGCTTCTCCCTGTCACACAGTCCCCGCTTTTGCAGTATTACAATTGTGAGCTCCACTTCCCGTCCCCCGTGCCCATGTGGTCTCCCCTCTCCTGGGATGTGGGCAGGACTTTAGACTTGTGCTAAGAAACAGAATCTCCAGAGTGAGGACCTCACTTCAGAGATTAGATCACACAGGGCCATGGCCTCCCTCCTCCCTGGCTGCTGTGGTACCACTGGTGGTGCAGAGCTGCCAGCAGCCCCACTGGGGAGGTGGAGGTAGCCAGGAACAGAGGCCACCTGTGCCCAGCATTCAGCAAGACACAGGATCCTGCCTGAGTGAGCCGGGGCAGATGCACCACTGAGCAGCAATCGTGTACTAATCTCCTGCATGTTGTGTATGTCCCTCTCTGGGATATTAACACCATGGGGGAAAGGGCTACTCACCTGGGTGCACCCAGAGCAAACACAAAGTCAGCCTGTAATGAAGCTCCATTTCACTGGACAGACCATAGGCGCATGCACAGGCTGCATACAGGGCAGATGGACAGGCGGAGTAAATATTTCATGTGGATGCAGAGGTGTGCGCCTTAGTCCCAGCTACTGAGGAGGCTGAGGCAAGAAGATTTCTTGAGCCCAGGAGTTTGAGGCCAACCTGCTCAACAAAGCAAGACTCTCGTCTCCATAAGCAAGTCTTTGCTGGATGAATGATGAAGAGACCAACTGAACATGACAAGGTGCTACGGTTTAAATATGAAGCATCCCCCAAGCACTACTGTATGGAAGGCTAGATGCTCAAAGCAGCAGTGCTCAGAGGCTTCAGAGGTGTCTAGGTCTGGAGGGAACTTGCATCATCAGTGGATTAATCAATGGGTAGCCAACTGATGAATTTCCAGTGGAATGAGCTCAGTAGGAGCCAGGGCCCAGCTGGAGGTCGCTGGGGGAGTGTGTTTGAAAGTTCTCTTGTCCTTCCCCTCCCTCTCTCTCTCTTGTTGCTTCCTGCTTCCCTAAGGTGAGCAGCCTTCCCCTCCACATGTCCCAGCTGTCACCATATCTGCCCCACCTCAGGCCCATGGCAGTGCAGCCCCAACCACAGGTTAAAGCCTTGAGCCAAAATAAACCTTTCCATCTTTAAGTTGATCTTCCTGAGTATTTCATCACAGCAATGCCAAGGTGACTAACAAAGAAGGCTAAGGAAAAGAGAACATGTCTGCTCATTTGTCTTCACCCAACAAGTGTTGGGGAATAAGTTATTAAGGGAAGAAATCACACCTAAATTGGGGTTAAGGGTAGATTAGAGATGATAAGGTTGGTGCTGACATGGGGAGTGTGCAATGCTGGTAAAATATCTAATGCGTGTTGTTATGGCTGGGTCTAGATGTCTCCCAAAACCTCATGCAGTCATAGGCAGGGCTTTCTCAGAGGTGGCTGAATCTAGAGTGTGCGATACTTGGGTCAAGGGTGTGTGATTACTAAATCAGTTCACTGATTGGTTTCGAATAGTTCTGGGATAATGAGAAGGCCCTCCCTGGGAGGGCGAATAGCCTTGACAGAATGAATAGAAGGAAAGGAAAGAGGGCTGCTGGGATTGCTTGTCACTTGCTACTTCTTCCTACTTTGCTGCTTTGCTGCCTCCTTCCTGCCATGAACTGTTTCTACTCTGCAATGCCCCTCGGCCATGTGTCACTCTGCCTTGGAGCCAACCAACTATGAACTGAAGCCTCTGTTAACTGTGACCTAAATAAAACTTTCTCCTTTAACTTTGAGTGTCAGATATTGTCTTAGCAACAAGAAAAGCAACTAAAAGGTGTTCAGAAATAAGTCCAGCATTTCACATGATACTGAGAAAAGTAGCTTACAGAAGACTTGTATATGCTATTCTTGTAAAAACATACACATCATACACTGCTCAGAGACCACCCAGTGCCAGCCTTTTCCTGGCTACAGAGGTATCGAGCACACTAGTCACTCTGGCCAGCTGTGTTTGAAAAGGTGTGTAAATGGCAGGCTCCACATCAGGCTTCTGCTGGGACTCGAGTGCCTTTTCCCCAGCAGGAGCCCCATGTCCTATTGGCTGCCCTACGGTTTAGAGACCAGAATCTCTCACCAACTCAAGGAGAAACAGAGGAACCTTCTCAAAGATTGTACAAGTGTCAGTAAACATTACTGTTACTCAGCAATATCGTTATCTTTTCAGGACACGCGCATGCTTCTATTTCCCAGCCCCTATTCTCTGGGTGGGACCATATGACCAGGTCCAGCCAGTGGGCTGTAAGCAGTGGGCTCGTACTGTCCGTCCCTGTGGACCAGCCACAGAAGAGTGGGCTGAGGATCTCCAACCTCTTTCCTCTGGAGACCAAGGAGATCTCTTGAGGAGATGCCAGAGTCACCACAGCCAAGTGGCCTGGACTGCAGAATCACACAGGAGACAATCTGGTCCTGGAGCACAATCTGAGCTTGTCTGGGGATTAGTTATTACACCACAACCCAGTGCTATGTGTCCCCAGACACATACTCCCCAGGTTGGTGGTGTTGGGAGGTGAGGCCTAAGAGGAAGCCTTCATGTCTGGAGAGCTCCACCCTCACAAAAAGGTTAACAGCGTGACCAAAGCCCTTCTCTCGGTGTGTCCTCTTGCCCTTCCACCTCTGCCATGTGATGAAGCAGTGAGAAGCCCCTCACCAGAGCCAGCCCTTGATCGTGGACTTCCTAGCCCCCAGGACTGTGGGAAAATTAATTTTTGTTCTTTACAAATTACCCAGTCTGTGGTGTGGTTACCTATGCACAGAATGGCTGGAGACACTGGTTTATCTCGACTAATACAAAATCAATTCTGGAGATGCACTATTTTGATTAATTTGTTTTTTTAAAAAAACAAACACCTGAGAAGAGGGAGGCAGCGCTGTGAGTCTAGAATACACCCTGGCCTCGGGCACCTGGCTCAGCCCAGACTCCAGGCTCCTTTTGCTACAGAAATGGGTTGAGCACAAACTGAACAGGAGCCTCCTCAATCTCCAGAGCTAGGTCTCCTCCTGGAATGATTTAAAGATCTTCAGCTACTGGGAATGAATAAACCTCCAGCTGCCAGATGCAATACTTCTGGGGACAGTATGTGTTTTTCTTCTTTTAGTTTCCAAAAGTGAGAGATTTCCTTTATAAATAACTGGCCGAAATCTAAACGCATTCTACATCCCACCTCTCACTGCAGTGGGAGCGTTAGTGTTCACGTGTCTGGCTCACACAGAAATAATGACTTGGAAATACCATTTCGGTTTTGCATACCTATCTTAGTTTACATATTCAACAAAGATGTGTTTTAAGGGTGACTTTGTATATTAACCCGCCATTTGGATTGACTGTAGTTAGACTGCTGTGTGCTTTGTATGTGGGGTGTAGATGCACCTAAAAATACTGTTATGTGCCCTTAATCTTAGCCCAAGTAATTACTACCTACAACATTTTATAGGGCTTTTACTAGCGAATGCTTACTGAAAGTTTCACTTTGCCTTTGCCTTTAAATTATGTTCTTTTATAGCATGATGTATTAGAACCTTAATATTTGTTTTTAAGATACTTTTCACCACTGTTAAAATATATTTTCCTTTAAGATTTAATTAGAAGTATTGCGCAAAGGTGGGTAACAGAGTAATACCTGCTCACACTAGAAAATTTTCCCTCTTTAAAAAAAAGAAAAGAAAGAACAACGGGAGAGTGTCAGAACCTCACTGCCGCTCCCCGCCCCCGTGGCCTGTCACCCCAGTTTACACAAATCCCGCGTTCTGCCTCTCCCCCGCCATCCGCCTTAGGCTCCTGCAGCGACCTCGCGGCTTCCTGGTGCAGCGCCCCCTTCGTCGCCGAGCGGTACTGCAGGCAGAGCGGCCCCTCCCGCAGGGCTGGCGCTGCCTCCGCCGGCGCACACTGGCTCGGCCTCCCTCATCGATGCCCAAGCAGCCCTAAACGTGCATTCTGGGGCCATTGTTAGGTAAAACGAGGGCTCCCGGAAGGAGAGTGTCTACGAGTGACCTCAGGCGGGGATTTCCTGGACGTGGGATGATGCCCTGGTGAGTCACGTCCTGACAGCGGTGCACAGGATTTCACCACGCTCTCGGGACGCGTGCAATAGAAAGTTACCAAGTGTTGGCTTCTGGGTTTCCGTTTAATATTTTCAGACAATGGTTGGCTAAGGATAGAAAGTGAAACGGTGAGGGGAGACTGGTGTACTCCAACATCTGCCTGTAA
>NW_022900950.1:75113500-75117656 GCF_012274545.1 Fukomys damarensis | reverse complement strand
AATCTTAATTTTTTTAGACAGGGTTTCACTATGTAACTCAGGCTAGCGTTGAACTCACTGTGTAGCCCAGGGTGGCCTCGAACTCACAGCGACCCTTCTGCCTCAGCCTCCCGAATGCTGGGTTTACAGGCGTGCGCCGCCACGCCTGGCTGTACTTATTATATACAAACATCTCTCCTGCCCGTCACTATTGCAAAGGTCCATGCTGGACGCGAGAGGTGACTGTGTTGAGCACCTCGGGCGGGGAGGCCCTGCAGGGTGGACCACACCAGTCACGCTGGGCAGACAGGTGGGGCGGGGAGGCCGGGCCTCCGAGACGCCTCGTGCACGCTGGGAAAGGTGAGCAAAGGCAGTGCGTTCCCTTCCGGCCCACCCCGCCCCATGTCTCCCTGTGAGATCCGAGTTGGAATTCTCACCTGCGCAACTGCGAGGTCACATACGGGTGCTACACAGCCACTGTGTTTGTGGGGATTTTTTAATGACAGCAATAGGAAAATAAAACCTACCGTTAAAAACTTCGTTCGTTCTTAAAATCAAAGAAAACCCTTTCTTACTGCCTAGAAGAGTTGGTTCCTTGTCTGTTATCAATAAGTTGCTCACCACATACTGCTTCAAAATACATAGCTTATAAAGTAAAAACACACAGCCAGCACCTCATACACACACTTCTCCAAAAGCTACACAACTCCAAACAAAAATGGAGGATAAGTCAAACTCAGCACCCTCAATCAAACGAAGTGTTCAAATCAGATTTTTACATTCTTTCCTAGGAAGAAAACAAAAGCAAGCTAAAAAACCAAGAGGGTAAGAAAAAACTTGATCTTAACAAGGGTCTGGTAAGATTTAGGAGAATTAATGAAATTCTCCTAGAAGTATATTTAGAGACCATCAAAATACATTATTTTTGGCTTTTCAGGAAGTAGTCAAGTCTGCTTGTCATTTCTCATAATCTAAAAATACTAAAGAAAAGTGATTAACTGCATTTAGGTTAATGGCTTCTCTGGTTAAAAGCACTCCACAAAAATACAGTTCGTTAGACATAACTGGTCGGGGGCGGGGGGAAGAATTTTTTTTCTTGTGGGAGAGTATTTTGTGTTTTGCAGTGTTACCGTGGTTTGTTTTCCCCTGTGCACGACACAGATGGCGCACGACCACATGAGGACCCCGTGTCCAGGCCTGACCAGACTTTCCCTCTGTCGTTACCAGAAGGAAATACATTCTACGCCTCCAGTAACCACAAACACGGATGTTCTGCAGGTTTGGGCAGTGACAGCAGAGAGCAAACTGATGGGGGTCAGAAAGAACAGCTACAGCTAGAGTTCCTCAAAGCATCAGGAA
Organism: Fukomys damarensis; assembly: GCF_012274545.1. NCBI lineage: Eukaryota > Metazoa > Chordata > Mammalia > Rodentia > Bathyergidae > Fukomys > Fukomys damarensis. The sequence continues at coordinate 75,116,318 of NW_022900950.1, read as the reverse complement.
CTCACCGAACCGTCCGGCAAAGTCACAAAGCAGCGATGACTTGTGCCTGATAGGCGACGACTTGTCGGAAAACCTACTGAGAGAAGTCTCATTTGGTCGGTGCTGGGGACGGAACCCAGGGCCCACGAACATTCAGCGGTTCGACAAGGTGCGCAGGTTGGCTTTGTTCTCTGTGTTGTATTTCGTGGACTCTTCTTGTAATTATTCAGGGTTAGAAAACATGAAAGAGGCTTCCACACGGGGAAAATGTCAGCAATTCAGCCTCTCCGCAACCAGAATTAAGGGAAAAGAAAACAACAGCTTAGAAGCTGCAGTTCTGATTTTCATACTTAGTAGTAAAATTAGAAGGGTGGAGGGGGTGAAGGGAGGGCAGGGGCATGGGGATAAAATGAGAACCAAGACCTGCCACGTAAAGGTACAGGATCCCAATGATGAATATAAATTGTACTGTGTACATAAAAGGTACCCACAGACTCAATTTTAAAAAATAGTAAATTTAAACAGGATTTCTTTCAAAGGCTGAGGATGTGGCTAGTGGAAGAGAACTCGCCAAGCTATGTGTGAGGCTGAGTTGGATCCCAGCCCTGAAAAAATATTTTTTAATACCTCAACATTTATCTGTTTCAGTTATAAAATGTATAAATTCAGTTGGAGAGAAAACTGTCACAAAGATGAATGAATGAAAAGGAAAGAAAACTGATACCTCTCTTCCTGTGCACACCTTTTACTGCATTTCTTCTTGAGCTGTTAAGATAGCCGTTAGACACAGCCGAGCAGCTGAGCATCCTATCAGCAGTGTAGAAAAGTGCCTGCCTCACTTGCCCGCACCAACCCTGAGACTTGATTTCACGTTCATCCTGTTGCTCCGTGTCCTTCCACTAAGGATAACGTAGCAATCGTATGGGATGATGAGGCCAGCAGATTCAGGGTTTACTATGTGCCAAGCACCATCTAGACATTAACCCTCTTGATCCTCAGATTCCCTGGGCTGCGTTGCCATCATAATCCCCCGACCGAAGAAGCCGAGGCAGGAAGGAGCTGCTTCCATGGTGATGCAAGAGTTGGTTGTGGGAAGGCTGCCCCCAGAGCCTGCGCTCTTGCATGGGTCCTCCTCTGAAATAGGTTGGAAGGCAGGTTCGGTTTTCTCCTCCGCCTCTTTCACTACTGGGGGGATCCTCTCGCCTCCCCAGGACTGGTCTCATCCAGTGCGTGCTGCTGGTCAGCTGGAGACTGAGGAGGGTGGGGTGTGAAACTCCACCTGGCAGGTAAAGAACTGTGGGGTCCCTGACCCCTTGAAGTTCAGGCAGTGAGGCTTGGTCCTAGGGTGGTGCTGTTGGGGGTGGTGGAACCTTCAGGAGCAGGGCCCTGAGGAAATTAGTTCCTTGGGGTGTGCCCTCAGGAAATAGTTCTCCCAAGAGGGTTGTTTGTTTGTTTGGTTGGTTTTTTTCTTGCTGTTTTCTTTGAGACAGGGTCTTGATCTGTAGTTCAGGCTGGCCCTGAACTCAATATGTAGCCTAGGCTGGACTTGAACTCCTTGGTGATCCTTCTGCCTCAGCCTCCTGAGTGCTGGGATTACAGGCGTAGGCCACCACACCCGGCCTCCAAGAGGGTTGTTATAAAAAGAGCAAGGCTGGCACCACCCCGCTGTCTCTACTTCCTAGCTCAAGATGTGATCTTCCTGCTCCCAAACAAATCCCCACCATCACTGTGGTCCCTGAGGGGAGCCCAAGGGGCAGCCCCTGCCACAAAGCCTGCATTATGCTGTCTGAGCATAAACCTCTGTCTTAGTAAGTAGCCTGTGTCAGCTATTTCATTATAGTGTGAAAGCCTAGTTCGCTCCTTTCACTCCAGGTAATTCTAACACCCATGTTTATCCCTGCAGCCACACACATACTGACTGTCAGAAGTACATCACAAGTTCTACAACAGTCTGACAAGGGGGGCGGCTGTATTCACGCTAACTCTGTCATGGACACACCCCTAACAGTAGCATGTGTGCATATATATATATATATATTTTTTTTTTTTTTTTTTTTTTCTCTCTTTTTTTTTGGCAGGGGCAGGGGCAGGGACAGTTGCGGTGTGTAAGGTGCTGTTCCTGCCATCTTCTCCCTCCTCCTTCTCCAGAGGCCGGAGAGCGCGTGGTGGGCTGTGTCTGTCACAGCTCTCCCCTGCAGCCACACGATGAGGGGTGGCTGTGTGTCCACGCACGGTGTTTGCAAAACCGTGAGCGCTGCTCACAACAGCCAAGGACTCGGCGCGTGAACACTGGAACAGGCCCGCCGTGCAAAGGAGCGGAGCTTGGGCTCCATGTCGCCATCAGCCAAGCACAGAAAAGGCAAATGCCACATGCTCTCACTCGAATGTGGAAGCCAAGGAGTTGACGGCACCGAGCTGTCTGTAAGCACAAAAGTGTGCATGGAGGGGACGGGAGGGAGGCTAACGGTGAAGGAGCGCTTTTGGGTAGGAGGAGGGGCTTCTAGTGAGGCAGGAGGGTAACTACAGCTGACACCGGTGAGCCGTGGGCTTCAGATCAGCAGCAGACAGGATTGTGAACGTCCTCAACACAAAGCAGCAGGGGTCTGAGGGGCCGGATTATGCCCATCCCTGACCTGATCGTTGTTGCACGCTGTACAATGCTCTCCAGAGCCCTTTAAATACGTCGTTACGTCAGTTAAAAATACGGAAAATAGATGTTTTCAACAGAGGAAACGCCACAGGAACGATCTGGCGCTGAAGCTCTGACGCGTCCGGCCGGCCTAGGTCCCAGCGAGAGGGGCCGACCAGCTCCGCCCCGCAGCCTCAGCGCAGCCCGTCG
>NW_022900950.1:75052954-75113115 GCF_012274545.1 Fukomys damarensis | reverse complement strand
CCCCTCCTACCGCCGGGCCGTGCCCCTCGGGCGGGCCGAACAGCTCTCGGCCCCGCATCGCGCTCCCTCGGCTCAGTGCACTTTTAACCAGGCAGCGTTCTCTGAAACTGCTGTGGCTACCCACTGCGCTTTGAGTGGAACCCAGCCTCTTGGCTGCCTTTGACTTCCTTCCAGGGCGGCCCCAGCTCCCCAGCACAAGGGCTGCCTGCCTCTGGGCCTTTCTTTGCACCTGTTTCCCCAGCTAGAACGCGGTACCGACGGCCATTGGCACACGGCCTCTTTGCTGTGGTTCAGGTGCGGAGCCCCACCCCATCACCGGTTCACTGCACTGACAGCACTCAGCAGTACCAGAAAGTGTTTCTTCTTTATTGCCCTGCTTCTAGAATGTGACAACACAGGACCTTGGCTGTCTCATTGTGTTCCGTACCTGTGACCCCCCCCAAGGTCAGCTCCTAGAACTTGCAGTTCCATTACTTATTTTAGCCCAGGGGCTAAGGATAATCCAATAAAGTCAACGTTTTAACTTCCTTTCACATAAATAAAAAGTGTAGTTTTCCTGCTGGGGATAATGAAAGCAGAAAAGTTAAGATCAACAGTTTAGTGGTAGAACTTGTCTCTAATATACTCTCCCTAGTGGGGAAGTTTTCAATTTGATCCTGGAAACACTTTGGAATTTTTTTTTTTTCCCCATCCACCTAAATTATTTTTATTGTGGTAGAAAATACTGAAAAAACATTTTAAAATAACTTTAAAAATACGATTTTAACTCGCGGCACGGAACACAATGGCATTGTTGAATGTCACCCATCTCCAGGGCTTTGCCCACACTGAGTCCCACCGCCGCTGCCTCCAGCCTGAGCAGCGCTGTCTTGCTCTGTCCCCATACCGGGGTGGCCACTAAAGACTCCCTCGGCTCGACCTCAGCAGGACTGAAACCCCTAGTAAGCGCATGCAGAAAGCATTCTATTCAAAACTCATCGTACTCAAATATGTACGAGTACAAACTAAATGTAAAAAAACAGCATTTTTATTAAAAATTTAAAATGTTTTTTCCAAGTGTACACAAGGAGGACTGAAAGCCCACAACAGACACAAGCTGGTCTGGCAAACGCGCCAGCTGTCCAGCCCCTTCGGCACCGCCTACGGGCTTTGCAGGCCAGGACCCACTGGGCCCTGTCCATATGCAGGACTAGCAGCACCAGGCTCTGCTTCTTCCCGGAAGCCGGCTGCATGAAGACTGAGAAGCCCCGCGTACCCTCAGCAGCACCCAGCTCACCTTTCCTCGACACCGACTGCATCGGTGCGCCATGACGAAGGCAGGAAATGTCCCGACTGCCGAGCCACATTTCAGTTGGATCAGAACCATCTTCGAGCTGTCAAAGTCCCCAGGGTGGAGAAACCCAGCCTCCCATTCTGCTGCAAGCACTGGGGGTGCCTCACATGCTTCTTGAAGTCAGAAAGCTGTGACATACAGAGGTGGAGTCTCTCCATTGAATTAGAGGGTTAAAAAACAGAGCACCCAGATTTCATTAAAAAATTTATTTTCATATAAAAGTGCCAAAATATCCACCAACGTCCGAATCTACCTCAACAACCAGTTTACACTAGAAACCAAAACACAAGCCTCTTTATTCACACTGCTTAAAAATCCACTTCTTCACACATTCCCACAGTAGCTGGAGTCTCTAGACAGTGGGAAGTTGGCGCTGCGGTTCGTGGTGGCCCATATGTCCAGGTTCATGTAGGCACGGAATGGATTGAACCCTGGGTAGTACTCCTTGCACACGACCGCCTGGTTTTCCATGTGGGTGGGGTGCTCCGTGCTGGGACTGACAGGGCAGCAGTTTTCATACATATCGTTTTGTGGGGCCCAGATGGAACCAAAAAGTCCAGACATTGGAGACAAGCTTCGGGTGCTGGTGAGGTAGGGCTTAGGTGCAAATAGAGAGAAAATTACAGAAGAAATTGGAAATAGCAAGGTGTCAATGCAAATCACTAAAACTATTCTCAATGATCTGATCAGGTTGCTTTAAAAGCCAGTTTTCTAAAAAAAGAGGACTGTGAAATCCTCATCTAATTTACTTATGATCTAAGGAAGAACGCACAGCTAGAGGTCTTTCAAATGGAAAGACTGAGCTCCTGGGCTTATGTCTTCCTTGTGGCAGGGAGCCCACAGAGTGCCCCCCAGCCTGGGTTCAGTTTATCAACAGTCTGCTTGGTGCAGCTCTGGGGGACGTTTCAGGTGGGGCAGCCACAGCGTGCAAGCCCCACGGAATGACCACACAGTGACCAAGGCTTCCATCAGCATGGGCGTGGCCAACTGGAACACCGAGGCCAGAGAAAGGACAAGCGTCGTGCAACAGGGAGCCACCACACCTACCGGAGAGCCAACGAAGCCAGCATGCTCCCAGGTAGCAGGCACGCCCGGTGTGGTGTTCCAGGCAGAGTGAGAGTTGTGATCGATAAAACTGGTCCGAACCGCAGAACAAGGGAACCCATTGGCATAATTCATGTTTTCTACAAAGAATGGGAGACAACAAAGGTTGACGTCTTCATGGTGAGAAGATCTTGAAGTCTCTCAGAAAAGCTTTCTCTCAGGCACAAAAGTGCAAGGCCTTAATGTGTTGACAAGTCAAAGACAAGAAATACTACTTCATATGGCACTTGTCTGCCTAAAATGACCTGCAAACAACTGAGCCCCAGCCTCTCCTACTCTGTTCAAGATGCATAAAATACCAAAAGCCCACTGTTGCCTAACGTGAAACACTACACAGAGCAGGGCTGTGTGCAGAAGCCCCAGACATCTTAGGAAGGGCTTTCTCGGGGGCCATATAAAGTGACAGGGCAGATGCTCACGCCGGATCCTGTGAACTGAGCAGCCCCCACATGAGAAGCCACAACTCCTGCAGTTTAGTGCCCAATGCCCACACACTTCCTGCTTTGACCCGAGAAGATTGTTCCGACAACTTTTACCTTCCGGAAAAGCACTGTAATCGTTCAATTCCAGTGGGCAGTACACACTGGGAAACTGGCCTTCGCAAGTTGCACTCCAATCAATGAAACTGCTACAAAAAATAAAAGGTTTAGTTTCAGACATAGGATGCCAAGAGATGGGATAAACAAGGAGAAAAGGATTTTACTGCCAAATATTCTAATTTGGGGTTAAAGATACCGTTTTCTGGAGGTTCTCTAACTGAATGACATTTCAGTATCAACAGTGACTATAAGAAGCCACTCTTGAGTAACTGTTTTTTTGATGCTCTAACTCTGATCTTATGAATTTTTAAGCGTTGAAGCATAATACCACCACAGACAATGGAAATTTTTGCTCTGTTAAATGAGTGGGGACTGTGAATGACTTTTTTTTTTTTTCCAAATTTGCTTCATGTCTGAATAGGTCATCCTTTCAATTAAAAAAAAAATGATAGGGTCACTGGCTTTGTAACTTTTATTTCATGTTTCTCTCAACCTGTTTTGTTATTTTCTAAATATCACAGTGCAACCCCAAGAAGCAAAAGAAAACACGTATCTGAGAAAGAGCCCAGTCCTAAGATGTGGAAGGACAACCTAACAACCTCAACGCAAACCCCACCTGCAAGCCTCCAGGCCAAGCAAGGTGCCCCTGAGGGCAAGCAAGGCCGCACCTGTTGGGTACTGGGGTGGGCTCCTGAATCATGGCAGGCACGCTGTTCTCCAAGGTGCAGCTCAGGCTGCTCGTCACACACACTGGCCGGGGTGACCACAAGTCTCCAGGCAGGTACAGACCTAGGGAGAGAACAAGATCAGCTCCCCTCCTCAGTGCCCTCCCGACAGCACCCACCCAACGCTGCAAGCTCTGCCCTCTGCTCCAGATGGTACAGACTACTCTGATCTGAATGACAAGATGTACTCACTTGGCCTGTGTCTGCAAGGCCCATGACAGACTTCGGGACAGAGCAGTAAACAGGGATGTTCCAGTGAACAGAAACATAATGAAGAAACAAGCACACCATGCAGACAGCCAAATGCTCTAACAAGGAACACAGTGACTCTAGGGTGGCTGAGGACCCTGCAGGACATCCACTGAAGATGTGGGATCGGGGAGGAAGCTTCGTGGGCTGGATGGCACATGCCCTGTGCCTCAGCCTGCTTCACTGATGCCTGGGTTGAGCTACAGGCCTTGGTGCCCACAGCCTGCTGCCACTGTCTAACCTCAGTGCCCACTTCGCACAGGAGAAAATGAATGTGGTCTCTCTCTGGCCAATTCTCCCCATCATGAACTCTGCTGTGTGTTTAAGGACTCCTGGCTACGGCCAACAGCCTACAGTGCTTGGCCATACTGTCAGATTACAGAAGCTGCTCACCAGGGCCATGAAATATGGAACCGAACTTCAGCTTCTGAGCAAACGTCTGGGCCCCGCGCTTGCTGCCTAGGTCCACCCCTGCACTGGACACCACATCAGAGATGGGGCACAGAGGAGAGGGCTGCAGATTCTGGTATACATACTTCCGCTGTGGCCCTGCTGTTGTCACACAGCAAACTGCTGGCCTCGAATCTGCCCTCGGCTGTGAGCACAGCCTCTTTACCACTCCACATTGAAGGGCACAGTGCTGCTGCTCCCCAAGAAGCCACCTGGGCCACACACAGACGGCCTTGAGAGCAACCCGCATCCTGCAGCCAGCTGCTCAAGGAGGCAGACTGTGTAGTCGTGGTTCTGGAGGACCTGGGTGCTCTCTGTCATCCCAGGCATCAAGTCCTTCTGAGCACAGGAACAGCCTCAAACCAACTCAGACTTCTGACTCTGCTGCCTTACCTGCCTCGACTTACACTTCCTGGGAGGCCAGTGTGGTGGTCACTGGGTAAAGCTGTCCCCAGAGGATCATAACCTCTTGCTGCTTCCTGGGTCATGATCAGGACCAAGAGGGACAGGAATTGAGATGCCGCAGATCTACTACGAACATTCAGAATTCTCACTACTCTTGGAGACACGTTAGAATAACGCTCCTGACAGAATGCATCAGTACAGCAAGAGGGGGCCAAGCTCCAGGACCCTCCTCCAAAGGACAGTGACCCCTGGAGGGCCACATGGGTCTCTGTGTACTTTCTAAACACTGGACCCCCTTGTACCTGTCCTTCTGAATGAAAGGGAGCTTAAGGAGGGTCTGACTGGGAAAACGGTGAAATCACAGCTCCTGGAGTAAGATACAACAGGTTCTGTGGCTGTGAGATCAGGGTGGCGGTGAGTGCGGGCACCTTATACCCAGGAGGGATAGGGTGTGGACAGTGACAATTATGGCGCCCCAAAGCCCATCTCAGGAAGGAAGATGTCCTGGTAGAGCTCTCCCAGGCTGCTGTCACGGCCATCTATGCAAGAGCTTGGATGCCACTGACTGGACAGCTCTGAGCTCAACTGCATCTCTTCATCCTGTGGCTCTGCACGGACAGCCTGGCTCCTGCACCTCCTGCAAGAAATGCCTGCCAGCACCTCTGCACGTCTGCCCATCTTCACTGCCACAGCACTGCTTGTTACATGTGAGGTGGTGAGATGGTGGGATGGTGGGATGGATAGATGGATGGATGCAGGGAGGGAGGGAGGGATGTCATGGGCCTGGTGGCCTAGAACAGGACAGGTTAGGCCAAATGCACTCAAGCAGTGTCTCCATCCATCAACAGACAAGACCCAACCGCACACTAATTTGGGAACCTGAGTTTACCAGCCAGCTAGGCTGTGCTGGGGACACTGCCCACCTGTGCCTGAGTCACTGATGAAAACCCTATCTGAGGAAGTTCAACAACTGAAAACAAAACTCTCTCGTTCCAGGTAAGCACAAATACCCCAGCACTGTACTTCCTGTATGGAAGCCAGACAGTAACTTCTCCTCCTGGAAACAGAGATTCAGGGAGGATCCGAGAGCCCTGCCAATGTGTGAGGAACCACCACCAGCAGCTCATGCAGCCCACACCCCTGTGTGGAGGCTCCTTGAGATGAGGCTGCACTTAGGGGAACCTGTTCCTGCACATCCAACAGGTGAGCGTCACTACGAGGGGACCATCCGACTAGAAATGGTTATGGATTAGCTAGGTGTGGTAACCTGTACCTGTAGCTCCAGCTCCTAGGGAGACTCGAGCCCAGAAGTTCAGGGACAGCCTGAGAAACAAGCAATGTCCGATCTCAACACAAATACAAAACAAAAAGGACAGATATGGGCTAGGCATTTAGCTCAGTAACAGAATGCTTGTCTAGCATGTATGAGGTCCTGGGCTCAGTCCCCAGCACAAAGAAAGGAAGAAGAGGAAGGGAGGGAGGGAGGGAGAGTGGGGTAGTACGACATTTGTGTGATGATATCAACCACAGTGACCAACATGGACCCTGGAAAGCATCGTGGTCAACTTCAACTCACTGACCAGGTTAGAGTTCATGCAGCTGTAAATGCACCCACTGTACTCCAGGTATCGCCTCCTTCCAGGTAGAAGTATCAACACAAACCTGAGGACGAACCTGCCTGGTTTTCTAAGGCTGACCCTGCTGGTTTATGGGATGTAAAGCTGTGTGGCTCTGGGACTTTTCAAGACATGGTTGAGGTCAAAATTGCAGGTGACCTCATCCTGTTCCACACAGTCCTGATAGTAGCTGCTACTAAATGTTGCATGCAACAAATCAGTTTTGGTTCCATCTTCTGTCCGATTACTCAACAACTGCCTATGGAATGCTGTACTCAAGAGAAAACCTACCAGAAGCCGATACAAGAATGATAAAATAAGATGTGTACACATAAGGAGATGACTCCCCTATGGGTGTGCATGCTTTCACATCTCTTGTGAACAGAAGCACCTGCTGCCTTTAGTCTACTCTTCTTCCCAAAGACGCTGGCTGGAGCCTCAGAGACAGTAATGTCTCCTTGTGGCAAGACTGCTCATTCTAACATGAGAACGATACCGTCTCCTGTCCATTAAAAGAGAATGGGGTTCCCCGAGTTCAGGGGCTCCTGTCTCATCTGTGTTGCACCCGTGGCAGCAGGGCCAAGGAGAAGTGATATAAATATGCAGAGTGCATGCCATCTGCTGTGCTGAAAGTCTTTTGTCTCTCACCAAGAAGTCATTGCTCTCCTGCCGGTGTGTAGGACCGAAGGCATGTGACCTCGTAAGAAGGGTAGAAATCTCAGAGGCTTCGCATCCCTTGTCAGTGATCTGACATATGTTTAACACGTCTCTGCGGCTACTGTGTTAAATACAGATGTTAGAGGTGTGTGAGGGTAGAGCAGGGAGGCCTGTGAAGTTTCTGTGACAGCAAGTGGGACGAGAAGACAGCCTGAAGCAGAGAAGTTACGGCTGAGGGCTAAGTGGACACCATCTGGGAGGCGGACAGCTAACAGAACAGGACAGCGGACACATGTCCAGCAAGAGAAAGAGAAAGCCAAGAATGATTCTCAGATCTGGGGCCAGGACAATCAGAAAGGCTAAATGGGAAACTGAAGAAGAGGTCTGTGGGAGATGACAGAGCGAGCAACCCCAAGAGAAGATGTCAAACTGGCAGTGGTGGAGACAGCGGAGTTCAGCAGCAAGGCTCAAGCTGAAAACAGAAATTCGGAAGCGGTGGGGAATGTGAGCTCAGACTCAAAGCTCTGAAAGCGGATGAGGTCATGAGTAATTAAACTGCCATTAAGAAAGGAAATCCCAAGGAAGTACATTTCTTTACGGAGCTGTGCCGGATCATCCTTTGGGCCCTTGGCTGGAAAAGTAGAATCAAGTCTGAAATAACGCCTTTTTACTTGTTTCCTCTAGTATTACAGATGTAGGACAGTACTGTAGCATACCTCTGTGAATGTAAAATGTCTTGTATCTGCTTTATGATACATAGTAGTGACTGTGCTTTATCACAGCCATTTTTAATGATGTTACTCTAGAACGTTTTCTTTCCAAATAAGATTAAGAAGCTAATAAAAAAATGGTACTGACTGGATAAAGATGTGGTTTTTCTATAAAATGCAGTACTCCTCAGTCATAAAGAATGAGAAACTATAGAGATATTGATAGTTAAATGGGAGCACACTGAGGCTATATTCTGAAGTGAAATAAACAGGACACACCTGAGTAAATACCAAATAGTTTCTCTGGTGTGAAAAGCTAAAAGTGTAAATAAGGTTCAAATGGTATAATTGAGAGTGTGAAATAGGAAGAAAATGGCTAAAGGGGAGGTGGGGAGGGGAAAGGAAATAAGGGAAATGAAAAAATGCGAAAAAAGAAAAAATGGAAACAAAAGTCTTTGTAAATAGGACGGGTGAAGGGGGTGAAGGGGGTGAAGGGAGGGCAGGGGAATGGGGGATAAAACAAGAACCCCAATGTATCGTTTAAAGGTACAAGATCCCAATGATCAATGTAACCGTATTGTTTGCTTTAAATGTACCAATAAACTTCATGGGGAAAAAAATGGTGCCAGGTACCACAACAGTAATAGAACTTTGCTATTTTCTGGGTATTTTTTTTTAATGGAATGTGCTGTTATGTCTCCAATTTTGTTCAGATGACTTGCAGAATCTGGAAAAGCTGTTGCTGCTATTGATGTGTAACATACTGCTATTATTGGTCTTTTTATATAAATACAAGTATATATACAATCATTTGAATTTTTGGAAACTTTAACTTTGGAAAAAGTTACCCCAATTTATTGTGTTGAGTTGGCATTGTATAGAAATGAACAACCATCTTGGTCTAGAAACATTAAAATTAATTTTTTTCCATTTGTACAAAGGTAACATACTGTATTAAATATGTAAGGTCTTATCTATGTGGGCTAATAAAGTACTCTCTAACAATTTTTGATGAGGCCAGTAAGGGGTGCATGGACAGAGAGGGGGCTGGGGAACATGCTCTGCAGGGCCAGAGTCATGTGGACAACGAGGAAGAAATGACTAAATTTACAAGAGGTACTCGTGGAGATGGAAGACAGACCTGACCATGGACTTGACAACAGGGAAACACGAGAGACCCAAAAGCACCATGTCAGGGAGGTGGTGGTGGTGAAGGCCAGGCTGCAGGGACTTCCAGGGAGAGCAGGGAAAATATTCTGAATCAGCAAACACATAATTCCTCTAAGGAGCACAGAAACTGAACAGCAGCTAGAACAGCAGGCAAGAGAGGGAATCTGAGCTGTTTCTGGGTTTAAAAGAGGGCAGGTGAGAAAGCACGCTTGTGTGCTGATGGAAATGACCCCTCAGACAGGAGTGACGATGGAGGAAGGAAAGACATCTGAAACATCCTTAGGGAGAGGGTCTACACTGGACATTCCACCGGGTGCAGCAGGAGGGAAGCACTGAGTGGCATGAGGTGCCGGGTGGATGAGGGGGCAGTGGGAACATTCTGAAAGGCTCAGATTGCTTCTCATTTCCAGTTAAGACTGGAAGCAAGATCACTTAAGGTGGTGGAAGGCACAGAAGCACAGACAGAAGACGAGGAAGGAAGGAAAGGTGAGGGACTGGGGAGGAGCAGGGGCTATGTCCCTATGAGGCCAGTGGTCAGGGATCTGCAGAGACACTGCTCACAGTTGTGTGCTGCTCTCCAGGAACAGGTGGGGCAGATAAAGAACTTGGCAAAACCACGACTACTGGGTTTTTGCAAGGTTCATGGAATAACAGAGGAGAGAGCAAGGAAATGATTTTAACCATGGATCAGGGCATTGGGGCAGGCAAGGATATGGATACGAGGGAGGTGAGGGACAGGAAAGCAGACAGAACCAAAACCTTGTAGAGGACGGGCCATGGATGAAATCTATTTTATCGGTGACCTCAGGTCCTCACCAAGGATTGTAACAGGTAAACAAAAATAACTGTAGACCATTAACGAAGATTAGCTAAAAGGCCCTTGAAATACAAATAAACATGGATCAGGACACTAGATTACAAATCTAATTGACAACAAAAACAAAAGCAGAATAAGATATACTAAAAGCTATCTGGGTCTTTTTGTGTGTTTTTGCTGGGGATTGTATTCGGGGCCTTGTGGATGCTAAGCACCGTGCTTTACCACTGAGCTACACCCCCAGTCTGGAGTATCTGTTTTGGTATAAATATTATTCCTACAATTAGTTAAATCCTACCCTTTTTTTATTACTTCAGAGAAACAAAGGTAGCACCACCAAAACCTCCTCCCAATCTTACCTTACAAAATTACAAATTACTAAGTGTTAGATTTCCTTTTATTAAAAATGATTATTTTGGGCTGGGGATTTAGCTTAGTGGTTCTGCGGCCTGCCTTGCAAGTGCAAGGACCCAAGTCTGATCCCCGGTATCAAAAAAAAAAAAAAGATTATTTTATTGGACTAGTCATTAGATTTAATTCACAAATAATTTATGTTGATAATCTGACAAGTCTAAAATGTACGCAAGAAGCTGTGTAGAAGCTTTATGTTTTTCAAGTAAAAACTCCAACAACTGGAGGGGCTTTTAAATCCCATATTTATATATGCAGAAGCAGGTGTGTTAATGTAAGTGATGCTATGAAGTAGAAGTCAGGCACATCCTGCCACATTCCCATCATGGACCTGGCAGGAAAGAATCCCTTGAGTAATACAAGAGACAAAGGTCAAGGCAAAGAGGCAGGAGAAGAGAGTAAAGGAGAGGCGACCTCCCAGCGGATCCAGAGTCTCCTTCCGATCACTCCCTCTGCACTCCAAGGCCCCGTCCTCCCCACCAGACAATGTGGGGAGCTCTGCTCTTGGTTGTACGCCCCCGGACAGGCACGAAGTCAGTCACCCCGGCAGCTGAGGTAGGGTTAACAGGCTCCTGAGACAAGTGAGCTGGAGAGGCAGAAGAGGACAGGAGAGGAGCGGGGAAGCCTGAGCACAGACTGCTCCTGCCGCTGGCCCTCGCTGCTCCGGGACCACACCTGGCCTTTCTGCTCTGTCACCTCTGACTAAGGAAGCTGCAGTGCAGTGGAGCCTGTGCCTCAGGTGCGAGGAGGGGTTCGGCATCAGTGCAGAAGCAGGCACCTTCCTAGGGCTTCCGAGTACATCTGCGAGAAGGGCCCCTGGAAGTCTTGTCTCAAGCCCCCCAGCCAGAAAGCAGCACAGAACCGCAGGCAGGTATCCACTGTGAGGGGACTGGCCTCACCTTTCTCTTCCTCGACACCTGAGGGCTCAGCGGGAAGGCTGGGACAGGAAGGCTCTGCATACGGTGGGAGGTGAATCACGTCTCTGAGGAAAGGGAGCAGAGGACTATGACACTTCTGTACTGAAAACTCACACGGTGCACAACCACATGCAATCGAGTTTCTACATGAGTTCTTCCCAAGAGGCACACAGATATCAGAGACATAAAGGTACACAGCCAGAAAGAGGAATATTGAACAACTCCCAAGATCCAGAAAAGCCTCGCTTTGTAAAAGCCAACAGTAAAATATTTTACCTAGGTAACAAGGATAGCCTTGCAGTCGAAAAACTGCCTACTTCCAGGTAGCAGCAGTTCTGAATCCCTAGTTTACTTTCCACTTCTAACAAAAGGTTCACACAGAGCTTTCCTTGCCTGCCAGCCGACTTTCCTTCTCGGCACACTCATCCATCTATTCCCGTCCTCATGTCTTCTCCTAAGGAGGCGGGCTCCAAAAGCACATCTGTTGCTCTGGGACGCTGTCCTCCTGCTCACCCCACTCGTCTCACGCACTGGGGCCCCACACCCATAGATTCTGCATCTGGCAATTCAACCAACCATGGACTAAAAATGTTCACAAAAGTAAAAGTTATGTAGTTGCTGATGGCCATTATGCAGTTGGGCCTGGGTTGGCCAAGGGTGTAGAGAACTTGTGCGTGTTTCTCCTTGTCACTCCTCCCCTAACAATGATCCAAAACCTATCTGTAGCACTTAACACGGTATTAGGTGTTATGAGCAATCTACCGATGAGTGAGGTGCACAGAAAGATGTGCACAGGTCACACGCAGCAGCAGCTCGTGCAAGGGGCTCAGTGTCTGTGGATTCTGGTGTCTGCCTCTGTCCTGGAATCCATCCCTATGGTACCGAGGGACAAGAGTACTTCTTCACCTTGTCCAGTGTTGTAGAAAGCGTCACAATGAGAGCCATAATGTGTGAATTTTTACCAGGCTCTCACATATTTTCTGAATCATCAATGTTCAATTTTATTTCAAGTCCTAGCCAAGGATATATGATTTACATTGTCCTAGTAACTACTGCTGTTTTCTACTTTCAGAAATGACAAATTTTCTAAATATATCACTGAGAAGACAGAGGGACCAAGCATATCCATAAACTGTGTTTACTTGAAAGGATCATTTCTTCCAAATGGTTAACCAAACTTTACTTTCCTGCATCCTTAAAAGGGTTTCATATATTAACAGGCAGAAAGAAGAAATACACTAACAGAAAAGGCAGTACACCAAAGACATCATAACGACCGGAAAACAGAAAGCTTACGTGGGGCTGCAGATGTGATGAGAAAGGTTCACAGAGATGGGAGATCCAGAAGAAAAGTCGCTTTGGGAAACACTGTCTCCTGCATTAAAAAAAATTATTACAAGTTAAAAAAAAAGAACTCAAATGTATATATTCAGTACTAGGACGCGAAGATTACTAGTATCGTTAATCCCAATGAACAATTTATTTTTCACATTAAAATTATATAGTCACAGTCATTTAATTTTTAATAGCCTTTTATAATTTATCTTTTCATTGAAAAGTTAATAAAAAAACAACCTTTATGAATTTTGGATTAATAATATATTGCATTGTAAAGAAGAGTCAGAACTATCAATATTGTGTAACTTTTTAATATAACTTTTGATAAAGAAATTTAGCTATGCATACAGTGCTCACTCCTTTAGTTTATAAAGGCAATATACGTCTACTGTAGAAATCTACAAAAAGAAGTCAAAGTTTGACAAAATTATGAATTGCCTACAATTATCCTACCATTATGGACACTAGGTATATTGCCTTAAAATCCCTTTTACTCTTATCTTTGTGTAAAAAACTGGAGTCATACTCCATATATGCTTTGCTTCTTTGGTCTTTTACACCATTTATTACAGGAAGGGCATTTCTCTATAGTTACATAATCTTCAAATGCAGCTTACACACTGGCTCCTGGGCATTGTGTGAGTGGCCCGACAAATACAAGGTGTCACAAGATGTGAGGTTAAAAGTTTACTGTTCTGAAAAATCAGTTAAAAGGAATAAACTCATTTTTGGACAAAGGACTATAAAAATAATGCTGAGTGAAAAAAGCAAGACAGAATATTCAAGTAGGATTTCATTTATCTAAGTTAAAAATAAGCACTCTACGTTCTGTTGATGGACATATGAATGTAAAATTTAAAATGGACTAGCTATACACCATATCATAACAGCAGTGATTGAGAGAGGAAAAGAAAGCAGAAGATAAAGTGTTTTCTTCTCAAAAAAAAAAATACTAGAAGCAAATGTAGAAATTTATTTCTGAATAAAAATATACATGCTTCTTTGATCTCTCCTGTGTCATTAAATTTCTCAAAAATAAAGGAAGACATTCATATTTACAATAGCTAAATAAGCAACCCTCCCCATCAATTAGTAACAAAACACAATGTAGACAGATCACGGAGGCCTGTACAATCATGGAACACACGGACACATGCAGAAGCACGAGGACACTGTGCCCAGTGAGATAAGCCAGTCACAAAAAGAGGCAATCGCACTACATGACCCCACTTGTATGGGACAGCTAAAGTGCTCAAGTTGGCAGGGACAAAAGCAGAAGAGAGGTGCGCCAGGGCCACAGGGTAGGGCTGAGGCCAGGATGGGGAGCCCTTGTTTAGTAGGGACAGCTCGGAACAGCAAAACATCCTGGAGAGAGATGTAGTGATGGCTGCAAAGCAGTATGGACGCATCTAAAATAATAAAATTAGGTATTACATATATTTTACCACAATAAAAACAAGTGTACAAACATACAGCTCTTTGATAACTGTCAGACACAAGTATTAACAATGACGATTAGCAGGAAAGGAGGAAGAATAAGGAGAAAAGAGAAAGTAAATGGCATGCACAACAAAGCCTCAAAGCTGCCGCCCTCTTCTCCCTCGTGAGGCAGATCTAGAGCAGGTGCTGGGCACATGGGCTCGCCGAGGGCCACCCCAAGACTCACTGGACAGCAGAAAGAGCTGCGGCCCCACCGTGGGCTTCCGGTCACCATCCGAGCTGCCGCTGCTGCTCCAGCTGCCCCAGCTGCCCCGGCTGGCACGCACGCTGCCAGAGGAGCTCCCGCAGTCAGAGCTGGAGTCAGAGCAAAACTTGGCTGCACATTTCTTCTCAGGCTTCTCGCGGTAACCCTCTGGAGGAGGTGAGAGAGAAGCTGTGCTACACTGAGGCCATTTCAGCCTGGTGCCAATGCTGACAAATGGAGAGGCGGGATTAGGAAATGACCAGGGTTGGCCTGAGGACCTGCCACAGGTGCTTAGTGAGCAGAAGACTGAAGTTCAGTGACACCTACCTCGGGACGCTCCATACAGAATGGATGCGCCAAGCCTACTCTGCCTACGGATGATTGACTCTACTTGTCTGGGGCTAGGATGGTCAGCACAAGTAGAATCTCAATCTAAAAGCGGTCCTGGGTGCTGGGCATACAGCTTAGTAGCAGGGAGCGTACCTAGCATGCAAAAGGCCCTGGGTTCAATCCCCAGCACCACTACCAAAAAATAAATAAAATGAAGACAGTTCTAGAAATAACATACTGCTATCAAGAAAACCGAGGCTACTTTATTGGGCCAGAGACATACAGGTCATTTCTCCCTTTTTATTAAGCTGTCCACTACAACTCAAAGTACTACTGATATGTGGGTGTGAAGAATCTCCAAAAAGACCGAAAAACAATATTATGTCAAGGGGAGGAGAGAGCAGATAAAAGACAGCTCTACGGCTGGTGCACACCACCACCACACATCCGGGGAAAGCAGGCGCAGACCAGGAGGACTGCAAACTCCTCGCCACCCTGTGCCAACTCCGTGGCCGTCTGCCCCATCCTCCTCCCTTCTTCCCCTTGCCAGGGCAGTGGCTTGCCTCCGTATAGAAACCGCGAGGCTCAGGGTGGGTGGCACTGTCTCCCAGGGCTGACCAAGCATCCTGTTCATTCAGCAATATGCATGAGAACGGCCAGATTTTAGCAGGCAACAGGAAAGGCCGGCACAAACTCAAAAAGAATCTTAGCTTTCTGGTCTCACCCTGACAGCTTTCTGTTAGCCACATTGCTTGTAAAGTGACCAAGGAGATGGTGTTTGCATACTGGACACTTCCTTATGCGAACAGAAACCATGCTATTCTCAGCTCTGTGCCAGCACATACCTGCCTGTCTCTGTGCAGTAGGTAAGCTGTTTTCAGTTGCCGAATCTGATTTACAAATCTCCTCAGTGTTTTCCTGCATACACCAGCTTCTTACATGGATGTCGCCACTCAACTCAGACCTCTCAAAGTCACCACACACAAGCTTTAGTTCATTCTCTTCAGAAGGCCTGGAGGAGCCATAAAAATAAATAGCGATTTTTAAAAATCATATTTTATCATGAGTAACAAATACATACTCCCCATGAGACTCACTGGAAGTGAAAATATGAATCTGGGACAAGCTGAGGCCTCTTCTCCTTAGGTCTGTGGGAGAGTATGATAAGCAAGTAAGGGACATCAATAAGAAAAAGAGAAAGGCTGGAGAATCAGAGTAGGTGTCGCTCAGGGGCAGAGTGTGTGATGAGCGAGCACGAGGCCCTGGGTTCCATCCCCAGCACTTACACCAACAAAAAACCATGCTGCTATTCTGGAACATAAATTACATTAGAACCATTTAATCTATTTTCATATTTCAGTACTTGCTTTGGCAGCACACATTTTCCTATTTTAGAGAAGGATTCCACAAGGGCACTCAGGGTCAGTCTGTTAAGTATCAGGCTCAGGACCAGAACCCAGGGCTCCTACATTGTTTCCTTTTTTTTGGCTGGGGATCGAACCTGGGACCTTGAGCTTGTGAGGCAGGTAGCGGCACCACTGAGCTAAATCCCTGGCCCTTGATTTTCAATAGATAAACCTGCTCCGTGCTAGTTCACAGAAGGTACTGATTGCTAAATACGTCCTCAGGCATTGGGCAAACATCTGCTGAGCGACCACTATGGTCTATACACTGTCAAGAAAGCTATTATGGCTACAAGGAAAAACAGAATAAAATTCTTCCTCCAAGGCTTTCCAGCTAAACAAACCTCTCCAACTGGACTACGCACTCCTTGAGGGAAGAATCACAACACAACTTTGTAAACAGCAGCACAGAAATGAGAACGCACAGGTAATGAGAGTCTGTCACATGGTCCAGTCTGACACTGACTGTCAGGTTGTAGCACGGCAGGTAAGAAGATCAAGAATGTGAGATGTGGCAAACCATTTCACCAGCTTAGAAACTCCCTGCCACCTCTGACCAGGGCACAAAGGATTTGTGGGCAGAAATGAAACAAGACAACCCAACAACTACTACCCCTACTTCCTAAGCATCACATGCTCAAAACACTGTGAAGTAGCTACAGAATGCTTGGAAGTTATTTATTTATTTTTTTTAACAATTTAATTATTTCTTTAGCATCTCAGAAATCTGCTTTAAAAATGTATCCTAAAGGTGGGGGATTTAGCTCAGTGGTGTCACCGCCTGTCTTGCAAGTGTAAGATCTGGAGTTCAATCCCCGGTACCAAAAAAAAAAGGTATCCTAACATTTTACTGATGAAACTGCATTCTTCTTTTGTATCTTTCTATATGTTCATATCCAAGAAAATCGAATTCTTTTTTTTCCCCAATACTGGGAATTAAACTCAGGGCTTTGTGCTTGCCAGGAAGGCACGGTGCCACTGAGCTAAGTCCCCAGTCCAGGAAAACAGAATTCTTTAAAATTATCTTGGTCAATCACATGTTTACGAAGATATATGTTTAAAAAAAAAAACTGCAGCAAGGTCTGACTTGGAATACTGCACTGTAGCTTTCAAATAATTTAGTCCAAATAATCTAGGCTTCAATGAAGAATATGACCCGCTAACAGCCAGCTTGGTGTTGTCAATGAGTTAATCATGAGTGCGTTTGGTCTTTCACATTTGCATTTTGCTGACTCTCCATGTGAGCTGGCTGTAGGAGCTTGGGAACCACCCAGGGCTCTGCTGGTCACCAGGAACACACATGGGACGCATCAGGGTGGGTGACAAGGCCGAGTGAGGGGTTCCAAGCTCTGGATGGCAGCCTCTGGGGTCTGGGGACAGACACAAGAACAGCATCACACTCAGTAGGGTGGGGCACTACCCACACCGCATGGAACTGCTGGAGAGGAATTCGACGGAAACCCATTCAAATACCTAGCTGAGCTCACAAGAAAGGGAAATCTTTAGACAGCAGACGCAGAAGAAAACACTGAGTCAGGAGGACAGAAAGGGTCCTAAGTGGAAAGCAGGCTTTCACACCCATGCACAGACAGCTGTGACCAGGAGCAGGACATGAAATGAAGGCCTGGCAGGGGCATCCTCAGGGCAGGAGAGACCCAGAAGGACTCCACCCCAGGCCTGGGGAGGTGAGGGCAGGAGAGCGGTTCTGGATTGCAGGCTCCTCCTGTTTGTCCATGTGTCAGGCATGGGAAGCCTTATATAAGAACTCAGATTAGATTTAGGAGGCTACTTCTTTTACTTGTGCCAATAAAGGATTCCCACAAAATACCATACAGCTCCTTCATTTTACAGACAAGAAAATAAAACCTCGGGGAGGCTACACACCTCAAGGAAGCCAGGTTCCCAAAGCACAGTGCCAAACTGCCTGGGTCCCATCCTGGCTCTGCCCTCACCAACACATTGTGTCTGGGTGCCTCACTTCCCTTGGCTGGAAGGAGCCTCTTCCGCAGGCCTGAGGTGAAGGGCATGGACGTGGGGACCATGCTACCTCATTATCACCAGTGTACGTGGCCCAGGTGGGAACAGAGGCCTGCCTGCAGCCTGTGCTCTCTCCAGCACCTGCACCATAGGCAGAAGAGAGGTCTGCGCATGGAGGGATGGCCTAGGCTTTTCCCTAAAACTTCAAGGTATTTTCGAGAAAATGTAAGTCAATTTTACAAATATATTTCAATCTCAAGAGGCTATATTATACTCTCTTATCTGCCCAACTTACAGAAATAAAAGATAACAGCGAAATGCAGAATTGTAAAGTGAAAACTAGATCAGAATTGTGAAGGGACTATAAAAATGATATACCTTGAGACCTGAGCAACACCCCTCTTCTTATTTTTTCTACAGGTTCGATTTTTGTTCCAATTTAGATTTTGTACATTTCCTTCTCTTTTCTCCGGAAGCTTCTTCTTCCTGTAAGGATCTTCCTGCTAAGGAGGAAAAAGGAAAAGTTTAGTGGTTTAAAATGACCCAACATGAAGAAGGACCTACAGTTGTTTCTGTTTTTTAGACTTCTAAAGACCAGGTCCATCTGTATTCAGTACACATTCAGCGATGGTGAAAACTAAGGCATGTTTCTCAATCCTTGTTTTCATTTCCCTACTTCCCTCAAGCTCCTCAGAAAGAGAAGAAAAAAAGAACTGTTGCCTATAAAATTCCTACGGGGCTAAGAAGGAGAAACATCTGCTAGCAATTTGTGGCCGGCTTGCTGCTGGCTTCATCAGCAATAAATCCGCCAGCCTCCACCTGCTGATGTGGTACGTGCGACTCATATGAATCACTACCGGAGAAAAATCAGATTACAACTCAGCTGAGGAGTTAGCTGTGCATTTGTTTCTGTTTATTTACAGATGACTCTAGGAGAACAGTCAGATCTGCAAAGAACGGTCCAAACTACTTTTAGCTTCATGAGTAAGTAAAGCAGGACTATGCTTCGTCTTTTCTAAATGTGTTCCTGAAAAGCTTCATCTATATAAACATAACATATAAAATGATATATAATCCATATGATAAACATGTCACATTTTTGTGTATTTTCATGTGGGCTTTTTCCTCTTTCAATGTGACCATCCCTCCCACCTACTTGCTCTCTTCCACTCGCTACCACTTCAAGGGGAGCAAGCAGCAGCAGGTGGGAGGTGTGGGAGCTCACAGCTGAGACCCCAGAGCTTAGCAAAGCATATCAGGTCCTTTTGGAAACAAACGGCCCTGTTGTCTAGAGGCTTCAAGGAACAGGAGCCTCACCGGGACAGAGGCAGATCCCCTAGTCCCCAAGTCACCTTCCTATGGACGCTTACAATGCATACTTCATAAAAAGCAAAAACTTCTTTTTCAGAGGGTTGGTCCAGAAATACTGGTAGGGATAAATGAAGTTCTAGTATGCACCTGACACACAGACATGGAGGGAGAAAAAGAAAATGTTTTCCTACCTAGATCGCTATATGTCCTATGTCTGGGATATAAGAGTCCTAGAAATACATTTACATTTGTGATGAGACTAAGGGACTTGTGCTTTCACTTTTATACTCTTTAAATTTTTCGCTGTAACAAGTATGTAGTAACTTTTTTTCCTGATTCTAAAGGCATTTAAAAACTTGACAAACTGCTGGGCATAATAGTGCATGCCTATAACCCCAGTTTTCTGAGAGGCTGAGTCAGGAGGACTGCAAGTTTGAGTCCAGCCTGGGCAATTTAGGCAAGACCTTGACTAAAATTTTAAAAAGGGTTGGGATGTAGGGCAGAATGGAGGTGTCAGGTTCAATCCTCAGTGCTGACAAACAATCACTGAGAAGTCAAATCCACAAAACCCTATCCTGTAGCAGTAGGACCATATGCTGTAAGTCTGACACTAAAAAGACACACTCGATACGCAGTACTATATTTATTGATGGACTGTTCCTGTGTACTTGGGGGCAGCTTTCCCCATCCCACCTTGACCGCTCACAAAGTCATCAAAGGCTTCTCAACACAAGTTCTTGAGCCTCTCTCGCCCTCCAGGGTCAGGCACAAATAAAGGATCAGTCTCTATAAGTGGGGTCAGAAAAGTATGAGCTGGTCAGCAGTCACTCTACACTTGGCTTCCTCCCATCAAGATGGTTGGAACTGAGAGCCAGGGATTTGGCTCAGTGGTTCTGTCGCCTGCCTTGAAAGGACAAGAACCTGAGTTCGACTGATGGTACCAAAAAAGAAGAAGAAAAAAAAGATGGCTGGAACTGTCACCCTATGCAATGCAGAAGGTAAAATCCATTTAGGACAACTAAGAGGTAGGATGTGGAGTTCAGAAGCATCATGGAATTCTCTGATTATCAGAAAAGCAAGGAGAATGCTAGACAAGCTGGCCTCAGAGCCATGAGTGCAACTACCAAGACTCAAAGTCTGAGAGCCACACAACAGGGATGGGATGAGGGTATGGACAAAAAAGCAAAAAGAACACACAATGAGGAAGGGGAAATTAGCAGATGATTTCTTCCTTTGGGAGGTCAGCACCACCCAGAGCCAAATGGCAGGTAAGGCGGGTGGGGGTTGGTGAAATTGTGACGGAGAACAGGCCCAAGATGGAGGCAGCGGGTAGAGGGGGGCAGGGAGCAAAATGAAGAACCAAAGCAACAGACCTGTCCAGAAGCAGGAGGACGAGGGAGAAAAAGCTAACTTTTCTTCTGGGAGAGGGCCTCACACAAGGGAAGGCAAGGCTGACCAGGAAACAAAAGGAGCCGTGGAGAGGAACACCACACTCCTACAAGGAGTAAATGGCCTGGCACCTAGTGGGCAGTTTCCACGAGGCCTCCAGGTCACCAACACTAATGAACCATACGAACTACTACATTCTCTGAGCTCCCCAACAAAGGTGACCATGGAATGGATGTCAGGGCAGAGAAGGAGACCTTACACTTTAATAAAAGCAAAGGAAGAAATCCAAGAGGAGAAACCAAAGATCAATGAAACAAAGGCATTCTTACAAACCACAATAAGTAAAAATGAATAAAAAAAAGAGAAAGGACAAATTGAAAAAAATAGATGACACAAAATATTTAATGGACAAAGAATTAATGGCTTGCCGTGTAAGTGTTCTTACAGAAAATAAGAAAAAATTCCACTAACATTTAATAGAAAAATGGGCGAGGGACATGAAATACAAATTCACAAAAGAAACAGAAAAGGCAAAATACCATAATGAATTCATCTAGAATATTTTATAATAAAATAATATTGTTAAAAGGCAGCTTATATACTAGCTTGTATCTCATCTTTCCATTCTGGTTTCAGAAACACAAAGGTCATTATACAGCATGTCTACATCTGCAAATACCTGGCAGTGGCTGGGGAAGCAGATCCTGCAGCAGTGACTGCCTCTGGTTGGGCACTGAGTTCATATTTACATTTTCATTATGCATGTCTGCAGTACATAATGATTACAATTCACTGTGGGAGCTGGTACATGCTGCTTCTTAATTTATAGAATTTCTTTTCAGTGATAGGATTTTTCCATGGATGATTCAATTTTTTATAATTTTACAAAAAAAAAGGAAAAGGAAAATATTCGTCTTCCTCTAGGGAGGAGCCAAGGAAATGACAACCAAAGAACAATGGCTCAAAGCTGGAGGTGTGGCTCAGCAGCCTGGCTTTGCCTGGAATGCTGAAGGCTCTGGCTTCAATGCTAGCACCAAAACCAATACAAAGCCCACAGTGATTACTTATCACACTGAGCAAGGTTTTGCTCAAGGGCTTGGGTGTAGCTTAGAGATACAGCACATGCTTAGTATTAATGAGGTCCTAGGTTCAATTCCTACCACACACACACACACACACACACACACACACACACACACGTTTTGCAAACTAAGGCTGCAGAGAGAATGAAGCTAGTGTCTTTGCAGAACATGCATGTGAACATAAATGGGTAGCAATATTCTGCAAAACAACCTGGCAGTACACCTGAGGAACTCAAATAATCGTTTCCCTTTCATCTCTTCTTTTTTTAAAAAAAATTTTCCAGTACAGGGGATCGAACTCAACCCTGCACTTGTGAAGCAGGAACAGTGCCACTGAGCTAAATCCCTGGCTCTTTTCATCCATTTCCTCAAATCCACAAACTAGGATACATCAGGAATACAGGTAAGAGTTATGAGTGAAATTGTTCATCAAAGAGTAAGTTATAAAAGTAAAACACTGGAAATAATTTTAATATCCATTTTAGGAGAATGGTTTGAATTATTGTACAGCTAAATGATGAAATCTTATGTAACCACCAAAAATAAAGTTTCCCAATTTTTCAACCGCATAAATCAGAATTATAACGTTATATGGATACACAGTGATGTTATTCTCTTAACACTTAATAAAGTTTTAAAAAATTTTTGCATAGAAAATAGAATACAGAAAATGTAAAAAGTGGTTTATTTTGGATGAATCTTTTCTCTCTTCTTTTTATGCTTCTATAGTAACAATGAATTGCTTTTTCCAGGGAAAAAAATCTGCCTGAAAGAAAATAAAAAAGCCAAGGGTAGGGTTAAAATTCAATTTACGGCTTCCAAACCTGGGCTGCAGCCTTCCTTGCCAATAAATCTAGAGGAATGATCTCCATGTACTATAGACAGATTTACACAATTTTCTAGGCTGCAGTTAGGCCTTAAGAATGCACAAGAAAAACAAACACTGTGCACTGCACTGGGGAATGTGTTTATTGAGAATGGCTTTCTGCAAATGAACAATGAAATGGAAAGTAATCGCATGGGACCTTAAGAAACAGTTCCACAAAACAGGGAGTCAGAAAAGCAGCCAAGAAAGGACAAAGGACAGCCTCCACATTTGCAGCACAAAACACTGGCTGACTTAGCTGGAGATGACCTTCGGCCTACCTCAGTCAGACCCCTCAGGCTGGCCTCGCCCTGGCACCCCTAGGAGGCCAAACAGCCAGTTATTAGCCCCCCCTTGCAACATCGCTTCGAAAGAGGTACAAATGTGCTTGTCATATAAACGAGTAGGGACGAGTGTCAAACAGACTCAAACCAGCAGAGGGAGGCCTTACCCACCCACAGGGAGCAAGTGCAAGAACTGCATGGCTCCAGGACAGATGTAATGGCAAATGTAATGGCAAAGACCCCAGGGAAGGAGGGAAGCAGTGTAGAGGGTTGCGTCTGGCCTGGGGGCCTGCGGAAGACTGGGGTTGGGAGCAGAGCTGGGGCAGAGGGATGGCACCCAATACAGCAGATGAGCGCCAGCATCAGTGCTGCTACTCCCATGGCGCTATCAGAGGGCAAGGTCCCCCGAGTCCTGGCTTCTCTTCCACTGCAGGACAAAGGCAAGTCTTCAAAGCCCACACCAAAAGCAGATGAGGCTAACACCTACTTTCAGGGGCCAATGGGACATAACTCATTGATAGGCACCACCCCACAACACAAACTGTCAAAAAACAAACCTAAAACAACTCGTATCTTCCTTCATTCCCTCCTATGTGCTGACTATTTCTGTTTGAGAGCAGGTCCCTTCATCCTTTGGCCTATTTGTACTTCTTTATTTCTGCACCTTCCACCCATCTGCAGTTTCCACGCAGCCTGAGCTTCCAACGCAGGCTGCGCCTGCCCCGGAGAGCCCAGGCCACGCTGCTGCACAGAGCTAACCCCCGTCCTAAGCTCAGGCCTGACTCATCCCTCACTGTCTACTCCATCTTGCCTCCATGTCTAGCCTCAGCTTTTGTAATGCTCACTGTCACCTCTTTGGTACTTATTAACTTGTCATTTCTTCACCAACACTGCCATTCTAAGGACCTCTCGGGGCAATCATTTATATCAACTCTACGAGGTAAAAGAGCTAAAATAATCCCCACTTTTCAACACCGCTTTGAAAGATAAACAAATGTGTTTGTCACATAAATCAGAATTCTTCATCTTCTAGGTACCTAGGTTTTGAACCTTTGAGTTCTCTTTTACAAGTGGCTACATAAAAACAGATGACACTTCTATTAAGAAGTCCTGATGGATTTTCTCCTAAAATGCCTCCATCTGTCTTTTTTTTACCCCTTCTTGTGCCCAAATACAGGCCTTAATAACATCCTATTTCCTGGCAGAACAACAGCACCCTTTCTGGAAGAGAGCTGGCATTCACCTCTTCCCTCTCCACTCCCAGCTCCAAAACACTCAAAGCTGATCTTCCAAAAATGTGTCTTCTTCACACATTCATTAAAGCATGTACTGAACAACTATACAGGTACTATGTAAGAGGCAATCTGCTAGTCTTTGTGAAACTGAACAGAAAGATATGCCATTAATACCTTTTAAGAAGATCACAGCCTACAGGTTGTTTACAACTGGGTAGCCACCCTCGCCCTCCCTCCATTTATAGCAAGAATTTAGCAACAGGCTCAATCCTCCAAATTGACTTCTGCTTTAGAATAGGTACTTTAAAAATTTTTAAATCTGAAACCTCATACAATGCAACCGTTCTCCAATTCTCTGCACACACAACCCTCTTCCTGTTGCTCAAGTTCACCTAAGTCATCATTTCCGTTTCCTGCTGAGATTGAGAAAATGAAGTCTGCATTTTTCATCAGCATGCAAGGGCCCTCACAATCTAGGAGCACTCGGAACCTTCCTTCCCTTCCCTGAGCAACAGGCAGCTGTGGATGCACACACAACCTCTGCCTCTGGAGCTGGGGTGTCCCTGCCACTTTCCCTATTCTGCCTTTCTTTTTTGGTACCAGGGATCAAACTCAGGACCTTGCACTTGCAGGGCAGGCCCGGCGCCATGGAGCTACATTCCCAGCCCCTGCTCTGCCTCTCTATGTGCTACTCACAGAGGTTTCCACCTGCTCTAGGGGCTTCCAGTGGCCACTGGAGCCTAAGATGACTTTTCAGCCTCTGAAATGCCCTCTAGTGCATACTAATCTTGGTGCTTGATTATACTGAAATAGCCTGTCTTCCTCAACAGACTGCAAATTCCTATCCTGGAACGTCTGTGACATACTTATTTTGTGGTATTTCCATTTATTTAAATGAAAAGTTCGTGTTTATTACAAAGTTTAAACAAAATAGAGGAATATAAAAATGGGAAAATAATCAAAAGCTCCCCACTCAGAACTAACCAGGTTTATCCACTGATTATTTTGCAAACCTTATTTCTGAGTTTTTCTCCATGAACCTACTACACACATACAAGAATGGGAAGACAAGTGATGAAAAATGTATAACACTGGGATCATTTATTATTTTTTAAATAAAAATTTAGGATGCAGTTTTATATAAATATAGTAAGAAAAGGAAGTTGAAGGAACTGCCACCTTTCAAAAAACTGTTTCTTCTACACGTGCTATATTGGTTCCTTAAGGATTTCTCTAAAATTACAAAAAATACTATGAAAAATATTTAAAGTTATCACCCTTTTAAGCTATAAATTTTAATTTCTAAATTAGCTCTAGCAAGTAGGAATAAAATTAAAAACTTGTTTTTGCTACTGCAACTGAACCTCCTGTTTTGCAAATATTACTACCTTTACTTTGTTTATATCTGCAGTCTTTTTGCTGTTATTATTTGTCAATTGTTTAGTAGTCTTAGTTCTGTATAGAAAGTGGACTGAACCTCACCAAAAGACCTCTATCACAGCATTTTCAATCATGACTTTTTTCTTCTACCTTGGTTGGGGGCTCAATTTCATTAACTTGATTTTTCAAGAAAGGCCATGAGCGCATTTGTGTTTCAGTATATCTGCCTGTTGCCCTGCACTTCAGTGTAAACTTTGCTGGACACAACACTTTGTTCCTATTTTCCTTCTCTCGAAGACACTGCTCCACTGTGCTCTAGCAGTGAATGTGCTTACAGAGATGTCTGAGGCAAGTTTAAGTTGTGTTTCTCAATTTCCTTGCCTTTGCCCAACTCTACGCTTCAAGTTCCATAAATTTAAGCAGGATGTACCTATATTCTTTACGATACATCAACTTCTCTTAAGATATACAAGAGGGCCCTTTCTAGCTACAAACTGAGTTCTTCTGTCATTGCAGGACAGTTTTTCCTCTATTGTATCATGGTATTCTTCTGCTCTTTTAAAGAGAAGATGATGATAGACATGGAGACAAAGACAGACAAAAAGCCATTCAGCCAGAGTACACCCTAGAAAATGGACACTGGTAACAACCAGACAGAAGAGGTCACAGTCTGGTTCTTAACTTTATTTGCTAAGAAATAGTTTTGCTAGGGTGTAAAAGCTATCTGGTTTCATCAGAACTTAGTAGTTAAAAGAGAGATAAAACTTTCTGAAAAACACATCAAACTTACTAATATGGATTCAAATGCATTTAAAAGTACGAGATGGACTGGTTACATAGAAATTTGTATTCTGGGCCCTAAACATAGATTGTGTTCTTTTTATACACAAGGAAAAAAAATACAGACCTCCACTGAAGGTATGTCCTGTTTCTCAGAATATATGTCTTCTTTAGATGCTTTGTCAATCTTCTTTTCTGAAGAAGACTTTATGTCAACCTTTTTCAAAGTTTCACAACTGTCTACTTCATTCTTGACAGGCACTTGCTGGTTATTTCCTTGAATAAATAAAAACAATTCAATTTCTAGCTAATTTTTCATTCGTATTCCCCATAATTAAACCTCTTTTGTATACCAAACAATCTCATTTGATTTAATGAGATTTAGGCTTAAGGATTGCTTTTGACATCTACAATGCTCCAGAATTTATTTTGTTTACGGTAAAAATACACTTAAAATAAAAGTTCTAGAATCTTTAAAAGAGATCAGGGAAAAAGGTTGGTGCAAGGAAACCAATATTCACTGCAGTATCATTCTTCATAATAGCTCCAAGGTGGGAACACCCCAAATGTCCACCGATGGACGAATGGATAAATAATGTAACACACACATACCACAGAAAACCATTCAGCGTGATTCTTTGCATAACGTAAGCATACTTAACACTACTGAAATGTACACCTAAAATGCTCGAGTTTTTTTTTAAGAATGAAATCCTAATACTTGCTACCACATGGATGAATCTTGAAGACATGCTAAGTGAAATAAACTAGAACAAAAGGACTAACGTTCTGTGATTCCACTTGTATGAGGAACCTAACGTAGTCAATTAAAGAGACAGAAAGTAGAATGGAGGTTTCCAAGGGCTGCGGGAAGTGAGTGATGGGTTTGTATCAACGGAGTCACTGACCAAGAGGATCAAGATGTTCTGAAAATGGGTAGCATTGATGTTGTGCAACAATGTGAATATAACTTGATGCCACTGTCTTTTATAATTAAAAACAACTAAAATGGTAAATTTTCTACTTGTATTTTATCAAAAGTGCAAAGAGAGAGATAGAAAAAGACTTCAGTTCTGGTAATGACTGCATCAATAATTAGTTTTGATTTTAGAATTTCAGTTTCTTCATCCACAAGAGGAACACAGTGGGACCTTTTCCCCACCACCTGACCTGACAGGTGCAGCATGACCCCAGCATAGACACACATAGAAAGCATAGCAAGCCCAGCCAGGGAAGGCCTTTCCTCTACACAACACTCACCCAGTCCAGGGAACAGAGCCAGCAGCCAGGGAGGAACAGTCTAAGGTCAAGGCAGTCGGGAGCACTGCAGGAAGGAATCTTATCTGAAACAATGTTTGGGTTGTTTTTTTGTTTTTTGTTTTTTTTTCCCCATTTTAAGGGGTGGGATATGCTACTGAGGCTGGAATCCAGGACCTTGCCCAGGCTAGGCAAGCACCAGCCCAGTTTTTCCATGTGTTTCTTTTAAGCAGTTTCATAGTAAGCTTGCTAATTTATAATACAGGCAAAGCAATAATTGGCCTCAGTTTTCTCATTTAAAACAGAAAGTACTTCAATACCATCTCTTTTTTTCCTTTAGCTGAGGATCCTTAATGGCACCATAGAAATCTAAGGCAGTGAACACTGTGCAGCAAAGGCTTCTGGAAGTGAGCTTCAGCAGAGGCAAGTAGAGGACCCAGGGAGGGGCAAGCCTCTCGGCCAGCAAAATGAAAGGAGCAGTCACGTACCCTCTGATTCTGACACCACAGATGAAACTCACTCAAAGCAAGATTCATACATCTTCCAAATAACTTCTGTAAGCATATTTTATTCCATTAACTGAAAGTAATATAAATATATGACTATAAACATACTGGGCCAGCAGACAACAGAGTCACTTCCCACATGTAGTATTTTATGGTTTAAGTACAGCCACAACATATGAAGCCTTAAATTTCAGAAAACAAGACTCAATCAACATTAATCTAAGCTTATTACCTCCAAATGTTGTGATGAGATGAATACAGAAAATGAACTTTGTGGTTCCATCATGGAATGTATTTCTGTCTTTGGCTAAGATAGGACAAACTCACAAAGGTAATGGCCCAAGGCATATTCAGAGGCGCATCTGATCACTGTGAATAAGGAGAAACTAACCACAGAGTTCCTAAAGAATCTGGACCAAAGGTAATCAAGAAATGTCTGAATTCCTAGATAGCCAAACATATGCCCTGAGGGTGTAAATTTACCCTATTTAAATAAGCGGGGATATAAACTCAATTAAAAATAAATAAGCAGGGATAGATCTTTTGGATTCCCTTTAACCTTTACATTTATGAATTAAACACCCAACCACAGCCCTACAAAATCATTATTATTTCACAAGCTGCCAAAATTAAGTCATTCTTTCACTGAGCAATTTGATTTCTTCTATACAAACATCCACAAATGGGAATACCCAGATCTATAAATAAGTAAACGAAATAAGCATCCAAAGAAAGGGAGATGGGAGAAGCAATAGAAATAAGGCCGCTGTCACACCCAGTGGTGCTGGAGCACACACTGTCGCCACGGCAGTTGTGCTGGCAGGAGCACAGCAGCAAGCATGGCCCAGGCACCATCAAGCCTCAGCAGTAGCAGAACAGAAAACTTCAAAAAGCAAACACAAGACACCGGCTGAGAAGTGATCTCACTCTATCCACCCCCAAATTCCTCAAGGCAATAAGTGCACCTCTTCCCTTTCAATTCTTTGTTCTTTGCCTGCTCTAGGCTGACTCCCCTTCAGACTCAACCCGCTCATTGGGCTCCAGAGTGTTACATAAACCTTGTTCCTCGCACAATGCCTGCCCAGAATGGTTGCTCTCTCTTTATTACATTTGGTGCCGAAACATGGGACAGGGCGACCCTGCCTGGAGGACTTTCAAGCCTTATTCCAAGCCCTTTCCTCCTAGGGCAGCTATTCTGTGACACTGGATCCTCAGACCTGCCCTAAGTAGTTAACCACATGGGCTGTGTAAGATTTTCCTTCCACTCCCCTTACTTGGCTCCCTCCCTCCCATGCACCCCCAGGGGACCAGCCATAGGCTCTGAGCACCAACTGTCCAGCCCAAGCACCTGCCCAGATCCCAGGCCGCACAGCACTGGTACTGGGCACCCATGCTTGGGACACCTGGCTTGGCCCTGAGCCCACTCAGTGCCCTCATGGCCTGGTGACACAGCATAACGGTGATGACACCAGTGCCACCTTGCGCTGCCAGAGTCCAAGGCCCTGTCCAGCCAGCACGTGTATTTGCAGCAAGACCACAACACCCACACACACAGCCTGCTGTCCAGTGAGGAGTGCAGCCTGGGCCAGATGAATGGAGGCCTGCACAGTGCACCGCCCCCACCCTCCCTGCTGCTGCCTCTGTAGTTGTCTGGCTACATAAACACACTACTCCACGCCCGGTCTGAGTGCCCAGGGTCACCTCCAAACTCAAGCGCTGGCCACAGGGCACTAGCTGACCAAGGCTGCACAACTCACAGCCACCACTGTGGCTGCTTTTCCTCTTCCTCCCCTTTCTAATATGGGCCTCCACCCCACAGGTGGCACTGCCATCCCAGGCACTAGACATGGAGTCCTGCCTTGGGGGGCCCCAGACACTGCCCTCACACTCCCAACTCCTGCCTTGCAGAGCACCTGATTGATGGTGCAGGCCAGAGAACCCTATGTGTTACCTTGGAAGCCTTCTGAAGGTTCCGTGACCAGGACCACACCTCCCCTCACAGGTCTCCACCACTCCGCCCCACACCTGGTCCAGATCACAGCGTGGCCCTAATCTCCCATAAGGACCTCCCCTCCCTCACCCCAGCAGCTCCAGGCCCCAGCCCAGCCCTGCTCAGTGCTGCTCTCCTGTCCTCTCCCTCTGCAAAAGACCGTGATAGCCTGACAGCCCACTCACCACCCCTCTG
The DNA here is from genome assembly GCF_012274545.1 of Fukomys damarensis. Classification (NCBI taxonomy): domain Eukaryota; kingdom Metazoa; phylum Chordata; class Mammalia; order Rodentia; family Bathyergidae; genus Fukomys; species Fukomys damarensis. Next base: position 75,083,006 of record NW_022900950.1, on the reverse strand, counting down.
AGGGTGGGGCAACCAGAGGCCTCAGACCTGACCCCTGTGCCCCTGCGACCTCTACCACTCTTGTCTCACTGCACATCCCCTAGAGCGCCGCACAGCCCGGGGACTCTTGTGCAGCCCCAGTACCCAGCACAATGCAAGACTGCACACATCCCAGGGTCTCAGTGCTACCCTTGCAAAGCCCATGTGTGCCTGGACTCCAGCACAGCTCTAAAGCCCATGCATGCCTTGGGACCTCTGTGCATTCTCAGAGCCCCAGCCCTTGGCCAACCGGGCTGTGTACCCTGGAAAGGGGCCCTGCTCCAGAGGGTCCCCCTCTTCCAATAGACAGAGTCCCCCAGGTCTAACAGGGACATCCAGCCATGCCCCAGATACGTGACCCAGTCATACAGCCTCACCTAGACTGATTTAACTGTAAGCCTTAGTTTCATTCTGTCCCCATATAAAATAGAATGAATATATTCCCCGACCCAGTCCTATGGGGACAAATGCAGGCACTTTCAGCCCAAACTTTCAGAGGGCCTAGGGCTGTTTCTTGAGAGGATTCAAACTAAAACTATCCGACAGAATGCCCAGACATTCAAAACAACTACAAAAACTGGAGACTGACCCTCAAACCTCACAGCAGGAGCCAATCAGCCTGGCCTTTAAGATTTTTAATAACAGAGATAAAAGAGCTCAAAAGCAGCACATCTTGAGCTTCAGATGCAGGTCTCTGCTATAAGGAGCCCCCAAGTTAACCACTAGATTGACCACAAAGAGAGCAAGGGCACCCTGACCTGAGGTACCCCTCTCCGAGGCCATGCTTCAAATGCTGCAAGAACAATCACTGGGCTAGGGAATGCACACAGCCTGGGATTCCCTCTCTAGGCCATGCCCCTTTTACGGGGGGAGAGGGGTCCTCACCGGAAGTCTGATTGTCCAACACTAGCAGCCACCCCTGCCAGTGGACCACAATCCCAGAGACTTCCAACCAGGTCCTTCAGACCTTGTTAGCCTGGCCACCAAAGACTGACACCACCCAGGGGCCACAGAGGCCCCTGCACCGTTCGTTGTGGATCCTGAGCTCTTGGTAACTCTTATGGTAGAGGAAGTCCATCCCGTTACTGATCAATACAGAGGCCACTCATTCTACCCTTGCTTCTTTTCAAGGCCCAGTCTTTCAGGCCCCAACTACTGTTATGGGCAGTGATGGCAAAGTCTCCAGACCTTTTAAAATGCCCCCAGTCTGGAGTCAATTGGGCCAACACCTTTTCTTACTCTCATTCTTAGTCATCCCCACCTGTCTCACTTCCGTTTTAGTGTAAGACAGCTTAACCAAGCTGCCAGCCATTCTGACCATCCCCAGAACACAACCAGCACTTACAGCCGCCCAGTTTTTCCCTTCCCTGTCTCCTTCCATGGCTCCCATCATCTCCCCTTACCTCCAACCCAGAGTCTGGGATACACCCTCCTCCCCATCCCTGACTTCATCCCAATAACCACTTAATACCCCTCTCAAACCAAACCACTTCTACCCTGCCCAATGACAGTATCCCATCCCTGACCTGGCTTTACAGGGATGACAGCCTGTATTTCTCACTGTGACACAGACTCTTAATCCCCGTCAACTCCCCTTCAGATCCATACTTAACAGAGTGGTACAAGATCTCTGCTGTCAATCCTTCCCATACACCCCATGGTGCCAAACCCCTATACACTTTTGTCCTCTGTCTTAGACCCAAAAGATGCATTTTTCACTATCTCCCTGCACCCCTCCTTAAAGCCTCTCTTTGCCTTCTCCGGGACGGACCCTGACACCCACCAGTCCTGACAGCTGATCTGGACCATTCTGTTGCAGGGTTTCCAAGACAGCCCCCACTATTTCAGTCAGGCCCCTGCCCATGATTTGCTCTCCCTTTTCTCCTCTTCCTCTCATCTCATACAGGATATGGATGACCCCCTCCTCTACAGCCCCTCACACAAGCTGTCCCACTAAAACAAGTTATTATTACAACATCTAGATTCCCAGAGATACCACGTATCTCCCTCCAGGCCCAAATCTCTTCCCCATCAGTCATCTACCTAGGCGTCATTCTCCACTGACATACCTACCTCCAGACCACATCTGCTTCCATCTCCCAGAGCCCAACCCCCAAGGGTCAACATTTTGCCCTTTCCAACATAATCCTGGCCTATTCCTTTTCTAAATACCAGTAATAGCAAGGACTGTGTATCAAAGATAGATGGTTCCTAAGCTCGAAAAGTTTCCTTCTTCCTGTTTCAGAGGCCCACGCTATTCTTTCCTCCTTACCTGACAATTTTCATTCAAGAAACAGACCTTAATCCAACTGCTTGAACCTCTCCTTTACTTTTCGTCCTAGAGGACCCTCCTCAAAACCATCACCACTCAATGCTCCATCTGCACAAAACCACATCTCAGAGTTTTGAGACTCCCTCCTTTTCCTATATATCAAGCATGACATTTTTCTCTAACTTGGGGATAACAAATTAACTTCACCCACATACCACAAATACAAAAGCTAAGCTATCTTCTGGTCTGGGTCAATAACTTTACTGGATGGGTAGAGGGCTTTCCCACAGGCTCAGAAAAGGTCATGGCCATTGTCAACTCCCTCCTAGCTGATTCTATCCCTCAGTTTGGCCTTCCTACCTCCATTCAATCAGACAATGGTCCAGCTTTCAATAATCAAATAAAAACCTCCATAGCCCTTACTGGCCTCAATCATCCAAAAGGGTAGAGAGCCTATAGTGTCCTCAAGGCCCACCTCACTAAGCTACACTCCAGCTCCATACAGACTGGACTTCCCTGCTCCAGATTGCTCTTCTCCACATCCCAGCCACCCCCTGGGAACCTACAGGATACACTCCATTTGAGCTTTTATATGGCCACACTTTTCTGCTTGGGCCAAACCTCAGCCCAGAGGCCAGTCCCACTGCAGACCATCTCCCACATCCGCAGTAAGCCTGAAGAGATCCAACATGCCGCTAACCTTCTCCTTCGCCTGACACCCAGCCCTATGAAGACAGCCTAACCCCAATGGCTATCTACGAGACTCTCTCCAGTGGGTATATCACTCTCAGGTAAAACTCTGTCCTGCTGATTACTTAAATTTCAAGTAATCTCCCCTACTTCTCTCAGGCTGACCTTAACTCCAGAACACGCAAATGCCTTTCCCCTGCTTATCCTGCCACTTCAGCTACCTCACTTCGCCTGCTTTAGTCTTACTTGGTTTCACCATCAGGCCTCCAATCTTGAGTTCTTCACTTGCCCTCACCCCTAAAGGATCCCCCTTCCTCTTATCGACCCCTTGCCCACTGAAACAGAGAGAGGCTCATTCTGCCTTCCTTGCCATTTAAACCCAGAGCTGCTCGCAGAACACTTCCTGGGAAGAGCTGTCTTCCCTTGCCATCTGGCCAGATGCTCAGACATATGCCTCAGCTACTCATCCACACTCCACTGCAGGCTTGAGTCTCAGCTGGAGACATCCTCTGTCAACCTTGTTGCCACTCTTATTACCTCTCAGCTTTTAATGGGGAACCTTCCTCCCCCAGCCTGCCTGTTACCATGAAAGCCCTAATCTGACAACATAGGGACCTGTTACCTCCCTTTCCTGAGATCCTTTTGACAGCTCCCAGAATGGCTGGCTCCATTCTTACCTAACTGAATCAGATAGACTCCCCAGCAGCTGTAACCCTCCAAAGGCAAAGGGGCTGAGATCCTCTCAGCCAAAAAGGAGGCTCATACACCTTACTGAGACAACATGTTGCTTTTACACTAACCAGTCAGGCAGAGTGCGAGACACAACAAAAAGGATAGCTAAAAAAGGCTTCAGAAATTAGACAATGCTTGTCTCCATGGCAACTGTGCAGGCAGGAGCGCAGCACTGAGCATGGCCTGGGTGTCCTTAAACATCGGCAACGAAAGTACAGGAAACTTCAAAGAAGAACAAAGACAAGACACTTGCTGTCCAGAGAAGAGTGATCTTACTCTATCTGTCCCCCACCAAACTGCTCTAGGCAATAACTCCTTCCCTTCCCTTTAAATTCTTTGTTGTCTACCTGTTCTAGGCTGACTCCCCTTCAGACTCAGCCTGCTTGCTGGGTGCCCCAGCAATAAACAAACAAGCCTTGTTGCTCATACTATGCCTGGCCAGAATGGTCTCTCTCTAATACAGATGCCATCTTGGATTGCGGAAGCCTGAAGCACCAGACAGAATGCAGGTAATTCTCCTCAAAAAAACTGCCATTACTTTTCTAGCAACCTAATTTGTGAAAAAGTGGATTTTTAAAAAGCTTTCTTTATCACCTAAAAGAAAAATCATCAAAGTATCTCAAGAAGGGCCCAAATTTAAGTCAATATTGAACACCCAAAAAGTAGTAAAAAGGAGACTCAGAAATTTTGTATGTCTTCTGTGGAGCCAAGAATCAGGATCAGTAATAAAATGAAGGCTCATAACTAGTTTTTCAGTGATTATAAAAATTTAACATGAAAATAACAAAGAATATGTAAATACCTTAAGTATATACTTCATTTTTTAAAGTAGCCAACCACATCACCCCTTAAGCATGTAATATTCTTGTGATCTCACAGAGTATATGCCAGTTAAAAATTAATAACAATTGGAAAAAAATAATAAGGAGTCAGTAAGAAACTCTGGGAGGCAGTGTTTATGGTTTTTCTGTTAAGTCCATGAAGGGATGGGACAGTGGAGGTAGGGAAAAAGATAGGAAGAAAGCCTCCCTGAGCATTACTAAAAAATAAGGCAGTTTTGACCTCTGCAACCAGACTCCAGCAACTAGAAGGGCAATTACATTACAAACACACAGCTTCTTGTATGTCAATCATACCTCCAAAAAGTAGCTATTTGCTGTCTTACATCTAATCAACTGGTATATTTTGAATAAGCAATTTAATAGTACATCCAAATAAGTGGGAACATTTCAAAAACTTCTGTGAATGCAGGTATTTCAAGTATTTTAGGGGTATCTAATTCAATCTTTTAACTTCAAAGCTTGGAATATTATTAAATTGAAAAGTTTGCTACATTATATTATTCTAAGAGCAAAGCAATGAAATAATTTGCTATTTCTCTTTGGTGGTACTAAGGCCCAAACCAGTTATATATTATTACATATTATACAATTTATATTTACAATTATATTATCATATATTATTCTAAGAACAAAGCAATTAAATAACTTGCTATTTCTCTTTGGCAGTACTAAGGCAAAAAAGTTTATCTTTAGCTATAATTCTAAGCCTGTATTATTTGAATCATACAATTAAAAATAACTATATTTCAAAAGATCACTTTTCATTACACATAAAGTGCCACCTTGAAGAAATGATCAAGGCATCTTAAAAAATCCAGTTGTTTATAGCTATTGACAGAATGATGCCAGAAAACAAGTGTGGGCAAACACAGCCATGAAGAATCTGCCTGAAGACTTCACTTCCAGTAATCTTAATTCATAATTTACAGCATAGGCTCCTCAAAAGGAGGCAGGAAAAGGTGCAGGGAAGAAGATATGCTCTGTTCTTCAGAAAATATTCTGTGCTTTTCAAGAACAAGCAGGAAGTCACAGCCAATAATATTTACACTGGAAATTTTTCTTTTCATACAGTAAACGACACTCAGGATAAAAACAGATGGCTTAGGACAGATGGCACAGTTCTTTGAGGTTGTCTTGCATCAAGAAAACCACTTAAGGCATTTGCAGAATGAAGAATTCCCTCTGCCCTCTCCCCAGGACAATCTTATTACTAGACTTGCTTCTACTGAACATTCTATGCTCTTCAAGAAAAGGCCAATGTGGTAGATATTGGTGGGTTTCAACCCAGTGAGTGCATGTTTCCAATCTATTAAAGCACACAGGAAACCCCTGATCTGAACTTAGGATCCTCAATCATTAGGTGAGCAGAGCTCAGCTCACAAGACTAAAGCTGCACTTTTCCACAGATTCTAGAAAGGTTCTTAAGATTGAAATGTCATGTTTTCCACAAAGTAAATCCCCTGCTCCCCAAAAAGCAAAGCAAAGCAAAGCAAGCAAGCAAGCAAGCAATGTTCAAAGTTGGAAGTGAAAACTGAGAAGGTTCTTGTAGACAGGGTTTTCTCACTTCTGAGCACTTTACTCTTTATGGTTTTATTACAGATAGATCAAGTGCAGGCTATAGGGCCGGTTCCCTTCCAACCACTTCAATAGTGGGGGTAAGCAAATTTCCTTTCCTTCTGGGTTATGAGGTCTCTTAATCCCAACCTCAAGGCAAATTATCATCCTGTTCTTCAGCTGATAGAGGCCTGGAAGGAGTTAACTGGTCAGTTTTCTTTACCCTCTACTCTGAATTGCCAGTTGGGAGATTTCCTTTCTCAAGCAGCCTTCCTGGTAATACCAAGATGGCCCAAGCAAGTAACTGGAAAGGACATACTCCTTCATCTCAGTGTCACTCTGTCACTCAAAGCTGGGGCAACTCACGTCCTAGCCAGCAAGAACTAGCCATCCCAGCCCATCAAGGATCAATTCTTTTGCTAGGAGTTGATTTTGCAAACATTGTTTGATGGCTCTCTGGTAAACATTCCGCTCAAGGATCCTAACCTATATCCTCACAAAAGGAAATACCCCCTCAAGAGAGGATAGGCTGGAGCAAAAGGCCATTATTGACACATTTTTGACTGCAGGGTCAGTGATGTCACGCCAGTCCCCATACAAAGCACCCATTTTACTAGTAGTCAAGCCAACAGGAGAATATTGCCTAGTACAAGACCTCAGAATCAGGAATGATGTGCTGTGCCTGTTCACCCCCATACATTCTTGCACAGATCACAGAAAAAACTAATTGATCCCATGGGCACCTGAAATGAACAGATAGATATTTCTCAAACAAGTAAAAGCAGCAAATAAATATATGAATAAATGTTCAACACTGGTCATTCGAGAGATGCAGATGAAAACAACACTGAGATTCCACCTCACCCCAGAAAGAATGGCTGCTATCATGAAATCAGCCAATAGCAAATGCTGACGGGACTGTGGGGAGAAAGGAACCCTCCTACATCATTGGTGGGAGTGCAGACTGGTGCAACCACTGTTGAAATCAATATGGAGATGCCTCAAAGAGCTGGGACTAGAGGTCCCATATGACCCAGTTATCTCTCTGCTGGGATCTTTCCAAAAGAATTAAAAGAACATCACAGAGACATGTGCACACCCATGTTTATAATGGCGCAGTTTGTAATAGCTAAAACTTGGAAACAGCCCAATTGCCCATCAACTGAAGAATGGATAAAGATGTGTTTTTTTCTATAAAATGGAATAATATTCATCCATAAAGAACGAGAAACAAGAAACATTTATAGCTAAATGGATGCACACTGAGGCTATACTCTTAACTGAAATAAATAGGACACACAAGTAAATACCAAACAGTTTCTCTGGTATAAAAAACTAAAAGTGTAAATAAGGATCAAAATGTATAATTGATAAAATGTAATAGGAAGAAAAAGTTTAAAGGAGTAGGGGAAGTGGGAAGGGTAGGGGAAAGGAAAGAAAGGCAAAGAAAAACTATGAGAAAAGGAAAGAATGGAGACAAAGTCTTTGTAAATAGGGAAGGGTGAAGGGGGGGTAAAGGGAGGGCAGGGGAATGGGGAAAAAATAACCAAGATAAGTCAGGTAAAGGTACAAGATCCCAATGATGAATATAACTGTACTGTATACTTAAAATGTACCAATAAGGTTAATGAAAAAAACCCCAAAACCCTTAATACCACTAAAAGCTATAATTTCTATCCTCAAACTACAATTATCTTCCCCTTTTATTCTCAGTTGCTTCTTACTTTTAACATTTTTATTTTTTTTTAACATTTTTAATTCTTTAAATTTTTAAATTGTCAACTGATGGCAGGTAATTTGTTTGCCTTTTGGCATCTTTGATGTTTTCCTAGGACAAAGGCAAAACCTAAGAAGTCAAAAGAAAAAAAATATTCATCCCTCAGAATCCTGAGAGATTGGTTCTAGTCTCCCAGTCCAAAATCTGAGGAATTATATAAAATAGCATAGCGTTTGAAGACAACCTGGCATATCCTCCTGAAAACTTTAAATCACCTCTAAATTACTTTTAACCACCTAGTACAATATAAATGCTATGTAGGTAGCTGTTATATTGTTTGGGGAATGATGACCCAAAACATCTACACTTTTGAATATTTACAATCCCTGGCTGACTTCCCAGGTGGATGAATTTGTGAATGCAGAACCCACAGATAAAGAAGTCCGTATCACTGAAGGGACTTCCCTATAAGGGTTCTCCTGTTGAAATAATTCTATAGAAAAATACAGGACGGTGAATTAGCACCTTAGAAATTGCTGATGTAAACATAGTCAGAAGTCAAATTTTCTCCAGTAAGTTTTATTTGATCTGACCAACAATCACCATGACAGCACGTCACATGAGGCTGATCTAAACAAAAAGCAGTTAAAACATTTTTTTTTTTGTAGTGAGAGATTCATTTCCATTCAAGACACTATGAACATAGTAACAATCTGCAAGGAAGGATTCTGAGCCAACTGACTTAGCATCTAAATAATGCAGACTAACCCTATATTTATGGACTTCTATATTAAATTTACTCACACCTACTGAAGTGTTGTAACTCAAAGTAATCTTGCTTGAGGCACTGGCATTAAACATCAAGAATCAGACAGAAGAATCTTAATGCACGAATTCAAATCCTAAGACCCATTCTTGCCTATACGTTTTTAATTCTCACCTCCACATTTCAACTGCAACAAGGCACTATGATGAAGCAGCAGGTCCCTCCCAACCTACCTGCCCACAGTGTCTTGGGTGCTGTGTTTTGCAGGCACGTTCATCCAGACATCTGATGGGCACAAGGGACCCCAGAAGAAGCAGTTGTGGAAGGGGGATTCTCTCACACAGCTATTGTTTCAAATGTATACAAAGCCAGCCTATGTCAAAGATTTCTTAGGCTTAAGCGATTAAAAAAAACATGGAAAAGCCCAACAGGAATTATATCCTTTCATAAACATTTTATAGTCTGGGCCCTTAGACAGTACAGATCAGAAGCACATCAAAAGGCACCTAAATACCCCACTATGAATATCTGCAGACAAGATATCTGGTTTGGTCTAAAGACCTGCAGTATCCAAGGACACACTCTCTCCAGGTCTGTCCACACAGAGCACAGTACAACCCTGCAGACCTGAGTCCACGTGCTAGCGCACACTCTGGCCAGGGCAAATGGTACAAATAGCCTGAAACTAGGAGCTGCTACAATGGATGTGCAGCTGCCCGAAGGGCTCTGACTTTCTTTTAAGTAAAAAATGTCCTTACATGGAACATTCAAAATTTAATGTAGGTTTTTATGAAATACTTGAAGTTCACTAAAATTAGCTGATCTAAAGTCTTTCTGTACTGTCTCCACAATTCAAAGCGTGAGAAACATGTTACTGCTGGTTTGGATGGTGTTCTCCAAAGGTCCGTGTGCTTAAGGCTTGGTCCCCAAGGGGGCACTATCAGGAGGTGGCATGGGTCTTTAGGAGATGGGCTTTGCTGCACACAGGTCCTTGGGTCACTGGGAGTGCTCGCGAAGGGGACTGCCTCAGGAAATGAACGGTTTTCCCCCCGTACACACTCCCTCTCATTTCTACCTGATACCCCACCAACAATCTAAAGCAACGGAGTCGCCTGATCTTGGACTAGAACTTCCAGAACACATAAATCTTTTTTATGTTAATTGCCTCAAGTATTTCATGGCAGTAACATGACACTAACACAATTTTTAAAATATTTAGATGTTTTAAATTAAGATCCAAGGCAACTGGAGCTTTTCTAACAGATACAGCAATATGCATATTAAAATGGTCACGGCAGGTGTGGACGTACACGCCTGTAATCCCAGCCACATGGGAGGCTGGGAGGAGAGGCTAAGATAGGCAAATGGCAAGTTTCAGGCCAGTCTGGACAAGGTGTGAGATTTTGTCTCAAAATTTAAAGAAAGAACTGAGGCTACAGCTCAGTGGTAGAGTACCACTGGGTTCAATTCTCAGGACTACAAAAATGTTTCTTTAAGGTATGAAAAAAAAAGTCAGAGAGACAGAAAAAAGGAGAAGGGAAAAGAGAAAGCACAGTCCTGTCAGAGGCCAAAGGGATTGGGTGAAGTATAATTCCGATTTTGTCTGCACGTAGTCTTCGCAGCCTAGTTCACTGCGTTTCCATTAACTCTATTTGCCACATGAGGACATCTGTCTTCTTTTAATCAAGAGATGCTATTAAAGAAGAATCACGGCCAGGGAACGTGAGATGGAAGCAGCTATTAAACACTGCATGGGCTGATTAACTTTTGCAAATACTGTAGTCTGAAAAGCTGAGAACAAATACTTAGAAAAAGGTGTCCATGTCCTTCTCCTGAAAACAGGATATTCACAACCCTCTCTCTAAATTTATGGACCAAAAATTAAACTTCTAAGCCACAATGTTCTAAAAACTTGGCACTCTGTCTTGAAACTACATTTGACAAGTCGTATTGCAACATCCATACCTTTGCTAAATAACTCTGAGTGAACCAAAGAACTCAGCATCTGCAAATAAAACTAAAGGTCACAGGTGAGAAAAACAAAAACCCATCCAGAACACAGACAGGAGCGGCAAACAGACGAGAAGAATTAAGGAGGAGAAAAGATTACCATTATGTCTCCTGGAAAGTTCTGGCAAGTCTGACTGTTGGTACTGAGGTGAGTTTCTTGGCAAAGGATTTTCAGGTAGTTTCTTAGAGCTCTTCAGTGGACTGAACTCTTGTTCCTTGAGCTCAGCTATGTTTTCTGAAGTTTTAATGTCCGTTTCCTTAGGAAACATACATGTCTGTATTCGATCCTTCAGACTGCATTCTGAAGTATTATTAACAACTGTGTGTTTCAGTGTGTTTTCATCTTTATTCATTAAGTTTTTGGGGAGGGTTAAATTCTTCTGCAGACTGACATTCATGCCACTTGCATATTTGAGGCCGACCCAGTTCTCACCCACATCATCGGCACAAATGTCTTCTTTAGCAGCGGACAGGGAGCCGCCCAAGGTCAAAGTCTGTTTCTCCTCTGCAGCAGCGCTGGCACCGCTGGCTGCAGACACGCTGGCCTTGTGTTTACTGTAATAGACAGAGCACTTATGCTTCTTCTGAGAGTGGCCGTGCGTGGCGGGGCTCCTCTTGGCAGCATTCTGCATCCTGCTCTGTGGCGTGCTCACCGGAAGGCAGCTTTTCCCCCTTCCCTTATCCACGGGGCCGTATGTGTCAAGAAAGCTCTTGCAATTACTTCTGGATTTAAGAAGAAAATCATTTCACATAAAGACAAACAAATCAAACTCTACTGTTTCTACATTCATGAGAAAGACGCAGAAGTTCATAGTGTGTGCATTAAGAAGTTCTACCTTCCGTTCTTCTAAAGTCCTGGGAGTTTTCTGCCAATGAGTATGCAAGTGAACTATGTCATACAAAAGGACAGGGTGCAGCTGTTCACACTGACATCAATTTTAAGAAAAGCTTGGAATCGAATGTGTATCACCTTATATAAAATCAGAAATGAGCTGTATTGTGGGACCTAAATTACAAGCCCTTGCTAAATGGCAAAGGGCCTAGGAGACAGTGTCCTGAACCCCTCCCATCGTAGCCACAGCCCTGACCTTTGTTCCAGCCCTGGCCTAAGAATGTGTAAGTCTTACAGTATCAGAAGAGAACCCACCCCCCAACACACACACACACACACACACACACACACACACACACACACAATTTCTTACTTGTGAGAATGGGAGCTGATCACATCCATCGGACCATTGTTCTGCTGTGAAGATGAGCTAGCATTTTGCCGCTGTCTTGTTTTCATGAATTCCATAAGAATGCACTGTGCTTGTTGGAAAGCTATTAAAATCACACCTAACAAGGACAGACTGGAGGGAAAAACAACAGCATTCATCACGGCATGACTCTGACTGGCATTTAAGAGAGAGACTAACTTGAAACCAGGCGTGATGGTGCAGGCTTGGAGCCCCTCTTCTGGAGCTGGGACAGGAAGAGGCTTAGCTCAGAAGTCTTACCGCTGCCTGGGCAACATAGTGAGACTCCACCCCCTCCACAAAGAAAATTAAATACTAGTTTTATTACATAAGATTGGTGAATGACTGATGGGAAAAGGCTGAAGATATAATGTTAAAATATCATTAAGAGGTATGACATAATTTCTGATGTTTCTTAAATGTAACAAAAATCCTTAACTTTGTAGAGACTGACATTTGTAAGACTGACATTTGTAAGACTGACATTACAATTCAATTTTTACACATACTTCCAGGATAAAATCCCTTTAAAAGGGTTATTTTGTATCATAATCTCGATTTGTCATTGCATTGAACTAATAAGGTGAGCCACTAAGAGTAACACTCAGATCTCCCACTGTGACTGCCAATCAACATACACAGAACACAAGTGTCCGTGACCTTTCTAGGGCCTATGAATCTCTAATAATTAGAATACTATTACAACATTAAAGCTGACCGGTTACTGCCATGCCTACTTCTCATATGTCAGGCAGATGAATCTTTTGCAAAAGGGAAGGGACCAAGAGATGGAGGAAGTAGGGAGGGAGCGGAGGAGACAGGGATGAAAAAAGAATGAAGACATGAGATGCACAGGACACCGCCTCCCTGTGATGAATGTAATCAGTATGAACTGTCTACTCAAACTTGCCATTTAAAAAAAATTCTTACGCTCTGACTCCACTTGGGCAGTTTGTATTTGAGCGGCTCTCTGCTTGATTACTCAAGTGCAGGAATGGAGGGGATGGTAGTGGATGCTGGTGGGTTACCTGACAAAGACGACTGTGAGTCTCCAAAACGACTCCTCCCAGCTGGGCCCGGGCACCACATCTGCACACAAGGGCAGCAGGTGATGAGGGAGGGTCACGTTGAGGGTGAAGCGGAACTCCAGGTCTGCTGCAGTCACCAACATTAGCTCCCGAATGACCCAGGAAGAAGTAAAGTCGGGAGTAAACCTGGTAACAGGTGAGTCACCTTTATGAACTTTCAATGGTTTCAGCTTTAGTCATGAAGTGAAGTAACTATAACACAGCAAAACCTGTCACTTTTACAAAATCAATACTCAAAAGAAACTTGAGACGTCTTACGAATGGAAAAAGCCCTTCCCCCAGTGTTAAATACCACACAAACTAAAGGTAAAACCCAGTACTTACACAATGCTGATGTCTCGAGATGTGTTTGGGTTCAGGGAAAACTGATGACAGTCCAGCACTTCAAATCCATAACCTTGGCAGTTATAGCCATTGATTTTCAGGGATGACACAGTTATAGGAAGAGGTCCAATATTCTCAACTTTAAAGTTCTTTGTAATAGATAAAATTTGCTTGCTGTCTTTCAGTTCTAATGAAGACAGCAAGCGTTATTTATTTATACAGGCTGCAAAATTTGTTCAATATAATTCACTAAATCAGTGTTTACTGAATCAACCAAATCATAATCTATATTATGCAAATGTGAAAGAAGTTCAACGTAAGTTCCAAGTATGATTTCCAGAATCAGAATTTCTGATTCTGCCATATCTAGATTGTTATATTACCAGAATACCATAGAAGCAGTCAAGATTTTTCTTAAATGCCCTGCCTAGATAATCAAAATTACCTTCAGAGTAAGGGGAAAACCCTTCCAGAATGAAGAGGGCCTTATGTATGACCTACTACGTATCTTTGAGGGTAGGTCAAACAGAATGGCAGACGTTACAGTTTCTGAGGGAGGACTGCTGCCTAGAGAGACCAAGAAGCAGCTAAACAGACACACACTGCTGGGTTCCCTGCTCAGCCGCCTGCATCAGATCACAGCCTTTTTGTCTAGTCACATTTCAACACGGGTGCCCACGCTTCAGTCATGGATGTGGAAAAGGTCTCCATAGAGACCCCACAGGACGGGGCTTTGGAACAGATAAACACACGGAAGTTCACAGAAAGACCAACAAGAAGCTGTCCACCCGCCAGGAGGGTGGTGCACCCCAACCTTGGGGACAAAACTCCAGCATCCAGGACCCCTCAGACCTCACCCTATGAATCCCTTCCATCTAACTGGTTATCTATACCTTTGAAATGTCCTTTGTAGAACTAGATTGTTATTTTATCAGGATACAACAGAAACAGTCTAGATTCTACATGTTATGTACATGTACCAACTTCCTACAATGAATGTAATTATTATGTACTGTAAATAAGTGCTGAGAAAAACAAAAAAATTAAAAGATGCAAAAAATGCCCTTTATAATAACTAGGCAAAAGCAAAGTGCTTCCCTGAATTGTGAGCTGTCCTAGCAAGGCTGAGTAGGGGTCTTGGAACGGTAGTCTGCAGCCTGTCAAAAGTCTCCGGGGCCTAGACCTGGGCCTAGACCCGGGCCTGGGCCTACAAGGCTGGAGCGATGCCTCCAGTGGGCAGCGTCAGAACTGCACTGAGTTGGAGCACAGCCAGCTCACTGGTGCTGAGAAACCCTCACACCTTCCTGTCACAGGAGCAATCCGTGTGCTGAAATGCGAGTGTGAGTCAGTGTCACAGCACCAGAGCCACAGATTCCGAACACTTCCATCATCACAGGAAGTTCTATTGGTTAGCACACAGTCTTCTTTCAATTCACCACTGTGGGTGATTCTTTTATTAGGTAACTGAGATCCAGATTAAATGCTTCACATATTTATCTTAAATATTTGACACCACTGCTTATCCAGATAGTACACTTCTCCTGCCTTTTATATTTACTATTTAACATGAGTTACATATCTAAAGCTACTAACCCAGGATAGTGCATGCTCAAACGCCAGCCTGGTTTAACTGTCTGCATCAACACAGTCAGTGCACTACTAACTTTAAAAGAGCCTCCCACCAGGGCACCAGGAGGCATGCGTACTCACGCCGGCGGCAGTCCATTAGCGTGGACTCGGGCACCTTAAAGCGGAGGGAGCCCCCTGCGCCAGGAAGTCGTCCGCCCACTTTCAGCAGCTCTCTTGCTCCAAACCCTTCCACACCAATCACATCGATAACCGTCAAGTTATTCCTGGAGGAAAAAGGGACATACTTAAAAAGGCATGAGTACAGCCAACAGAAGCTGCCCTTTTCTTCAGGGAGAGGGGGTGTCAAGGCAGGGCCTTGCTATATAGTCCAGGCAGTCCTTGAACTCACAGAAATCCTCCCACCTCAGCCTCCTGCTGGGATTACAGGTGTACAACACCATACCAAGTCTTTGTAAATAGGGAAGGGTGGAAAGGTTGAAGGGAGAGCAGGGGAATGGGGAAAAAATAAGAACCAAGATACATCATGTAAAGGTGCAAGATCCCAGTGATGAATGTAACTGTACTGTTTACTTTCACTGTACCAATAAACTTAATGGAAAAAATTTTTTTAAATGTTTTTAAATAAAAGGAAAGAAAACAAGGACAATAAGCTCAGGTACCACTTTTTTCATTTTTTATTTGGGGCTGCCAGAAATGAGTGGTTTAAGTTCAGATACTTAGAGGGAGATGTCTACAGCGGTGTCTCCATTACTCCCCACACTAAGGAAAGAGAGATACATCTGTGCCCGTGTCCTGCCTTTCCTGACAGCACTAGACAGCCTGCTGAGTGAAACGCATCCCCTTCTGGAGACCGGACCTGCTCCCAGGAGAGGGAGGTGGCAGAGGCACCGGGGAGGACACGTGGAGTCGCATGGGTGGCCATCACCAAGGCCTCTTCCCAGCCTGCAGTCCAGCCTCGTCACTGCACACTAATGGACACAGGAGCGTCGGCGCTGAGCCGAAGAGACGGAGACAGACTGAGACTGAGACTGAGCTGATTCAGGCAGTCCAGTCAGCAACACGGACACACCTACCGGATTAGTATGAGCGAGGTGACTTTTCCATAGTCCACTGGTGTGAAAACAATGCCAACTCTTTTCATTTCCAGAGGCTGCAAATCCAAGTGGAGGGTGCCAAACCTGGACTCCTCAGAGTGCCCTCCCTGCGAATCATTAATGGTACAATCACACAACGCCATTCTCCTGCAGAGCAAGCTTCTGGCTTCATGAAATGCATCTGTAAACAGGCCCGCTTTCCCACCCATCCGCACCCACCTTTTCTGTTTTACTTCTGATGCAGGTGTATGGAATTTGAGCTACTGTACCAGCCCCTCATCAACCTATCTGAACTCGTTCATCGTGATGAGTTTACGCCAATAAACAGTTCCCAAGCTGCAGCTGAGACACATAGGGAGCGGCTGCAGGACAGCCTGACATGAAAGCTGGGAAGGAATTTGCTTCCTGGCTTGGAAGAAACTGGGATTTAAAGCCTTCTACACAAAGATGCTTTGAATGTAAAACCATTAATCAGAAAAGAGACCAGGAAGTCTGCTCAAATGCCACAGCAATCAGGTGAGACCCCCATTCACCACTGGACCACCCTAAGATCACTTTAGTATTCAATTTAAACTTATATGGAAGCCACACTTTTCATATGTAGTCCCTCCAATCAGCCTGAGGAATGTGCTTGATTCATGCACTTCTTCCTTTTCTCCAAGATTTTTTCTGAGTAAAAGCATTCTATTCTACAACTGGGATCTCACTGCATTAAAAAGTTTTTGCAGTACAAGAGAAATCACCAATAGAGCTAAGAGATAACCTACAATGTGGGAAAAAACTTTTACCAGCTGCTCCTCAGACAAAGGAAAAATCAGACCCCCCCATGTAAAGACCTGATTCAAAAAGGGGCATCTGAAATGAACACACATTTCTCAGACAAAGAAGTAAAAGCAGCAAACAAACATATGAAGAAATGTTCCACATCACTGGTCATTTGAGAGATGCAGATGAAAACAACACTGAGATTCCACCTCACCCCACCAAGAATGGCTGCTATCAAGAAATCAACCAATAATAAATGCTGGCGGGGCTGTGGGGAGAAAGGAACCTTTTTCTATTGGAGTGCAGACTGGTGCAACCACTGTGGAAATCAATATGGAGATACCTCAAAGAGCTAGGATTAGAGGTTCCATTTGACCCAGCTATCCGTCTGTTTATCTTTCCAAAAGAATTAAAAAGAATCATACCACAGTGACAAATGCTCACCCATGTTTATAGCGGCACAGTTTGTAATAGCTAAAACTTAGAAACAGCCCAATTGCCCATCAACTCGGGGACTGGATAAAGAAGATGTGGTTTTTCTATAAAACAGAATACTACTCAGCCATAAAGAATGAGAAACTAGAAACATTTATAGCTAAATGGATGCACATTGAGGCTACACGAAAGAGAAATAAATAGGACACACCTGAGTAAACATTGAATCCTTTGGTATTGAATTTGTAACAGTAACAGCACCATTTGCTAAGTGGTTATCATATACTTCTCACTGGGTTATTTCAGGAATACAAAATACCATGCAATCCATTTTCTAAACCTTACTGAATCTTCACACATTATTTTGAGTGTGAAAGAGGAGGCTCCAAGAGATTAATTCACCCAAGGAAGGTCACACTGGTAGAGCAGACAAGAACTAAGATTCAAAACCCTCAATATCCAATTCCATACACTCTTAACCAAAGGAACCATATTTCTAAGAACCAACAAAATTACAAGAGTCCTTTCTTTATACCACAAAAAGCTTCAAAAACAATTTGAGTTATATTTTTAGTTTCTTCAAGGCATTGGTGCTGTTCTTTCTTTTCATGCAGTAAATTTACAATGGTGACAATTTCCTTTATCATAAAGATGTGATATTATTGGGGAAAATCTGCAGTCACAGATATGAACTTTTTCCCAAATGAGCTGCACTGTTTTTTCAATCTGAATAGAATATTCAGACACAAACGAAACTGTCATTATTTCTTCAATTTCAAACTAGTAAGGAAAAACATCTCTTAGTATGGTATCATATAGACTAATTATCAGCAACAGCACTGGACACTTCCTGTGAAGAGAAGGATGAGGGAACTGGAGAAGGCACCGGGAGGTGAACAGGACCACTGGAGTGCAGGGTCTGCCTGCTCTGGGGCTGCGGAGGCCACTTCAGAGAAAGGTAGTGGGCTGGCAGTGTGTTTGCTAATGTAACTAAGTCTATGGAAAACCCACTTAAAAACTGGCTTTGATTCACTTTGTTTCAACTCTGAGTGGAGGTTATCCATAGTCTCATTATCCAGGGAAACTAGGGTAAGAGTATATTTCTGAAGGGACAGGGCTGAGAAAGGAAAATAAAAAATGCCTTTAAACGTGTGCGTGTGTGTGTGTACACACACACTCTCTTTGCAGTAGATGTTCCACTTGTGTGTGTGTGTAGGAGGGTAACTAGGGCTTGAATCTAGGGATTGAGCATGCGAGGTATACCTCTCCCACTGAGCTACACACCCACCCCCCACCCTTTTTAATGTTGACACAGGGTCTCCTGTGTTGCCCAGGCTGGCCTCTCACCTACAGTGTTCCTGCCTCGGCCACTGAACACATGGGATTACAGCAGGCGGCATGGTGCCAGATGAGATGTTCCACTTTGGAACTGATCTCAAACACACAATACCTGTGAAGCCAACACTGCTATACACAGTCATTAGATGAAAACTAAGAAACCAAGCTGCCAAGACCTCCGGCAAAGTGTCCTCAGCATGTGCCATTTTTACCCTACTCCTAAGAAATACTTAGGCAAATGTCTCACAACTGCCCAGGGACTTGAGAATGTTAGAGAAATCCTTTTTCATACGTGAGATAAATATAACAGAGATTGAATGACATGCTAGAAATATGAAGACAGCTTAGATTTTTTTTTTTAAAAAGTGCATGTATTCATGTATATCTAATATTGCCCTAAAAAAATTTAAGGGGGCCAAGTAGACCCAAGAGAAGTACAAATTCTGGGGTCTTGAGTTTCATGGTTTTCTATATAGCTCAACTCAACTGTTATTTCTTGATTTGCATTAATTTAAAATCATTAAAGTGATTTACAGGATAACATGAGTCTGACTCCTGCTGCACTAGTTAACGGAAAAAATCTGCTCTGCATCCATCCTTCATGCCTACAGAATGAAAACAGAGCCACACACAGCACACACAGACACCTCGAACATCAAGCCGTGAGGCTCGCCTGCGTTGATGGCACCTGCCAACATTTTTCTTTTGTTTAAAGAGGACACCCTACCTGGTAAGGGCAAGCTTTGGTAAGCTGGAATTCACCCGTTGTGAAATTAATCATCTGCATATCAGTGCCAAACCTACAAAGACAAAAACCAATGGTTTAAAACAGCATTAAAATCCATCAATAAAGAAAGAATTCATAATACACGTGCACTTCCATATTTACCTACGCACACACAGTCAAGCCCATCACAGGCCACGCCACACCCACCCATACCTGAGTACTACAAGAGCTCAAAGAGGATTCAGTGAATGATTCTGGTAAAACAGATTGTAGAGCAACATATAATGACAACAGACTCTAAACACAAAGCATTTTTTCTTCCTCTAAGTGGTTTACAGATGGAAACCAAAAAGAAGTAAATCAAAGGCAAAGGAAACATTGGGTGATGTCTGGAGGTGTCTATGGTTGCTATGGCTGGGGAAGTCCTACTGGCCCCTCTGGTGTAGCACCAGGGATACTGCTGAACATCTTTCAATACCCAAGACAGCTGCTACACACACACACACACACACACACACACCACCTGTCCGCAGTGTCACCAGCGCTGAGGTTGAGAAACCTGGGGTAACGAGATGTGTTCCCAAACTGAAAGAAGGCAATGTTCTAAGTACACCTGTGGTTATGTAAAGATAATCATAATAAACAAGAATGAACACTATCACCATCTCTTATAGTTGGACTGCACAATAAAATACACTAAAATACTTTTTTTTGAGACAGGGTCATGCTAAGTTGTCCATCAACCTTGAACAAGACACCCTGCTGCCTCAGCCCCCAAGCAGTTGGGGTTACACACGTGCACAACTGCGGCCAGCTTCAAACTCGTTTCACCACGATCAGACTGAGTTTCAGAAGTAAAGGTGGAAGTTATGATGGTAAAGGCTCCTTAACACAAAACAAGAACATGATCCAGGGCTGGGGATTTAGCTCAGTGGTACTGCCCCCTGCCTCACAAGCGCAAGGTCCTGAGTTCCATCCCCAGTCCCCCACTCCAAAAGAACATGACCCAGCCATTCCCCTTCCAAAGATTAAAGACATCATATTACAGAAATACATGCACCCACGTTTAAAGCAGCACAATGCACCCATGTTTAAAGCAGCACAATTTTTTTTCTTGGTTTTTTTGAGACAGGGTCTCACAGTGTAGTTAAGTCTGACCTGAAACTCACTATGCAGCCCAGGCTGGTCTCGAACTCCCAGTGATCCTCCTGCCTCAGCCTCCCGAGTGCTGGGATTACAGGCGTGCACCACCACGCCTGGCATTAAAGCAGCACAATTCTTAATACCTAAGTCTTGGAAGCAACCTATCTGTCCATCAACCAATGAATGTGTAAAGAAAATGTGCTTTTACATACAAAGGAGTACTACTCTGCCACGAAGAAGGATACACTTGAGACATTTGTAGAAAATGGATGCATCCTGAGACCATAATTTTAAGTGAAATAAATCAGACACAGAAGCTTAAATGTCACATGGTTTCTCTTATATAAGGAACCCAAATTACAACTGAAGAGCAAAGTAAGAGACAGATAACAGAAAGTGGAAAGACATATCTTCCTCAAATGGGAAGGGGATCTAGAGATGGAGGGAAGGGGAGAGAAACGAGGGGAAAGAAATTTAAAAAAAAAGAATTAAAATGTGTTATGCACATGCCTCAACTCCCCACAAGGAATGTAACATTATGCACTGCAAACACATACTAATAAAACTTAAAAATCAGATAAATAAACTGTTTTATCAAGGAAAAAAAAAAAAAAGAAAGAACAAACCAGAACATCCTTCAGATAGTGGACCTGACAGTGACACCGAAGGTGCCAGACGACCCAAAGTCAGGAGCTTCCAACAAGCAACAAACACAAAAGGCTGGCTGCTCCTGTGCGTGGCTGATGAGCTGTGCTGTGTACTTTTACACATAAAGGGGGAGACAGAAGCATGGGCTTTTTCAATGTCTCAGTCTCAGTCATGTTTCCCAAACTGCCCCTCACATTAGCAACTCCCTACCATTTGTGCAGCAGGTGGCCAGCGGCTTCTGGCTTGGGGTACAGGGACAGAGGCAGGAGCTGCAAGGACACCGGCAGAGAGGATGGGTTCCTCACCACAAAGTACTTCACCTGCATGCGGGGAGAAGAGGGTCAGCCAGCGAAGGACAGAGCATCATCTCGAAACATTCCTGCCAGAAGAGCAACCTCCATCTAGCTACAAGGAACCATCACCCAACTCAAGCCGAGAGACCACTTAAAAAACAAATGGTCTACATCATGCTTCAGTGTCTTCATGGGCTAGGGCTGGGATGTAACTCACTGCGGGCACAAATACTTAACCTGGGTTTGACCTCTAACACCAAAAACAGTAACAAGGAAATAAAAGGCTGTAGAAGAATAACAAAGACTAAAAAGACAATGCAATTAGATCTTGGGTTGCATTCTGAACCAGGAAAAAAAACACTATAAGGCATGATAGTAAGCTCACTGGAAAAGTCCAATACAGACCATATACTAGATTAACACTGTGATTAATGCTTCACTTTCTGATTTTGGTGGGTATAATCTGGTTATATTTTTAAAATGCCACTGTTCTTATATAATTCACACTGAAAAAGAGGTAAGGAAGGGGGCGTAACATCTGCTACTCTCAAACGGTTCAAAAAAATGTAAGTGCAGAAAGACAAGGAAATGACGAAGTAAGCACAATAAACATTAAACACTGGTGAATCTTGGTAAAGGGCCAGTGAGAGTTCTTGGAACGTTTCTGTAAATATAAATTCTTAAAAACAAAAAGTTAAATGAAAAAACAAAAGCAATCTGAGGGGTCACCTAAGAAGCTCAATGAACACTGCTAATGTGCACACTGTGACTTGGACCACATGACACGCTCGGCGTGAGACATAGGAGGGGCCAGGGCAGCACCTCTTGCCCTCTGCCATCCTCCAGACACCGGGCTGGCTGGAGAAGGCTACATGAGGGAGGAAGCTGACACGCAAAGGGTAAGAAGTGAACGCACAGATGGAGTCTACATCCCGGGGTATCGCAGAGCAGCCTGGCCCGCTCTGGGCGCCCTTTCAGCGTCTATGAAGCCAAGCCCTGCTAAGCCTGTGTTAGCTAAGACTTTCTGTTATTAGTAAGGTGAATACTTTCTTAACCTATGCTTCAATTATGCAGTTCATATTCAATTCAAAATTTGTTCAGTGCATGCTCAATCATCCTGTTCTCTGCACATGTCTATAGTATGTGTAAGACTCTACAGTAATTTTGGTTCTGAAACAATATCTCCAGGTGGAAATACAGTATAAGCTTGCATTGCAAGTAACCTATTCTGTAAGTGTTCTACAAGACAAGCAAACATTTATCAGAAATTTTAACTTGATATCAACAAGTGATGTCTTACAATGAGTAAGTAGTATGTGACATCGAATATCACATGATCACAGCTAAGCCAATGGTGGTTCCCCCCAACCACCTCTCTCTGTCACGGAGATCTCATCAGCAGAGGAGGAGAAAAAGACAGAATCCCTCTCTTCAGATTAGATTACGGAAATGCGTAAAATGTGGGAAAAAGTGCAAAATTTTGTAGAAAAGCACCACACAAATACAGCTGTAGTAGTGCAAGCAATAAATCTATTTAATGACCATGCAAAATCACATTCTGTGAAATTCTCAAAAGAAAGTAAAAGCAAATACTGCTGGTTAGGTTCCTTGTTAAAAGTTGCATGAAAAGAAGTCGACTCCACTAAGCCAATAGATAGCAGTGATTCCATTACTGAGTGAAAGTTGTCCTACATAATAACGCTCCTCTCTTGTCTCCCTAACACCTACCACAAGGACAAATGCAGGTTAATTTATTTTTCTTTATATTCTGCATTTTTCTTGACCATTTTGCATTATATTACAGTATTGTCATCATTTTCTTATGAACACTTCTAGGTTGTGGAACAAATCGTCTTGAGTTTTCATTATTTTTTATGGGGAAATTTGCTTTGATACACAAGTGCTTTGGATTACAAGCATGTTTGCAGAATGAATTATGTTCACAAACCAAGGTTTTACTGTACTCTGAAAATCCAAGAACTAGGGTGTTACTGACAAAGAGATAAAAAGACATGCTGTCCTTACCACACTGTTCCGAAGGGCAGTCGCACTGAAGTTCAACACAAGGTCAGGCTCCATGACCAAACGAGGCAAGAAGAAAGGAAAGGATTCCAACTCCTTGGATTTTTTGATGTCGGCAAACTGAGTCATTCCTAAAACATTCCTCCTGTGTAATTGAGAAAGACATTACCATAGAAAATAATTTCAACATTAAAAAAATGAATATCACTAAATATCACTCCTACTCAGAGGAACAAGGGCTCCTGGGGAAAATGGCTTATGCTAGGTCTGAGGTGCAGAAAACAGAAGACTGACTTTGGAAGGTCCAGGATGTTACTCAGTGGTAGAGTACAGGATTATCACTGCCTGCATTTAATCCCCAGCACCAGAAAAGAAAAGAAAAAGCTGACCCTCTAGAATGTTCTATTTTACTGGAATGCAATCAAGTGCTCATAGAATGATGGCAAAAAACAAGAGACATATAAGCTTCCCATTCCAAATGTGACAATTTATCAGCAAAGATAATAAGGACAATGAATAGAGAACAACACACTAAAGAAACTAGTGAAGCTCAAAAGAAAGGCCCTGTTAAAAAAAAGAAAGCACGTAATAAATGTAGAATGAACAAAATAACATCACTATTTTGCAGCTGTAATTCTAACAGCTGATTCAGGAAAAGATCATACATAAACGCTAAAACCATGGAATGAAACAGTCTTAGGAAACGGTACATTTGTATGACATCAAAATTATCATAGCACACATTATTTTTTAATTATAAAAAGGAAAGCGGAATTGAAACTGAAGAGATCTGTCATGCATTACCTAAACCAAACGCATTAACAATGTTAATAATAAGACAGATTGACATTTATGCACCTCCTGATGTCACAAGATCAGTAAGACAATTAGTATTCTTGCTAAAACGCTTTCTTTGAATGTAAACCGAAGGAACCAAACACAAAAATCCAGTGTGGAATGCTCTATACAACAACTGATCTTGATTCAAAAACTTGTCAACATGATGAGAAATGAAGGGAGATGGAACCCTAGTCTGGATTACAGAAGCAAGGCCACCATGTGTAAAGCCTGGTCCTTGGATACACCAGGAATAAAAGGAAAACAAACCTATAATAAATATTAGCTCAATTAAGGAAATTTTAATATAGACTGGATGTTAAATAATACAATTTCACTGATACTATTTTTGGTGTGCCACTGGAATGAATAATTTCCTAACAAAGTGCTGAGGGCCGAAGTATAATAAAGATGTTCCTATTAAAGTACTGAGGCCTGAAGGATGATACGGCAGCTTACTTTCAAATGACTTGGTCAAAAAATGAGTGAATGTCTGAGAACAGATACACAATGAAGGAAATAAAGCAAAAATGGTAAAATATGAACACCTTGTAAACACAATCTAGTTGAGGAATATTTGAGGGCTCCCTGTATTACCCCTTTCAATTTTTCTGAGGGTTGAAATTTATCAAAATTAAAAGATAAAGACACATTATCACCAATCACTAAAACTTCAGTATAATTTCAAAAATCTATGTAATAGTTTCTCCCCACTGTTTAACAATAGAACAGAAAATAGCTGAAAACTTACCTACAGACATCACCATTTTTGTATTTCTTCCATCTTTCATACAATTTATTTGCAAGTTCTGAATCCATATCCCAGGTAGACTGATCCAGAGAAAGGCTCCCAGCCCAATTAGGTTTTTCTAAAAGGCATGTCCAATTCAATGTTTAGATTTACAGAAAGTACAGTTAATTAATAACCCCCAAAGACTATTAAAACATCTCACACTGAGGACTACAGAGAGAATAAATGCCACCTTTATCTTCTGATACTTAACTAAAAGTCCCTCTAACTCAATGGCAAAAGATATATCAAATTAAACAAACATGTGAAAAGCAAAATGAAACTGAATTATGTAAAGTATTAACATAAAAGACACATGGCTCATGAATATAGCCTGACACAAATTAAGATTATACTTATAGCATTTTAAATAGCTTTAAATCTGAAATATAAAACTGCTCCCATGTAAACGGTCACCATCCAAGTCTGTCAGGATTCTATGTCAAGTGCTGAGACATAAATGGCATTTCCCAAAAGAGGGTAGACCAGGGGCTGACCAAGGCGCACGTTTCTAAACTGGTCTATTTTCCCGTCACCTGCCCTGCTTGTCTGTCCTATTTTGTCTGTGCTACAAAGGGTACTAGGCAAGAGGAAAGGTGGGAATCTCCCAAAAGAATGTATGTACTTTAAAATGCTCCTTTTAAATAGCTCAATTAATCGAAATGCAAAAAATAACATTTTTTTAAATCCAGAAAACTAGAAACTGTTTCCAAATCAACACTCTGGCCTTCGGTCTCACACCACAATGAGCACTCTCTATGAACCCCTATAACTTAAAGTCTGCAAATGTAATTCTAAATTGCTTTTACTAGTCAGCTCTTTTGTAACAGAAACAGAATTTTCCAGTTTTTCCTGGTGAGGCCATTACAATGATCAAACAATATTATTTTTTTAAAGTCTCTTACAAAAGCATAAGCTACTAAAGAAACAGACAGCATTATTTACACAAGTACCCTAGATGTATCCTGAGGTTTCTTAACAATTTCAAGTCATTCTGTCTATGATCATGCTAAGAATAGAATATGATGCAATTATTTTAACAGAACTAACTTTCCATCTAATTTCACTCCTGCTGCCCAGTCCCCCCAAGTTCTACAAAAAGCCTAAGGGAAAAATACTTACCTGCTTTTGATTTTCTCATGAAATAATGCATGCCACAATGTGCTATCACTTCAAAACCCAGACTCCCTTCCTAGATTGAAAAGTAATATGTGAATAACTTAAGTCACAACACTTGGCATAAAAATCCTACTGCACTAAAATATGAAGCAGACATGGCCTCCACCTCAGCAGACTGAAGCCAAACAACTAGAAAGAAATGTCTTGCTTTATCACTGATCAGTTCAGAGAAATCTGAGCTGCCTCTCACAGGGAGGGTCACACGGTGGATTCTGTACAATCACCAATGCCCATAAAGACAGCCACAAGACATCAGCTACCACATAAGTTAAAGATTAAATTAGTTTCAGGACACTTTTAGCAGTTTTTGGTTTGTCTTGCTGGTTTTCCAACTGTTCTGTGGTCCTCGGAGAAACAGTATGCTGATCTATAGTAAGCCCTAGCACTCGGACATTTAACATTCCACTTCCTACAGATCTGAAAAGTACAGACGTGCTACTTCCACACACACCTGAAACCTGCCTTTTGCTCCCTCCCATGCCCGCTCTTCTTACATGTGTCTCTTAACTGGGAAAGGGGGATTTTTAAGAAATCTCCCCTGTTCAAAATATATAAACAACACTGACCTCCCATTTTTGTTGAGGTTGACTTGTGAAGTCCTGCCTTCAAACTTACAGCTAAACACAAGGCATTTCTAACTACAAAATGTCAACACTAATAAGTGAAAAAAATCATAAAGATGATTGCATGAATGTCTCATAGTGAAAAACCAGAACCCAGTGTTATACACAATAGCTTGCATCAAAAGGAACCAACAATAACTAAATAAAAAGAAATAAACATTAAGAAAAATGAGATATGTTTGAGAGAGCCTACATGAAATACATTTACCCAGATTTTATAATGTATTCCCTTGTGAAACCTTTCAGGCCTTAGGTTTGACTCATTAAGAAAATTCAAGAGAGGGCCGGGGATTTAGCTCAGAGGTTCCAACACCTGCCTTACAAGCACAAGGACCCGAGTTTGATCCCAGGTATCAAAAACAAAACAAACAAGAAAATTCAAGGGTTATATGCAACAATTAAATGTCACTTAAAAGAGGGATTCTCCTCAAACATTTAACAATCTAGTTTATTGGAAGTCACTGTAGTATGGAATGAAGTTTCAAACATGCTATCCACAGCAAGCATATATTCCTTGCTTTAATTTTTTTTTTTTTTTTTTTTTTTAATAAGAGCTGAGGATGCAGCCCAGGGAGAGAGGACTTGCCCAGTACTCATGAGGCCCTGGATTCCATTCCCAGCATCACAAAAAGAAAGAAGAACCACTTTTGTAAATGAATAAAAATAAAATTTATCAATTTGGAATGAGTTATTTTATTAAATAATCTCAAATTACTTCATGAAAAGTAGATCCTTTCAAATAAAGATTTCAGTGCATAAAAAAATTTACTATCTAAAATTGGCCCAGTGATATCCTTCAATTTCTTAGACAGACATGAAGAACACAAACTTAACCCAGTTAATAAAACCCAAGCACTATGAATACATTTTTAAAAAGTCATTTATTTTACAAACTACCACACACAGAGGGTGTTGTGAACAATACCTTGGTTGGTCCTGAGAAAATCTGTAGAGGTATTGCAAAAATAGCACCTATGTTCGTAGTCAAAAATACATTGGTGAATAAATTTATAGCGATGTCTTTAACAGCAAGTTTCAAAGAAAATATATTCCAACAGCCTGGAGGTAGAAATAAAGGGCCAGTGAAATTCAGAATCTAAAAAGAAAAGAAGCAAGAGCGATTACTTTTCTTAACATTAATTATGTTTAAAATCATTATAAAGTATGATGCTAAAGTTCTTCTATACACTGTAAAGTGTAATTTCACTGAACTAGCTCTGGATCAAAGACTAAAATATTTTTGCTATTTTTTAATATGCCATTATCTTTGGTTTTACAAAGGCAATCTTGGTATTTTCATGAATAGTACTTCGCAAACCCTACTATTTTATCATTAATAGGGTTTATTTTACTAAAAATCTTTTTAGTACAAATCATGTAACTTTTTTTTTTTTTTTTTTGGTACTGGGGATTGAACTTGGGTCCTTACGCTTGCAAGGCAGGCCACCGAACCACCGCTGAGCTAAATCCCCGGCCCGGCCCTCAGGTAACATTTTAATAATGTTACAAGTAAATGTTCTTAAAAGGTACGTGCTGATTATTTTGCGCTCCTTGAGTAACAGTTTAAAAATGAGAAAAAGGCAGTGGACTGAGTGAGTGAGCAAGTGGGTGAGGGGAGGAAAGATACCGAGATCCTAAAAGACTTTCTGAAAAGTTAAAAGAAAAATATTTGCCTATCTTGTACATCAAAATTAAATTTTATAGGTATTAATTTCATAGCATTTGACTAAAGTCAAAATAAAGCTGTAACAGGCCAAAGTTTTTAGAAACGTATACCTTTAAAATGTGCTTGGTTTCCTTGGAAACAAATACATCTGTGAATATCACACCACGGTCAACATGGTTGAAGCACCATATGGACCACACTCCTGACATGTTCTTGTGACTCGCTATGTGAAACTGGGCTGCAGAGGGGTCCATTCTGAAATACCTGTGGACAGCAGACACATGTGCAGTTAGCCAAGAGTACAAGAAAACCATCAGCTTTCCAAGGAGCCTCCACCTGCAAAGTGGGGAGCAGCGTAAGATACTGCTGTTGGCAGTGACCACCTCCTGGCTCACACAAACAGCAGTGAAAGCCAGAAGAAGTGAGCAGGGAGCAGCTAAGGAAGCTCCCAGAGGCCAACCCAGGGTCTGAATGCCACTTAGAAATCATCATCAGTGTCTCTTCCCACATACCTCACTGCCCAGCCTGGAACTGAAGTCATAAATTATTTAGCTCCATCTTCCCCACTCTGCTAGGAAACCTTTCGCTGTCTCAGCAGCACCGATGCAAGGGGAGGCAACTCCAGAAAGAGAATTATACAAGCTGCCTCAGTTATGCTTTCAAAACATTTCTAGAGGAGGAAAACTAATTTTAGGGAAGGCGGAAAGAATGTACCCGTGCACCACTGGGGATGAGAGGCACGCTTTTAGTGTTGGGGTGTCTCTTGTTTCCTTCACATCTTCTGTAATTCCACTGTCACGTGTTGTAGCTGCTTTTGGTATAAAGAAATAAATGTGAAGTATAAGTATCTTTCTTTCATTAAGCCTGAACAAAAATAAGACACTGGTTTTACTTCTAACTTTTAATTCGCTTTGCTGACATCATTAAAACTGAATCAAATATATATGGTAACAAGCTTTCTCAAATGCTCTTGTCTTTCTCCTTTACTGATTTCTTGCCAATAACACGCCATATGAGGTCTACATCCCTCTACCCTTCTTTTAAAACCAACTTTTAATCTCTGTTTTAGGGAAAAAAAGTTCAGAAGCAATACTACTTTATGGCTTTCCTTTCCACAGACCCATCATTACCATAAATAAGACGAAAGTCCTAGGTCTGCCAGAGATGCTAAAGTGGAAAGCAGAGCTCACTGGATGGGGCAAAGACGAGCGTGAAGAGGCCCAGAATCCAAGACCACAATAAAGCCTGACAAACGGGAGCTTAGCTGTAATCAGTGGGAGTGCATTTCAAACACCACTCATTTGTAAAAATAATGTTTTTAGGTTTGCCTTTATCTAAGTCATAATGCTCAGTCACTGATGTTGAGTTTTTAACTCTCATGATAATACCCAACTTCCCTCAAAGTGCTACATATGCTTCCAAAAGCAATTCAAACACGATTAAAAAAATTAAACTAATATCCACCTTTCACCCCTGCATCTTAGACAACTGTTACCAGTTCCTTGAGTATCCTTCCAGGTGTTCTATGCATAAACAGACACCCTTTTAAAAAGCAAGATTGGGCCAGGGATTTAGCTCAGTGGTGCTGGCACCTGCCTTGTAAGTGCAAGGTCCCAAGTTAGACCCCCAGTACAAAAAAAAAAAAAAA
>NW_022900950.1:75031736-75052490 GCF_012274545.1 Fukomys damarensis | reverse complement strand
AAAAAAAAAAAAAAAAAAAAACCCAATAATAATAAAAAGCAAGATGGCCACAAATTGCTTGTGCTACAAGACTGTGGACACTTTTAGTGGCTGCAGAGGGTAAGCTCAATTTAATAGTGACCTATCAGTGGATGCATAGGGCTAGTCTGTTCTCATAAACAACACACACACACCTACCACTATACTGCTCAGGCTGGCCTTAAACTCCTGGGCTCAAGCAATCCTCCTGCCTCAGCCACCCGAGTAGTTGTGCTACCAGCACACACCACTACACCCAGCCTGGATGTAGTTTTGAATACACATGAGTGTTTCTGAAGGATCTATAGCTAGAACTAGAATTAAACACTGAAGAACAAGTAAGTATGTTTTAAATTTTCTTAGAGACTGAGAATTTTCCTTCCAAAACAGCCTGTGCTGATTTATATTCCAGTTGAAACAAATGTTTTCTCTCCTAATTATTAACACAGAATATTAACAATCTTTTTGATCTTTATTGACCTAAGTAATAAATTCTATCTCATTTATTGCTTTAAATTATATTCTTGAAATATGAGTGAGGCTGGGCATATAGTCCTACACTTAAATCCATTTGAATTCCTTTACAGAACTCTTCACTGTAAGTAAAGAACTAAAGACAGGACAGGGCTCCTAGTCACTTAACATTCAGTCACATTCTTCATAAGGAAATGAAACTGAGCAACATAACAAAGCTATCTGTGAAAGCCACACCTCCAATACACACAGGCCATCCAAGCCCTACAAGTTAAGCTTTAAACCCTACAGATCAGCAGAATACAAGTGCCACCAACCAGTTTTTACATCGTTCTAACTCTGAGAACCATGAATACCGTGGTTCTCTGAATCCAAAACCCATCTAACACCATGCCTAACCTGTAGTTTCAAGTTATTGCACAGAGAGAATTGCCAATCAACTAGATAACAAAAGGAAAAGCAACATCCACTATTTTTTAAATTTATACCTTTGCAAGTAAAAGAGGCAATTTTGGTGAAGTTTGTTGTAGAAGCTGGGAGCAGTACCGGTTTAAACTGCAGAGATAGAGCATCCCTTTGTGAGAGGTAATGGACATCCTGTAAGAGAGAAGATCCACATTACTATTCCCAGCCAGGAGAAGATTTACACAGTTTGAGCCCACTCTGTTAAATTAAGTAAGGAGCAAAGATAAGAATATCTAACAAGTGCTCAGCAGATGTGTCTACAAGGGATACTACTGATAACTTTCACACAAACTGGGGTTTAAGCAAGTGAGAACAGGTTTAAATGAAAGCAGAACAGAACAGTTACAACTATTTCTGCATCTGTTCCTGAAAAACTCTCATGTCCTGCAATTCAATGCCCACTTGTACTTTTCAAATTCTACTTTAAAGAAGCGTTTAATATTACCTGTATCCATATAAGGCTGTTTCCTGAATGTAACACATACATATTCACTGCCGAATCAGCTGTCCAAAAGAATGAATCAAAGCAATGAAATTAAAACAAAAAGTCATCCACTCGCAGACCTTATACACAGTAACTGATTATACATCTCTACAAAAAATGTTAACCTGTTTTTTTGAACACTGTAATCAAAACTAGAAGCTGTTTCCTTTTGGGTATTCTTTTAATTCATAAGAAAAAAGGCCCTTACAAAAAGACTGGCCTAATAATGTAGGCTCTCTAAATGATGAAGAATTACCATGAGAGTAATTCTATGTTCTTTGGAAGGAAGTTAACTGAGTGAACAGCCAAGTTTGTAATGAATTAAAGTCTGGCATCTCAGGATGCATGCTGGCTTCTTTCCAGCTCTTACCAACAGAAATGTTCCCCACAAAACAGGGTCTTCTCCAGGAGTGTCCACCCAGCTACTGTGAGAATCACCAAAAACTATAAACCCGAGACAGAAAAGCTCTCCTGCAGTTCATCACTACTCCAGCCAATTGTGAGGACTGGAACGTAAATGATATTCGACCCATAATTCAGAAGCCATCAGGAATCGACATGTAGCTCAGTGGTAGAACACGGGCTTAGTATGTGAGGACCTAGGTTCTGTTCCCAGAACCGAAACAAAAAATTGCAAATTAAACTATGCTTTTATATACCATCTGTGCCATTTCATATATATATATTTTTTAAAAATATTTTCCCACCTATAGAACAATGATCACACCTGAAAGCTAACATAACAGTAAATCCTACAGTATGAATTTCATGGATTATACAATATGTGTTCCCTACCTAATTATTACAAAGTTAAACTGATGGGGTAGGTTATTTACTGGACATATATTTCCAAAGATAAAATTCACAAGCCTGAATACCAAAACTCTGCTGTAACTTGTAAGGCATCTAAGAACAACTAGCTATGGTATTGACTATCAAGAACACAAAACAGCATGATTTGGTCAACTGAGCTTCTGCAACTCAGTAAAACTGGAATAAGAGACCTAAGACTTTACACACTTTGTACAAAGTTTCAAGAAAAAATATTCTACAAGGACTCAGAATAGCTTGCGCTGGTCATTTAACTTACTCTAAAAAAAAAACAACATAGACTTATTAGCAGCTGCAGATGGAAAACCAGCTTCTGCTGCAATCTCCTAATAAAAGAAGGCTCTCAGTCACGGTTTGCTCTGATGCTGTCTACAAGGATATGCTACTGAATGATGATGCAAGGTTGATCAAAACATGCTACAACAAAGTTTTTTGATTCTTTGTTTTGTAGTGCGTGTTAAGCACACCCTCTCCTCCTGAGCCACACCCCCAACACTAATGAAAATTATCAGAGATTTCACCTTACCTGAGGTTTCAGATTTGTCTGTTGCTACATAAACAATAGAGAGACGATCTAATAAATCTTGCGTGTTTTCTTCAAATTCTTTTGAGGTGTTTTCTATTGTTACAACTATGCTCATTTGTAAGTGCAAAACATTATCAGATTCCAGATAGCAACTCTGAAATTGGAGAAAGGGAGAGGGAGAGGAGAAAAGGAAAAACTCAAATTAAAAAAAAAAAAAATCAGAACGTCGTGATTTCAAGTTTTTGAAAAAGAAAAGCACTCAGATCAACAGCATATTTATTTCTAAAAAGAGAACACAGTGCTGTTTGGGTTTTTATTTTCAAGCAAAGAGGCAGGAAGGAAGGCTGAAAGCAAATGCTAAATATTTTATTTTACCTTTAATTGCTGACACACTTTATTATGTAAACTGCACTCCAGATGCACCTGTAAGAGGCTGGTATTAGTGGTTTCTGCCTAAAAAAAAAAAGATAAGAAAAAAGGGGGAAAGAACTTAATAGGAAACAAAAGGCACTTGCTAGCATTAACAGTAAACAACCCACTACTTACTCAGAAACCACATTTATTCAACAAATATCTGCGTATCAGATAAGTGCTGAGCATTATTCTATTTACTGGAAACATAACACTGAGTAAAACAGAAAAACCTGTGCTGACAGGGAGCTTACTTTCTAAAGGAAATCATAAATTCTCCCTAGACAACATGCAAAGTCCCACTATAGCAATAAGCACATAAGGATGTTCTAAATATACACAGGAACTCTGTCAGCATTTCTAATGTGTGCTAAGTGTTTAAACATAGGAGTCTACTCTTATGTTAATAGCCAATTAATTTTTATGTCTGCCCTCTACCAGTACAATGACATTGAGAAGCCATGACTCTTGAGTCAAACAAAACTTTAATGTCCTAAATTCAACTGGCTGTCATAGTATGTATATATGAAAAGAACTCTGAAGTTCAAAGGTCTTAGCCACACTGGAACATATCCATACGTAGCCAAGAAAGGGAACAATCCAAGGGAGGGACATGCCATGGGAGTGGGACTCCTGCACAACTCTCTGTGTACGAATACACAGAGAAGCTAGTCAGTCAACAGGTGAATCTACAGAACGCAAGCTACAGGTTTTCCTCTTTCATAAAGTTGATGTTGCTGGCACAACAATTATAAAAAGGAGCCACTGTCAGAGCACTGGGAAACTCCAAATTCAGAAAGCATTCCCAAAACCTACCTTACTCAATCACATGTGCGCTACTACTAACTCCAGGAAGATGCATTAAGTAGAATCACCACAATTGCGGCTCATCTGTTAGCTTTTAAAGACTTACTTCAGTGCATGATATGAAAATACATCTAGTGGCTGGGGGTGTAGCTGAGCAGTAGGCCATGTCCTCACGCAATCGTGAGGCCCCAGGTTCAATCCACACCACCACAATTAACCACTACCACCAAAGTTTTAACTACTCCAGTTGTCATCCAGGCAGATAAGTGCAGAAAAAAAGAATAACATATATTGCATTTTTAAATACAATAAAGATATTAAAGGTACTTAACACCCTTAATAATAAAAGCTTTTTAAAATTAGTATTTAGTAACTACTAGTATTCTCAGAATATGACTCATAATCCAATATAAAAGCTTAACTAGATTTTTGAGTCTTTCTATGAACAAATTCCTCCAAAGACATAAACAAAAAAAGCCACAATTTTACAAAACTGCTTTAACCACAATTACAAACAATCTCAGTAGCCAAATCCAACAGGAACTGCTGTATGTCCCTTCTCTCCCCCTGAGCATCCACCATCTGTCTCTCTTGGCTTCGCTCCTTCCCTTAGGCTGCTCCGCCTCCAGGCCCCAGAGGTTGGATTCTGGGTGCTGTCTGATGTCCTCTCCCTTCCCGGGGGAGTTCTCTCACACACTGCTATGTCCACGCTGCTGTCTCAACCTCAGACCTTTGTGCACACTACAATCCTACCAGAGGTGGGCAGTGCATGAACTCAACACACCCCAGGCAAGCTGCCCGGAACACAGTGCTCACCTGAGACTGGTATTCAGCATCCGTATCATCATTCGTACAACTGTTTAGCTTGAAATCTGAACACCCACCTTCACATCCATAACCTAGTTATGCTGACTGCACCTCTTCAGCTGCCCTGAAGTCCACTCACGTGCCTTCTGGGGGGCTTTGTTTTGCTTTTTGTGGTACTGAGGTTTGAATCTAGGGCCTCTGTACCAAACTACATCCCCAGTTCTTCTGAATTAGTTTTTTAGTTTTTATCTTGAGACAGAGTCTCATTAAATTACTGAATTGCCCAGGCTTGAACACTGGGGACCAGGATTGGCGAGCTGCGCCCTTAGGCTAACTGCAGTTCCCCCCTCTCTGTAAACAAAGCTTTACTAGACCGCAGTTGTGCAGTCCCTTCCCACACTGTACTGTCTATGGCAGAGATTTCCATGGTAATAGTCAGATGCAGCACACACGCCACAGGTTTGCCACTGCTGGTTCATGGTTATTTCTGTATCCAACAGCGCCAAGTACTTGCAACACAGACTGTGGTCTGCAAAAACCAAATACTCTAACCACACAAAACTACAAAAAAAGTTTATGGTGCAATAACTTCCTGCTGGTCCCCTGCATCCATCTCTGCCCTTTCCACATCATCTCCACACTGCTTCAGAGTGAGTTTACAGGTCCAGGGGTGGACAGCATGCCTAGCAAGCCTGGCCCTGGCTTCCATCTCAGCATGGCCAAAAAAAAGTGTATAAATAAATCCTTCAAATACCCTTATAACCTTCCAAAGGCTCGTCACTTGCAAAGGTGCCACATTCCACTGCAGCTACAAAATGCAGGCACCTGCCTAGTCTCTCCCTCCCTGCTCATGTTCTAGCCGCACTAGACCATGGTAGTCTCTACTCTGCTTTACCTTACAAGCTTCAAATCTGCTATTCCTCTGCCTCCAACCGCTTACCCATCCCACCCTCTCTGCCACCTACAACCCAATTCACCGTCAGTCCTCAGCTGAAGTAATCCTCTCAGACCTCACTGCCGGTAGCTGCCTATAACTCACTCCTGAGGCTCCTTTCGTAATGCTCTTCACTAAAATGTAACCACTGGTCAAGGTCGGAGTCGATTCGAAGCATCCTGTTTGGTGCTTTTACCACAGTGCCCATCACTTAATTCATCCTCAACATACAGTTGGGAAGTGAATAAATACAAGACACACACAGCTTTAGATGTTATGAGATTGGGCAAGCTTGAAATGGGTAAGAAACCAAAATAATAATGTCATAAAAACCTAATATGTGACGTGTACTACTGACACAAAACTTTCAAATAAAGTTTAAAGAAATAACTAACATCAACACATGTTCTAAGTACATTTATAATTAAGTCTCTACAAAGATCTACAACTATTTCTCTTTCCTAAACTATTTCTTCAAAGGGATAGATGTTAAAATTAAAAGTTCAAAGATCTGATTTTGAAAATGACTGAAAAAGCCCTATTTTCACAGTGAGTTGGGGCAGTTTAAAATTAATATTTCATCATCTTTATTTCTGCATGGTTAAATTTATACTTTGCCACTTTATACAAAATTCTTCTATTAGCTTAAAGCATAACAAAAACAAAACCACCACAGATTGAGGATCCCTCACCTAAAATGCTTGGGACCAGAAGTGTTTTACATTTCGGGGAGTGTGGGGCATTTCCACATACATTATAAGATCTGGGGACAAGAGTGAAGTCTCATCATGAAATTCATTTATGTTTCACATACACCTAATACACACAGACTGGAGATAATTGCATACAAAAATTTTAATAATTTTGCTAATGAAATAAAGTGTGTATATACCAAGCCACTGGACTTGCGGTGTTATGTTGCAGCTCAAAAATACTTGGATTTTTCTGATTAGAAAAGCTAAACCTGCACTTTCATTTGCTGTAGAACATATTTCAAAAACCCACAAGGGGGAGTTCTAGCACCTACAAGCCACTGCTTCACTGTGCCAATAATTCCAAAAGAGAAATGTGAAAGTTCATGTCTTTCTCAAAGAAAACAAACTAATGCAACCATAACTTTGAAAAGGAAGCTATAACAAAAACATTTGTGGCAATTGTACAGACTGAGATTACAAATTCCCCCGAAAGTGTCCAACTGACCAACTCTGACCATGGGACAACCTCAAATCCAGTCAGCCTGGGTAGATTAGAAAAGAAAAAAAAAAAGTCAATTCTCTATTTTTGAAGCCTCCCACATTAATATGGTCCTAATACATTTGCTTGGGAGTCTATATAAAGCATATGGCAGTATTCCTTTTATTTAAGAATCGGGTGTGGTGGTGCACGCCTGTGATCCCAGCACTCAGGA
The DNA here is from genome assembly GCF_012274545.1 of Fukomys damarensis. NCBI lineage: Eukaryota > Metazoa > Chordata > Mammalia > Rodentia > Bathyergidae > Fukomys > Fukomys damarensis. Next base: position 75,045,325 of record NW_022900950.1, on the reverse strand, counting down.
GGCTGAGGCAGGAGGATCACTGTGACTTCAAGACCAGCCTGGGCTACATAATGAGTTCCAGGTCAGTCTCAACTACACAGTGAGACCCTGTGTCAAAAAACAAAACAAAACAAAAAACACTTTTATTTAAGAAGACAGGGAGGGTGTGGTTCAGGGTGGTTAAACGATTTATCAAAGATCCTGGGCCAAGTTAGTGGCAAAACAGAAAAAAGTAAGTCTTCTAATATAAGTGAGTACTGTTGCCAAGTAGATCAGAGCAGACAAAGTGGACAGTTCCTAGGTACTTAAATGGTCTAAATATTCATCAACATGTGAAAACAACAGAAATGTTAAAACCTTTTGTATGTCACATACTCCCGTGGTGCTGCAGAGAAAGGGTAGCTTAGGGGACTGGATAGTGACTGCATGAGAGGAAACCATCTCCCTTTACTCTCTAAGGAATTGGCCTTAGAAGCAATGTGAGCATTTTGGGGATGGCGTGCAAGATAACAGCAGTAATCACAGTCCCAAGTCATTTTAGACGTGTCTGATAGCAAGAATAAACCATATCCTAATGCAAGTATAACAGAATCTACACTATATTAATCTAGACATAACAAGACACTTAAAATTATGATGTTCCCAGTGATAAGCATATAAAAATGTTGCATTTAAGAAATGTGACTTGTTAAATATAAAAGAAATTTTTCTTGTAATCCCAGCTATCCAGGAAGCTGAGGCAGGATTACAAATTAGAGCCCAGCTGGGGCAATTTACTGAGATTTATATCTTAAAAATAAAAACTACAAAAGGGTTGGGGATGTAGCTCATGTGAAGGCTCTAGATTCAATCCTCAGTACCAAAAACAAACAAACAAACAAAAAACCAACTTAGATAAATCCCACCCTTAGATTCTAACTTTCTCAGACATTTTTCTCCCCTTGCACATTTTTGAGTGCTAAATCCTGAAAGTTTTTGTAAACTCTTACACGGATATGCACGTGTATCAACAAGAACACACGCTCTGTGTAAACCACTGCACCAGTCCAGCTGATCATCCACACACAGGGCCAATACAAAGCTCTCTGCACAGCAAATGACACTGTATAAACTGAGGGCTTGCATGCCTTCCACACAAGGCTCAGGCTCTATACTCCATTCCTAATTTAGTGCTTCCTGCAAAACAGACCGGCTGAGTTGAATTACTAGCAAGTACTACAAGGCTGTTTTACCCAGATATTAAATAACAACTATGTTTTAACTCCCACCACTACCCTTCTATCTTCAGATATTAACCACTGAAACAAAATTTACCTACGCTGCCAAATCCAGTCAGAAAAATATTTGCAAAAACCTAGGAACTGGCTGAAATGAGACTTTTTTGGTTGTATTTCAAGGAAAGGGGTGATGCACACATAAAGCATTTTTCCTTATCCACATCATTTTAGAAAAAGCAGCAGGGGCTCTGCAGTCCACACAGATTCAAGGTGAAGTCCCGGCTGTAAATCCGCAAGGGCATTCCTTCCTTCCCCTCCACCCCAGCCTCAGCTTCTTGTTATTTATTTATTTGGAAGGGTACTGGAGATTGAACCTAAGGCCTTCCCACCGGTCTGCATCCCCAGCCCCAACCCTTTTGATTCTTAGTCTTTTAAATTTTGAAACAGGGTCACTAAATTTCTCAGGCTGGGCTCAACTTGTGATCCTCCCACCCTGGCTTCTGAGGATGCACGGATCACCAGAGTTTACTGCCGTGCCCAGCTCAGCTTCTACTTCTACCACTCGGAGCTACTCAAGTCACAGCAACATTATAAGCATTAAATGGGATGCACGGAAAACCACTCAGCCGAGTAGGCCATCAAAGGGAAGCGCTTTCATTTGTATCTGCTTCATTCATAATTAATGCATGTACTTAGTGAAACTCCACAACAAATTCAGGAAGCATTTTTCTTCCACATTAAAGTTTTTAGAAAGAAACTTTTCTTTCTGATTCCTCTGGCTTCTAAGAAAAGGGATTTCCCCCCAAGCACTTGAAATTCTTTTTGTCTTATTTCACAGCTGATTCAGAACCCAAGGAAAATACCTCACTCACTGTGCACCACCTCCCAACCCTGAGAGGGGCCCAAAACTGAGGAAGACAGCAAAAGCACTATCTGGGGAAGAGCTCGCCCTTCAGACAGTGAGCTCTGGGCTGAGCAAAGCAGGCCAGGCCTGCGTGTGCGATCCTGGGAGCTGGAAAAGAGGTTTAACTAAAACAACCCACATCAGCAGGGAAGACAGCAGTGTGGGACTTTCACCTTGGCAGGTCAAGCAGCTCAGGTGGCTCTGTCCAAAGCAAGTAACTATTTTTACACAGTTGGATGATGCTGGGTCATAAGCGAATGGCAAGTGCACGCTACAGGTCTGGCTCAGGCCCTCAACCTGACAAAGGGTCAAGCTCTGCTGGAGCCCGACCTTGACAGCATGGGCACAGCTTCCACTTCAATTAGGCATGGCTATATCAAGGACTGGGATCAAAAGAAAAATGGTGTACCGTGCACTCCTGTAATTCCAGCTACCTGAAGGCTGAGGCAGGAGGATCTCAAGTTCAAAGCCAGCCAGGGCAACTTAGTGAAACTACATTGCAAAGGATAAAAAGGAACGGGTGATGGGAGAAATGAGCTAGTGCTCCCTGGGTTCAATCCTCAGTACCCCACCCACATACACACAAATGAGAAAGAAAAGTGCTGTGGAAGAAACAGTACAGTGGTGCCATAATTTAGCAACCACTCTTCTGGTAATATGTGCAAAAATGGTAACAAGGCCTTAAGCACGTATGTGCACCCTCATGTTCACAGCAGAATTACCTATAATAGCCAAAAGGTACATAAATCCAGTAATCTATTAATGAATGAATAGAAAAACATTATTTATTCACACAATGCAATATTATGCAGCCTTAAAAGGAGAGCGATTCTGATACATGGTATATATCACGGGTGAATTCTGCAAACATACTAAGTGAAATGAGCCAGAAACCAAAGGACACATACATTATATGATCCACTTATACAAGGAACCTACAGTAGTCAAATTTATAGAGACATAAAGTGATTGCAAGGAATTAGAAGAGGAGAAAATACGGACGTTCGTGTTTAATGGGTATGGAGCTCCAGTTTTCCTGCTTTTGTTATCTGCAGTGTTGGGGACTGAACCCAGGGAGCGCTGAGCAACACCTCTAGCTCTTTCTTTGGAGGCAAGGTCTTCTTGAATTCCCCAGGCTGGCCTCAAACTCGCAATCCTGTCTCAACCTCCCGATGTGCTGCTATACCTGGCTTGCAGTTTTGCAAGATGCAAACAATTTGGAGATGGATGGTGGTGATGGCTACACAATAATATGAATGTACTTAATGCCACTGTATGGTACACATAAAATTATTAAAATGATAAATTTTTGTAGTGTATATTTTACTATGGGAAGGGAATAAATAAAAAGCCAAATTAGAATAGAAAAATTTGAAGGCCAGATTAACAGACAAAAAGAATTAAGAGATACCCTGAGTGCTAAATGAAATGTCTGAAACGGGGGAAATAATCTTTATTTTTATTGGAGCCAAGAAATGAGTGAAGGAAAACAGGTAAAGTCTCAGCACATTGGAAATGCTCTTCCCAAAGAGCTAGGGTTCTGTCTTAACTAAGGAGAAACGCTCTGGAAGTCTCCTGAGTGATAAAGGCTTGATCTCCAGCCTGCTGGTGTCACCGGGAGGGGAGGGGGAGGAACCTTCAGAAGAGGAGTCTATGGGAGGAAGCCGGTCACTGGGACTCGGGCCCAGCCCATCCTCTCCCAGCTTCCGTCTGCTGTGGGGCACCCAACTTTGCTCCACCACACCCGCCCTGTGATTTCTTCCTTTCCACAAGCAACTGGGGACTGAAACTAAGAGCCCAAAAATAAGCCTTTTCTCCTTTTACACTGTTTACCTCACGTACCTGTCACAGTGATAGAAAACAAACACAGTAAGAACCATTTCAGGTACTGTGCCTCAACAACTGAGGCAGCTGTATACCAAGGGTTAACAAACTGGGACAGGAAGACGAGTGTGAACTGCTCAGGAGATACAACTACTGCTTGTGCCTCTACGCATTTACAGAATCAACCGCAACCTGGTCAAGATAAAGAAAAGAGTCAAGAGGAAGCTCATTAAAGGAGAACCAGAGACGGAGCCCAGGCCTGGTGAGATGCTGGTATGGCGAGACTGCTGCCTATGTAAGATTATCTAATAGCAAAGGGCAAAAAGATTTACGTGGAGAAAAGATGTGTTTGTAGACCTAGAACATATTGACTGTCCATCTCTCTCTCCGTCTTTGTCCCCTCACCCTAGCCCTCACCTCTGAGAACCTGGGGGTGGTACTAAAGGGAAAAAAATCCACAACAAAAAATAAATAAAAGTAAAGGAAGGAATGCCCTAGAAAGTCAAGAAGCCCATTAAAAGCTGGGAATGAGTACCAAGACAGCAGAGGACAAACAACTCCTGGGGCAGAGCCCACATCTGCAGAGGGAGGCCAGGGAGCGCTCTCTCCACAGACCTCAAGCACACAGGCTCCTTCAGAAACAGCCACTGAGCACTTGGAGAAGTGGGAACTGCAGGGTTCAGGTTCATCACTGGGGTGACGGCCAATCGCGTCGCTGCAGCCCCAGACTCCACAGACATGGGCCCTCCACAGAGCCCAGACTCCATTAGGCAGCACAGTGCCAGACGCCAGCTCCAGGAACACGCCCGGGGCCCGCACATGCAGAAGGGAAGGAAGACCCGGCACCAAGCTGCTGCACTGCCCGCTTCCAGGCCTGAGGGAGGCTAGCATCGCCAACTGTCCTGAGAAAGAGGTCTTCACACAGGACCCACATCAGACTGCTCTTCCAGTAAGGCGACGGCTCCTCCCTGCCCAGCACTGTGTGCAAAGGTCTGGGCCCTTCAACAAACAGCAGCAGTGGACGTGAAACCGAGCCGGGCTCTCCCCACCCTCCTTTCCTCTAACAAATGTGGGGCACTGGGAATGATTTTGCTTCAACTTGATGCCCGGAGAGCATGGGAAGCAGGACTCCTGTGCTGAGACTCTTGGGGGGTTGCCCTAAGATTCCGGGCTCCAGGAAGGCTGAGTTCCAAACCCATATGGAACCCAAGGGAAACCACACACATTCTAGTGGGAGTGAGCCAAGCTGGAGCTGCAGGGCGCTCCCCAGAAGGACTTCCAATTCTCTGAATGTCACTCACAGGCCAAGATCACTTGATATGGGCTACAATGTTGAACTTTCAGGTCCTGCCAGAGGACTGAATCTGAATTTTAAAATTCTCCCTAAGAATCACAAAATAGAAGAGGATTTATATTCAAAAACTCTTGGGCCGGGGATTTAGTTCAGTGGTTCTGCCACCTCCCTTGCAAGCGCAAGGACCGGAGTTCAATCCCCATACCACAAAAAAAAACAACCTCTTTAAAGTTGTAGTGAATGCATTTTAGCTCCATGCAAAGCATTTGTTCTAAGCCCTTTATACGAATCAGATTATTCCACCACTATAGCAATCTTACAGAAGGAGCTACCATGATCTGCTTTATGGATAAACTGAGAGGCTAGTGTCACCCCAAATCACAATTATTCCCCAGATGGCTCAGGTCTGGAAGCCAGCTGTTACTCCCCTTCACTGTGCATCTTCATGATGTGGCAGCCTCACATGGCTAGGACTGTTTACTGGAGATCTCACTGCTGCCATTCAAGACTGTCAAAGAAGCCAGACACTACAGGTGAAAAGAACCTGGGGTGGGAAAACAGATGAGGAAGTGAACTTTCGATCTTGGGTACAGCGTGTCCTGGGAGCAGGTTATTGTTGAATTTATCTAATGCATTTCACAGCCTTTGAGGGCAAACAACAGTGCATCCAGCAGTCCAAAGGGGTCAACAGAGAAGCAGGGCGAGGAAAGACGGGCTCTCATCACAGAGCAGGGAGCTAGCTATGTCTGGCTTGTGCTTAATAACAGGCAAGGTCAACTGGCATCGAGAGCAGAAAGAGAGGTCCTTCCCTTTACTGGGGAGGTGAGGGGCTCCTACCTAGTCCTAAGGCAACATAACAGTGACCCCTGCTGTGGGCAGGGGAGAGGCAGAGGTGTAAGGATGTCTGCCTTTTAGACGCCCCTTCCAGTGGCCCCCAACATCAAGCCTGGGGACAAAGAGGCAGTAACCATAGCTCTCTTACATCAGCAGACACAGGAGAACTTGGCTGTCAGTAGTAGATGGTTTGAGTTCTCTAACTCCTGATTCTTACACATCCACTAGTTCAGAACTTGGTCAGGAAGCAGTATTGATTTGGCAACTTTAAGTCTTCCAACAGAAATTTTCAGAATATTTTAATATGAATGTTTAATGGAAGCCAAAGGAAGATTTCTGTCTCACAATTTCATAAATGGCTTATAAATTTGCCTTTTGAAGATTCATTAATTCAACTGTCAATAAATTCAAGTTATTCAGCAATCAATTTACAACATGTTAAGACTCTGTACTAGGTGATAGTACAAGTGATTCAGACACAACTGCTAGAGCTTGTAACCTAGTAGAGGAAAACATACATAAAAACAGGACCTTTTCCCTTTTTTGTGTTATACAGATTGAGTATCCCTTGTCTCAAAATGCTTAGGATTAGAAGTGTTTCTGAGTTTTTGAAATTCTGGAATATTCACATATATACAGTGAGGTGTCCTGGGGATGGGACTCAAGTTTAATCATGAAATTCAAGTTTACTATACACCTTATACCCATAGCCGGAAAGTAATTTTACCCCTCCCACCTGTGTCCTATTCCATAGAATCATTTTCACTTGAAGTGATGAGAGAAACATTTTTGGACACTTACGTAAAAAGCTCTATTCAGAGGCAGCTTGACAGAAGAAAATTAAATAGCAGTCTATATTCATATGATATATAGCAATTTTCTACAGTTTACAATCATTGTTTTCACATAAAAAAGATCAAATGACTTTATCATGCAAAGAAGTTATTAAATCCATTATGACAACACATGTATTTGTAGGAACTCTCAGCTATCACACTTAGGAAACTGTTCCTTAAGTTAACTGATCGTGTAAGAGCCAAGGACCCAGGACACTGTCACGGATGGCCATTAACCTTTCTCCTCACTGCTTTCCAGCTCCGAGCCCTCAGTCAGCCGGGTCAGTTCAGCCAGCTCCGCTCTCAGGACGCACTGGTCAGGGAGAAGGTGCCCTCCCCTCCCCTCCCCTCCTCCCGGTTCACTGAGTGAAGACTCACAGAGCGCACCCATCCTCCTCCCTGCAGTGGTGGCAGAGCCTCTCTGCTCCCTTAACTGACAGGGATCAGCACCTAAGAAGAGAAGCGCAGCTACGACCCAGCTCCCTCCCGGAGCCTGGCAGGCTCCAGCCGGTCCTTGCCCAGCACCTGTCCTGGCAGGCAGAGGTCTGACATCACACACCAGAAGCAAAGGCCAAAGGCTGTGTCGATTTTAAAAGGTTAGGAACAACTGGTCTGTGAAGTATTCACTATCACACAGAATACGCAGAGATAATCTCTCCTTTACACACCCAGCAACAGGACAGCATGGCTCGGGAAAGAATCACTCACTCATGCACACACGTCAGAAAAACTACTGAAAGGAGACAACAAATACTAATTACAGCAACCTTTGCCAAGTGAGAACGGTCTTGCAGTTTTTATTAACATGTATAAATTGCACACATTAGCGGAGTTGATACAGCAAGCACTGATCAAATCCAATCTTTCTTTTCCACCTTCCCCTACTTTATCTCTCTTCAGGGTTCCCATGTTTTCTTACAATCTCTTAATTTCTTATCATCACAAAATATTCTGAGGAGATAATCTTTTTTAAACTGTTCAATAATACACCATGTTCACTACACGCACAATCACTTTAACTATGTCACGGGTTTTCCTCTGACATAAAAGTTCTCTATGTTTCTCATGTTGTTTTATATTACATTTTAATGATTTATTTTAAATCTCTCAGGCAAGCTACAACTAATGACCCTATACAATATTAGATTCTGAGATAATACCAATTTCAAAAATTCTATTTTTCCAAAATTATAGAAAATTATCCAAAATCTCAACAGTTTGGATCCAACAAGGCACTAAAGAAAATATGAAAAAATAGACTGCTGCTTTCTCATGGGTCTAATACAACAACATTTACATGCTCTACCCCACATATTTATAGTTCAAGTCTAGCTTATATATTACGCACCAGTCAGATGTTTCCACGAGGGCATCAGAGTTACAATCTGGAAGAACTAATTAATTAATATTCTGCTATGCTGATAACTCAATTTACAAATCTTTCCTACTGTTAGGCCTTTAACCTACCTCTACTTTTGTGTCACAATAAAAATAGTGCAAAGAACATTTTATTTGGGCTTATCTTTCCTGGATCATAAATGATTAAATTAATGGATATGAGAACCACATTTACTACACTGGGAAAATTAAAGGCAACTAGGATTACACTGCCAGCCTTGGCTCTGCTCTTGACCTCCACCAAGTAACTCAACTCTTAAGTCCATTCTACAGTTTCTAAAATAAGAACAATACCACCTGCCCTGGTAGTAAATCTTCTGAAAGTCAAAAGCTGGCTGATGTGGTAAAAAGTTCTACAAATCTAGTAGATAGGCTATTTAGAGATCTCAACACAGGTTCCCACTGACTCGTCTATCTATTTAAAACTATGGGGGCCTTCATTGTGCTAAGCACTGAGTTGACATAAAGGTTATAAAAATGAAAGGCCAGAAGGTCCTGTCCTGGAGAATGCTCTGAAAAGCAGATGAGGGAACACCAACAGGTACCAGTCTCACAGCAGGGCGTGGACCTAGCCACGAGACCAATCAAAGGCTCACCTTGGGACCTGGAGTTCTGGAGGAGCCGATATGTGAACGGGGTCTTGTGGGATCAGATTAGAAGGCTATTCAGAACGGGGTGCAAGCCTCCGAGGGTGAGCTAATAAAAGGGTTGGCACATTCTAGGAAGCATGGGAGGTCTGTGAAGCCAGAGTTCAGAGGAAAGAGGTAGGAGGTCTGAAGCCGGACAGAGAAGTCAGGCTCCAGTCACAAAGGGGACTGGATACCCAGTTAAGGAGCCTGGACTCCCTTCTGTAAGTCCAAGAGGACCCAGCTAAACCAGTGACCAAGAAAGTAATGACTAGCCGTGTTTAAGAAGTATCAATGTGAGCCCAAATAAGCCTTTCATCCTTAAGGAAAAAAAAAAGGAGGAGGAGAGCAGAGTGACATGTGGACTGGACTGAAGAAGAATGACGGGCACAGCAGCTTAAGGGACAAATGATGACAAGACACAGCGAAAGCAGAGGACTGCCGAGTTCCACTCAGATCCGTGGGAAAGGTGACTTCATCTGCTAGGAATTTTCTCTCTGGGAAGGTAAAAACAATTAAATGCAAGGATGAAAGCAGAAATGAATGAAAAGAAAATAGCAATCTAACATTTCATGTTTCCCTAATACCTTAACTCATGCGAGCTCCTAAGACAAAATAACTTGGGCAAATGATAAACAAACGCACTTTAATACTCTCAGTGTTAAGAGCCTAGAAAGTACCAGCTCAAGGCAGCAGGAGATCTGGAGTGTGGTGAGGGCCTGTTCCTCATAAGTGGCTCTTTCCATGTGTAACACAGCAGAAGGTGTGAATAAGCTCCTTCAAGATCTTCTATCTAAGGCATTAAACCCATTCACTAGGATTCCACTCTCAGGACCTCATCTCCTCCTTAAGACCCCACTTTTTAATGCCACTGCATTGGGGTTCAGATTTCAACATATGGGGGGAGAGGGGAAATAATCAGACTTAACACCTACTCTCTTCCCAACAGCAGACCCACCTCTGCAGCAAAGGGAATGAAAAGGTATACTCGCCTTTCCACTGAACTCAATGAGGCTTTTCTTTTTCTTTTCTTTTTTTTTTTTTGGTACTGGGGATTGAACTTGGGTCCTTGCACTTGCAAGGCAGGCCACCGAACAGCTGAGCTAAATCTCCAGCCCAATCAGTTTTTAAAATGGGCCTGGCAAGAAATTAGACCAAAGATTAACCACATATACACAGTACTCTTCTTTTCAGCAGAAGAATCAACTAAGCCTTTTAATCCAATTAAACCGAGCAGGGAAAAAAATGCAAAGATCAGATGTGAATGGGTAAAATCTACAAATAAAAAAGGACCAAGATGAGCCCATAATACCAAAGAAAAGCCTTATTTGCTGGTACCCAGTTTAAGGTAAACAATTATTTTTGTTATTTCAAAGAACAAACTTGGACAATAAAGGTAGAATTAATCACAATCTATATGATAGGTCAAATATTAACACAGTTTTCCCCTGTAACAATATCAAATAAAATGGACTTAACTCTGACTGACAATTTCCCTACATTTATGCTCTTTGAGAAAAGGAGGACAAAACAGAGAACAATATCCTCTTCGAGATGCACTAATAAAGCCACACTATGACTGTGTTCAGGCTCTGCAAGGGGAGAACCCAGAGGTTCCCTGCACCCTCTGGCAAGAGGCAGTCTCGCTGGGTGGTAGGAGCACGGGCGTGAGCCAGACCAACTTAGGAAAGAAACTGGTCCGCTGAACTCAGACAAGCAATTCATTTTCCTTCAGTTTGTAACCCTAGAAAAAGACACCTATGATGTTCTTAAAGCACAGTTAAATCTGATTCTTACCATAGCTCTCTAAATCTTTTAACATCTTAAGGAAAGACCAGTTGTGGCAACAGAATATCCACAGGAGCTATTTTACAGCAAGCTGCAAGCTTAAGAGAGTCAACATGTTCTGATTACATAAGATTTCTCATTGTGACCTATGCAACTGAACCTGAGGGTTGTAAAAAGTCCCGTGCAGTACTAGCTCCCCCGTCCGGTCTTACACACTTTTTCTAGCCAGCTCTCTCAAGTCTCCCTGAAACTGTATATTCCATGCCTTACCACCGCATTGGATAAGAATATGTCCCGAGATGTGTAAGAACAGTAATTTTCATTCACTCGTGAAAACACATATTAATGAGTACCTAAAAAGTATCAATTGGGGATCAGAACGAAGCCCCTGCACTATGAAGGTGATACAAGCAGAGACAGGGTATGAACCGGTCTCATGCAGCTCTGAGCAGGCACTGCTCTCCAACCCCAGCCACCCGGCATCCTGCAGTGGAGACTAGAACCCAGGCTCACTCGGCGACTGTGCACAACCCTTGGGTACACACACACACACACACACACACACACACACACAGAGCAATGCCATGCCTCGGGTCCACATCACTTTCTGACTCTTCTCTACCTCCCCTCTCGGGATGGGTCCTCTCGTCTTGCAGATGGCAGAAAGCACATGTGTGACTTCCTGGTCCATGCTCACAGATGGATGAGGCACTCCTGCTGGGTGTTCTCTGGCCAGTGTTTCACTGCCAGGAGAGTCAAACACCACCTGCAAATTCTGGAGCCGTCTCTGTCCTGACTATCCATGTTTGGGGATACTTCTTATCCTTCTGTGCTGAAGCCAGATGAATTTTAAAAACTCAGTGAAGCACAATAAAACCCAACACTATTTAGATCCAAATGGAAGGCAGATCTGAACATATAATCAGTCCATACTCTCCACCTATGCACACATAAAAATATATATATAAACTGTATGAACCGACTGCTTTCCTGAAAATACTTTTAGAATGCCACTACCATCTTAGTCTTTTTCATGATTCTTTTCCATGATTTCATGATTCAACTGACACACATAAAACAATTTTATTTCTCCTTTCAACCTGAAATTTTATTCCTAAACAAAATAGTTATTTTCTTCACATGGAACTGAGAAAACAAAGAAAAGTCACTGAGTTACTTCTTCCAGCTTAAACCTTCTTGCTCCCTGGCTTTCTATCAGATAGACTCTGTGACTCCTGACCAGATCCTGAAGCAGCAGCCCCCTGTGCCTTGCTGATGGGTCCCTGACTGGAGGAGAAGGTAGAAAACACCTAAGACAGTATATCAAAACAAAAACGTCCTTCCTGGGAAGGGTGGCGGACTTCTACGTAAAACACAACAAGAAACATATGCGTATATTACGTATTACATAATATTATTTATTATAGATTGAACAGCATATACATATGCGGTTCAAATGTAGAAATATTAAAATCAAGGTTTTATTTTGTACTAGGGATTAAACCAAGGCCTTCACCCTGAGCTACATCCCCAGCCTTTTAAAAAACTATTTTAAGCTAAGGTTTCACTAAATTGTTAAATTGCCCAAGGTGGACTTGAATTTGTAATCTTCCTGCCTCAGCCTCCTAGACTGGATTACAGGCTGGCGCCCCCATATCTGGTCAGTCAGGATTTTTTTAAAGAACAGCATAATCATCTAAATAGTGTCAACAAACTTAATAAAAACAGAGTGGGGGGAGAAATCTACAGTATGTTTGAATTTCTCCCTACCCTGTTGATTAAAAATATTTGCAGATAAATGGTAACTTGTTGTATTTATACTACTAATTTCTTTTGTTCATTGAAAAATAGTTTTGTCTTTTTATTTGCTTGTTTCTTCTATGTAAGAATCTTTTCTGTCTATGACTTGTACTCTAACATTTTGGCCATTCTTTTAAGATCTTGATAGTATATTAACCATTGCTACTCTGTAACTATTTTTGTTATAAAAATTTTGCTTTTATTTTTCAGAGAACAATGTTTTTTCTATTTTATTAATATTTATTTGCATTACATTAACATTTTTAAAAATTAAAATACAAACAAAAAGAATGGCATAATCATGTTTTAAGTTTTGGGTTTTTGGTATAGTTCAGTCTTGAAAAGTACCTGAACATTTCTTTTTCTGAATCATAGTTGAAAGGAAAGAATTGAAATCAACTGCCTTTTAAAACATACTTTTTGATATGTAAGTTTTCAAATACTGGTTTCTAACAAAAGTCATCCCAAATAACTTCAGTTCTATCTAGAACTCTGAAATCCATTCACTGTAAGAGGAGGGACCCTGTGTTGCGTTCACAGCCCCATCACTGAAACACTCCAGAAGTAATGTTCAGTGACTGTCTGCTGACTGGCTGACAACAGGGCAACCTTAGGAAGTGACTTGACTAAACCTATACACTGGCCTATAACTGTAAAAACGAAGGAGAGGCTCCCACAGCTGGGAATGGAGCAAAGGCTGACAAGGTTAACAAGAAAGTTTACTGGGAGAAGCAACCGTCTTTTCAACAAATGGTACTGGCACTATTAGATATCACACAGATATGGACTCCTACCTCGCACTAAAATGCACTAAATATTGTATTTAAAATCAAAATGGGTCATAAACCTAAATGTAAACTATAAAACTCTTAGAAGAAAACACAGGAGTGCTTCTAAGATCTTTTTAAGATGTACTACTAAAACTATAAATCATCAAAGAAAACAGGTAAATAGGACTTCATCAAAATTTAAATCTTTTGGGCGGCGCGGCCGGCCGGGCGGCCACAATGGGCATGCTCAGTCGCCGGGGCAGGTTTCTCGGTCGCAAGTAGGAAGCTTTCTGCACTCGGCCGGAGAGGGAGCCGTGGA
>NW_022900950.1:74995810-75031594 GCF_012274545.1 Fukomys damarensis | reverse complement strand
CGCGCCCGCGCGAGGCGCGAGCAGGAAGCGCAGGCCACACAGGACCAACTGAAACAAAGTGCGGCCCCGCGCCCGCCGCCGCCATGGCCTCCGAGGAGCTGTACGAGGTTGAAAGGATTGTTGACAAAAGGAAAAACAAAAAGAGGAAGACCGAGTACCTGGTGCGGTGGAAAGGCTACGACAGCGAGGACGACACATGGGAGCCAGAGCAGCACCTGGTGAACTGCAAAGAATATATCCACGACTTCAGCCGGCGCCACACCGAGAAGCAGAAGGAGAGCACGCTCACACGGACCACCAGGACCTCCCCCAACAACGCCAGGAAGCAGATTTCCAGGTCCACCAACAGCAGCTTCTCCAAGTCCTCCCCGAAGGCACTCGTGATCAACAAGGACCCCGAGTCCAAGAATAGTGCACTGCTTGCGGCCAGCCAGAAGTTCAGGAGAAACACAGTCCCCTCCCTGTCCAGCCGGAAGAACATGGACCTTGCCAAGACGGGGATCAAGATCCTTGTGCCTAAGAGCCCCATTAAGAGTAGGACTGCAGTGGACGGCTTTCCGCGCGAGAGCCCTGAGAAACTGGACCCCGTTGAACAGGGTCCCGAGGACACGGTGGCACCAGAAGTGGCAGCAGAGAAGCCCGTGGGAGCTTTGTTGGGCCCTGGTGCGGAGCGAGCCAGGATGAGGAGCAGGCCCCGAGTACACCCACTAATGCCTCAGGTGCCAGGCCCGGTGAGCGCAGCCATGGCCACAGGCTTGGCCGTTAACGGAAAAGGTTCATCTCCGTTCATGGATGCACTCACGGCAAATGGAACAACCAACATACAGACGTCTGTTACAGGAGTGACAGCCGGGAAAAGGAAATTTATTGACAGAAGAGACCAGCCTTTTGACAAGCGGTTGCGTTTCAGTGTGAGGCAAACAGAGAGTGCCTACAGATACAGAGATATTGTTGTCAGGAAGCAGGATGGCTTCACCCACATCTTGTTGTCCACCAAATCATCAGAGAATAACTCACTAAATCCAGAGGTCATGAAAGAAGTCCAGAGTGCTCTGAACACGGCCGCGGCCGATGACAGCAAGCTGGTGCTGCTCAGTGCAGTCGGCAGCGTCTTCTGCTGCGGTCTCGACTTTATTTATTTCATACGGCGTCTCACAGATGACCCGGAAAGAGAAAGCACTAAAATGGCCGAGGCTATCAGAAACTTCGTGAATACTTTCATTCAGTTTAAGAAGCCTATTATTGTAGCAGTAAATGGCCCAGCCCTTGGACTAGGAGCATCCATATTGCCTCTTTGTGATGTGGTTTGGGCTAATGAAAAGGCTTGGTTTCAAACACCCTATGCTACCTTCGGACAGAGTCCAGATGGCTGCTCTACCGTTATGTTTCCCAAGATTATGGGAGAAGCTTCTGCAAATGAGATGTTGCTCAGTGGGCGGAAGCTGACAGCACAGGAGGCGTGTGGCAAGGGCCTGGTTTCCCAGGTGTTTTGGCCAGGGACCTTCACCCAGGAAGTCATGGTTCGCATCAAGGAGCTCGCCTCTTGCAATCCAGTTGTGCTGGAGGAGTCCAAGGCCCTCGTGCGCTGTAACATGAAGCTGGAGCTGGAGCAGGCCAACAAGAGGGAGTGTGAGGTGCTGAAGAAGATCTGGGGCTCAGCCCAGGGCATGGACTCCATGTTGAAGTACTTGCAGAGGAAAATTGATGAATTCTGATCGGCAGCCATGTGTGGAGGACACCAGAGCTGGTCTGAGCAGGACATCAGCGGCTGGCTCCCTGCCCGGTCAGTCCATCCTCACGGCCTGAAACACGTTCACCTGTACGTAGCTCATCCTTGGAAGCAGGATGGGAAACATCCAAACTATTTATTTCCAAGGAGTTTTCAAGTCCTATACCTTTAAAATAAATAACTACAAAGCTCTTTTGTCCAAACATCATTATTTTATACTTATCCACACACCGGTGTAAAAGCAGAGTGGGGAGCAACAGACTGCTCTCAGAAACTCATTCTTTGTTTCCTTTGGCTAGTACTGTATGAAAAAGATTTGTGTTTTGTTCATTTGGATGACAGAAAAGTCTGGAATGTTTGTTTTCCTCATTTTTCCCTACCAAAAGCCAGCCTCACCTTCTCTGCCTGGCATAGAGATACAAAGATCTGGGATGTTTCCTTTTCTTCCAGGGAGCCAGGTGCAGATACTTCTGAGATGCAGAATTCTAAATCAGAAGCAAAACTCACCTTCTAGGAAAGGTGTCTCCTAGGACAGACTTAGCAAGCACTTAGGATTCACGCTGGAGTATCAATGGGTTCTCCCTTTTTTCTTGATATGTCCACTTCTACCCAGTTAACGTGAAGAAACCACTGTCTCTTTAGAAGAAAGCCTGTTTTGCAGTATTAGTGAGTCACTGACTAGGTTAAGAACGAATATCTAAGTTATAAGTTAGTCTTAGTGGGTTTTAAATAGTTTTTCTGACCTTTTGGAAAAATAACTCCATTAAGTGCTTCTTGTTGCTGGGTGAGAAATACTACTTTATATACAGTTTTGGTTTTTTTGTCTGCAGATATGATTGATGTATTACACCAAATAAAAGTATTTTTATGTTTATAAAGTGTAATTTTTAGGTTCACTTAGAATATATTTTATTTAATAAGTTAAAATTCTTTTGGCACACTATTAAATACAGAAACTCCTTTCCAAACAAAAAGAACTACCTTATATTCGACACTTACCGTTCTCGGTCCCCGCTTTTCTGTGCACACCACACACTGTGCACAGCCCGGGGCCACAAGCACCCCGTGGGATTGGGTGCCCCCCACAGGAGGGGAGGCTCATTCCCAACTACAGGCGCCTGTGAATGGCTGGGCTTCTGGGTTTGCAATCATATCGAATGTATGAAGAATGACAAAATCAAAACCTTATTTTTGTACAGTTTTGAAATTTATACTTAGAACTGACCGACTCCCCGGCCACACGGAGAGCTGTACAGTGTGTAAATCTGCCTTTACCTTGGATTGATTGGTACAGTATTTTTGCATCTGTGGGACCTACTTTTTCGTTCAGTAGTTTGAACTATATATAAACTGTACAATCTGTAAAGTCTTTATAGAATAAATATTCAGCTGTGAAAACTGGTTAAATAAACTAATATTTCTTAACAAAAAAATTTAGATCTTTTGTATGTCAAAAGATACCTTCAAGAAAATGAAAAGAGCCTCAGGAATAGGAGAAAATATTCTCAAATTGTGTTCTTAATGAAGGTCTGATATCCAAGATGAAGAATTTTTGCTTCTTGCCAATAAAAACGTAACACAATTTAGAGCAGGGAGGATATAAACAGACACTTCTCCAAAGAAGATCTATGAATCGTCAATGAGCACAGGAAAAGATGCTTGGCATCATTAGTCATTGCAGAGATGTGAATCAGACCCACATGAGACACCACCAGAAGACCAGTGCTGGCAAAGTTGTAGGACTGTAAAAAGATGTAAGCACTTTAGAAACAGTTTGACAGTTCTTAAAAATTAAAGCGCTGCAAAATTCCACTCCTAGGTACACGCCAATAGAAAGACACATCTACACAAACTTACAACATTATTCATTATAGTCAAAATGCAGAAACTCAAATGCCTACAACTGATGAATGGTTGAACAAAACGAGGTATATCCACACAATGGCAAATTACTTGGCATTAAAAATGAATGGAAAGAAATGGACAAAACTTGAAAACATGCTAAAGGAAAAATGCCAATCACCAAAGACTATACATTTCCTTTATATGAAATGCCCAGAATAGATAAACCCACAAGGACAGAAAATAAATTAGTGGTCACTAGAGAACAGACTGAAGCAACGAGAATGTTCTAAAATTAGACTGCAGTGATAGTTGCACAACTCCATGGATATATTAAAAACCACTGGGTTATAGTTTCTTTGTCTGGGCTTTTGTTTTGATATTGGGGACTGAACCCAGGGGCCTACACAGAGTTACAATCCCCAGCCTTTATTTTGCAACATGGTCTCCCTAAATTGCAAAGTTGCCCAGGCTGGGCTTGACTTGTGATCTTTCTGTCTCAGCCTCCCAGAGTGCTGGAACTACAGATTAGCATAACCTGAACTATAGATGTTTTAAAGAGTGGATTTTATGGTATATAGATCATACCTCAGTATGAACTGACTTCGATACCAGTTGAATTTCCTTTACCCTAAATGCTTAGGACGGGAAGTATTCTGGATTTGGCCTTTTTCAGATTCTGAATATTAGCATATACATATTGAGATATCTTGGATATATTGATATACATATAAGATATCTTGGAGCTAGGACCCAGGTATAACTGGAATTCACTTATGCTTTCTATGTACCTTATCCACACAGCCTGAAGTTGATTTCAGAATATGTTTCATGAGCCTGAGTTCTAACTGCCTCATTGCATGAGGTCAGGTGTAGAATATTCCACTTAGTGGCATCATGCCAACCTCAAAAATTTTCAGACTTGGAAACATTTTTGGATTTCAGATTTGGGGACTAGTATGCAAAAATGAAGCTCAAGAAAAGGAAAATCTCTAGCAAGGCAAGCTGCAGGGTGAGAGCGACAGGAACCTGCGGCTGTGGAGAGACCCACAGAGCTACCTTGGGCCCAGCTTCACTGGGCAAGGTACAGCGAGCACAGTGGGAGCACTTCAGTCAGCTGGCACCCACCCTGGTGGAGCTTAAATCCCATGAGTGAGGGGCAGCAGCAATCAAGTGTGGGCTCCCAATGGTCCAGGAGGAAGGAATACAGCTCTGTCTCAGTCTAACAAAGGTCCTGGACCCAAATGGGAAGGGACAGGAGTCCCTGGTGAGCTGAATGAGGAAAGGGGAGAGGAAGCTGAGGAATCTGGAGATGCAAAGGACCTGAGGCAGGAGGAAAACCCTTGTAGGGAAGGCAGAGATCCCAGAGCGCAGCACAGCTGGAGAGACAGCACTGGGTTCAGTGGCAGAGTGTGTGCTCGTGCTGGCAGCAGGGGCTATGGGTTCAATCCTGGGCCCCAGGGACGAAGAGAGGGGAGGGAAGGAAAAGAGTGTGACTGTGCACAAGCAGCCAGGCCACAAAAGGACACACAGCCACAATGGGAAGATCTGGTATTAAATTCCAAGGCTTCTGGAAATGCCTTGAGAGGCTGCTGGTTTGTGGCTAGGAGAGTTTTATAGCTCCTCCCAAGAGGTGGCTGGGCTGGAGAGGTTTTGCGCAGGTGACCACTGGTCCAACTTCTGTTTGGGGAGAGGGGTGGGAACACTGAGCACCACAGAGGGAAAGGATCTGGGGATCGTGTGGGAGCGGTGCAAGCAAGCCACCACAGTGCGGAGAACCGCAGGGCTGGGCTCCTCTCCCTCCTCCTTCATGTATGCTTAGATTAAACCGCCAGCTAAGGACACTCAACAGGGCTTAACATGTTGCATGCAGTGAGCATATGCAAATGAAACTTACTACTGGAGCCTTCTCCAATCCTTTTCCAAAACCATAAGTCCTTTCAATACATTCTCATTGGCTTTAGTACTTAAACTATGTACATTAAAAGAAATCTTCCTCGTGTGCCTGTTGGAAGGCTGAGGCCAAAGGATTTCTTGAGCCCAGGAGTTCAAGACCAGTCTGGGAAAATAACAAAACCTCATCTAGATCAAAGAAATAAGAAAGAAAAGAAATCTTCCTTTAAAATCTAGGATGAACCAAGCATGATGGTGCACACCTGTAATCCCAGCACTCAGGAGGCTGAGGCAGGAGGATAGCCTGCAAGCACAGCCTGGGCTACATAGTGAGCCTGAATCGCATAGTGAGGCCCTGCCTCAAAACAAAATAAAACTCCTAAGAGGAGGAACTATTCAATCTTATTAAAACCGAAATATCATTAAAAATCCTTAAGACTCATCTGTCTATGGACAAAGCTCCCTGACACTGTATTACAGGTCACTAATTCTGTCTGCCTCTCCCACTGGAATCTGAGCTCCCAAGACTTGGCATGGAGTAGAAGCTCAAAAAACTACTAATGAACAAGAGCCCTGATCTTACTGACCAGAGATTCTAAACAATGCTCTTTACCAACCAGAAAGAAAGAGGTAAGGTTTATTACACATTTGTTCAAGAGGATTTTTTTTAGTTCCTAAGAAGTCACCCACAGTTATAAGGAAATATAGATAATCAAAGGGAAAAGTGGCCAACCTGAAAAGCTTCTTTTTGGTTTTTTGAGACAGGGTCTCAATATGTAGTTGAGACTGATCTGGAACTCACTATGTAGCCCAGGCTGGTCTCAAACTCACAGAGATCCTCCAGCCTCCAGTGCTGGGATTATTTTTTAGTTCCTAAGAAGTCACCCACAGTTATAAGGAAATATAGATAATCAAAGGGAAAAGTGGCCAACCTGAAAAGCTTCTTTTTGGTTTTTTGAGACAGGGTCTCAATATGTAGTTGAGACTGATCTGGAACTCACTATGTAGCCCAGGCTGGTCTCAAACTCACAGAGATCCTCCAGCCTCCGGAGTGCTGGGATTACAGGCGTGCGCCACCACACCCAGCTTAAAAAGCTATTAATGAAATGTATTTTTAAAAGAATTTCACCTTATCATTATACTTTTAGCATATCAAAATGTTTCCTCCCACTAAGCTATAACCAAGCAGAACTAGGGAGTCAGAGAAATGGAAGACAGTGAGACAGTCCTATAGGCATGTATTACCAGCACCCTTGGTGGCTTTCTCTTCCTGAAGAGCAACCTAGAAATATTTAACAAGCTCTATAAAATGGTTCATGGTCTCTAACTACAGAATTGTTTCTCTCTAAAGAAACTTATAAAATAGGTACATGGCTTAATGGTAATAATAATGAAAAACTAGAAACATTCCAAATGACCAACAACAGGATTAAGCAAACTAGAGTATCATCAGCACTGGATGCACATCCCTTTAAAAGAATTCTGCAGGCCTGGGGTGTAGCTCAATGGTAGAACATCTGCCTATCACGAGCAAAGCCCTGGGTTTGATCCTCAGAACTCAAAAAAATACATTATGTGGATTCCACTGACACTTTTCAAATATATTTCTAGATTTTAGGATTTTTCAAAAGCCAGAAAATAGAAAAAGCCCCAATTCTGATTACATAAAAAAGAGCTGTACATACCCTGCCAATGATATATAAGGCTATAAAAGTTTGTTGATAGTAAATCTATTAAAATGACCTGTGTTTGTGAAAGCTGAACGCTCTCGACCTGCGGAAGCAGAAAATAAACATCTGGCAGCTGCTCTGCACAGCCTTCTGTAGAGATCCTGCGAGTGCCAACTCCGGATACCTGCAGAAAAAGAGAAAGGGTGCTCCTCCGTCAGGCTGCTATAACACACCCACCGCCATGCTCAACTACTCTCCCCAGGAACAAGCTTGGTCATCACAGCACTGCTGACCCAGCTAGCACTCATCTCTGTCTACAAAAAAGATGATGAGCATTGTATTTCAGCTCAATGTTGCTTTCTATGAGCAAATCCTTTTCACAAATGGACAACTCTTCTGATGTGGGACCTCACGTTTCATGGAACTGATGAATTAACCATAAAAACAACTCCTCTCGGCTCTGAAATGACCGCATGATACGTGCACTTAAAGATGTCACAGGTACCACACTTAAGGTAACGCTTCCCAACTCGTTTTATAAACACCAACAGGATTCTGCACATTCCCTTCCTGGCGAATAATGACATGAATAGTGAGCTTATGAGCGTGCACTCCTGAGTACAACCAAAGTATGTGGCAAAAGGAAAGTTACTTACATGATAAGAAAGGACTCCATATGAAGAAGTATTAATAAATAAAGAACTTTCAATACTTCCTTCTTCCGTCGGTAAGAAAATAATTCTAAAGGAAGTTTTCCCCATTGCTGGAATTACCTGAAAGAAAGGTATATAAATTAGCCCTTTGGAATGACCTCCTTTGACAAACTGTCTTCTGCAGACTTTCTTTTTGACAATTTCTGCAAAATCTGAAGCCTTAATGTGCACTATGAATCCCCGAGTACCCTCAAACCGACCAACATCTAACAATCTAAGGAAATACACTGACTTAAAGCAAAGTAGTTGCCAAGTCATCTTGCTTCAGTTTGGAGTCAAGAGTCTCATCTCCTTCCTTTCCCTCCTCCTCCACACCCACATGTTCCACTGTTGTTATCTAACACACTTGTATTTCTACTGAAATACACAGAACCACCAAGGTATACACAAGTTGAAGTGTGATGAAAATCAGGGACAATGTTTACTTGTTCAGACCATCACAACCACTGGTGGTACAAACAGAGCTAATCACTCTTATTGATCTTTTAACAAAATCAATAAAAAGCTGCCTGATGGGACAGTCATGAATGTACCACCAGTGGCTCAAGCCACCTAGCAGCAAGATATATGAATTATGGCCCCATCATGAACTTGTTTACAGCCAAAGACTACTGAAAAAGCCATTACGAGTCTAGGTTCCTCCACTGTGGTGTAACTTAGCTTTAGCAGGAACCATTCCCTACTGTTTAGTCTTACGTTTAGAAAGAAGGCCTAACTTTCTTAGTGTATCTGAGAGGTAAGAGAGTTCCTGACCATAAAGTTTATTAGTTTCTAAATGCCTCAGCATTTGTAACAACTTCAAAATAAATACAAACTGTATGATAAAGGCATGCTGAATATCTATACACACTGCTACCTAGTTCCTTTGAAGCTTTTTTCTCCCAGCAACTATCCAGAGACACCAAAATTATGAAAATGAACAACTGAAAAAGTACATGCTAAAGCCAACACACAGAAGGAGAAATCTGGGTAGTAGAAAAGGGGGAGACAGAGAGCACAAAGTTCAAACTTGAGGCCAAAGAAAGCAAGAGAAGCTGGCAGCCTGCCACAGTAGTTTCCAGGAGCTCATCAACACTCACCCTGCAATGTACAGGAGGCACATGAAAGTGCCTAGCAGCTGTGAACACTGAGTTCACCACAACCTCGCTCTCCTGGCTAGGGTTGTAAGCATAAAGAATCTTTGCTGCAGGATGTCCTAGGAGCCTAGGAGGGGCAGAGAAAAAGTCATACACTTGTGGTTATCAATAACACTACATGCACGTGTGTGCATGCATGTGCAAACACACACAGACACATTTTTATTTTTAAATTTTTGCCACTGAGAATTGAACCCATGGCCTCACACAAGTTCTACCACTGAGCTACATCCCTGGCCCACACATTTTGAAACCCAGAAATCTACTGATTTGCATTAAAAGGTTAAAAAAATTATCAAATCCTATTGGTAATAAAATATTGAATCTATAATAGAAAAATACAAAAACAAAGCTTTCTTTTCTATGACTTATATCAACTCACAGTAATACCCTACTGATTTCTATGATGAAAGAATTCAAGTCATGTAGACCATTAAATGGTTGTTTTTAAAAAACACATTTTGGCACGTACTAGCATTCTCTGTCTAGAGTCTCTCATTCAAATGAAAATATGTTTAGATAAGAAACTGTATTCATAGAAAAACCCTATTTTCCTAAAGCTTATTTTCTGAGTAATAAATTTTAAAGAGGCATTTTTAAGGGTTGCATTTGTAACTCACAAAGAGACTTTATTAGGTCTTACAAAGGGAAAATTCATTGTTGCTCTTAGCCATTCTTGAGAAAAACCCGAAGCCCAGCACTGTGCAGCAGCAGTGCTTACCCACTCGAACCACGAGGCTTTCACAAAACCCTAAGAGGTGGCTCCTACCTCCACAAACATGCACGCACCAAATATTTTACCTGACTTAAAAACTCTGCATGACCTCCCAACAACAATATCCACTGTGGAGCAAATACACTAAAGGAACCAGCCTTAGGACCCACGTTCGACAGCAGCACACACTGCCTCTGCTATGGCTGTCAGAGGAGCTGCAAGAGGACAGGAACTGGGCACCGTGGTCTCACTCGTCACATCACCCTGATTCTCCTGCCCCACAAATTCACTCTGGCTCAGTCAGGTTATAACATAGAGCCAGCAAAACTTGCAATACAGTCACTTCTTTAGTTTTAATACTCTCGAAAGAAGGGACCCAAATCTACAGCTCTCAGTAGCAGGGCCCAGAAATAAAACAATATCCCAATTTAAGTAAAAATTCATACTCATTATGTTTATATTTCTCTGGTTTTATTTCAGTTTCTCCAATATAAAGAATATATGCATAAGAAAAATGTAATCATATTGTTTCTCTCATATGCAGTGGGATTTCCAAAATAGTGTATTACTATCATCAAATCCTTGGAGTTTCTCTTCTAGCTTTCACACTTATTTTTAGTATTAATGTAAGTTTTAATATATCCAATGTGCATTTTAAAATATTTAATTCTAGCTATAAATAACCTCACACCTTAGTGGGATAAAACCTTGATTCTTTTATGGTTCTTCAGTAATGCAATTTTTAAAAAATTTTTACATTATCATAAAAAAGATCATTTCAAAAAGTCCTACCTCATTATCAGGCTTGTATTTGCCTTTCTTCCTGCAACTAAATAAGAACCTCGTCTTCTAGGTTTTAGGTAGATAATATGAATCTATCAGCAAAGTTATTAATACTTATCCTCGGAGCTTTAGATATAATTCACATAATTGAAATACAAGATTTATAGCTTCAGAGAACACAAATGTCTACCAGAGAAACAGAAAACAAGACTGCAAAGCGGTAATGCTACAAAGCCCAGTGACTACATCCTCCAGCCCTGACAGACAGGGAACACTGGCTGAAGCTTAGCCACCACTGTGCTATTTTTATCCTATTTTTTTATTCTATTTTTAAAAGTGTTATGAGGATATGAATTTCCTTCACTAGTGACAACTGGAAGATATGCTATTAACTTAATACTATGAAAGAATGACTAAAATCTCTTATGAATGGTTAGCACTTTTAATCTTGGACCAGCAGAAATATTAACCCTTAAAATAAGCCCTAAGAAGGAAGGAGAAAGAAAATGAGTAATATGATCTTGATTCTATGTCCTAGAGGGAAACTAAAAGCTCTGAAAAAGGAAGGGGTTTGCTGAGGTCAACACTGAAATAAAAGCCAAACCAGGGCAGCAAAGAAATTAGGAGAACCTTGTGGCTAAAGTTTTAGTTTAATGATTATAAATTATACCACTTGCTATAGCACAAAACCTGACTCGTTTTAAATGATTTCAGATTTAGACTAAAGTCTGTTCTTATTGAGATTTTCCCATAATCATAGCCTACATATCACTGACGTGAATATAACACAGTACTTGCTTAGAAATCAGATTTATTCCTCCACTTCTAGTGAAATGACCTTGGGCAAACTGTATTACTTCTCAGCAGTAAGTGTACAGGCACATTTGTGGCACATGTTCAAATGGAGGAACCTGAAAGTATTACACACACACAAAAGTAAAGGACTCTAAACGTGCCCTCAAGAACCTTCTAGTTATCAGGGCCAGAAAATAATGTACATGGCAAAAATTAATGTGGCTAATACATACATATATTATTTATGTGAACTGATCACAAATCTTTGTTACCTAAATATATTAGACCTAAATATATTATACAGCTAAGACCCTATGAAATGGACCTATTTTAATCTAGCTATACTTACTACCACCTCTTTTATTACATCTACTGATCTATGAAACTCATATAGACCCTTTAAAGTAGCCCTCCTTCTAAGTAAAGACTTTGCACAAAAGCAAAGTACTCTCTCCAAATTTGAAATCAGCAAGGTTAAATTCAGCTTATAATTATTTTTAAAAGGCACCTCAAATCTCATACAGTCAGCAAACTGACCTCTTTATCCTCTTACAAAATCTTCAAAGTACAACAAGGCATTTTGGGGTTCAGGTTCATTTTCCTCCAGTACAGCTCAAAGCTCTGGATGATCAGGAGTCCAGACAGACAAAGGGAGGCACACAGGACATAGCAATGACCCCTGACCCAGGTGGTCCTCAGAACCGTTTCATTTCGCCCACTTAACTTTGTTTTTAACTCAAAATATATCAGCTCCCCACAAGCAATATAAACACTTGTACTAAAAAAAAAAAAAATGTTTTTTAAATTCTCCCTGACCTTGAAGAGATGGACAAATGAGCTGAGGCTCCTGACATAGGCAGAGCTTTTACTCCTCAAACACAGCCTGTCCTGTCTTTCAAAGTGCTGAGTAGGAACTGTACTCACCACTGCCATACTCTGCATCAGGAAGCTTAACACCTGCACACTTGAAGCCGCACCGTATGCAAGGTCCTGACACTGCCCTCTCCACAGCTGCCCACTCGTCTTCCTTCATTCCTCCAAGTCCCAGGCAAGGCCCACACCTGGCCCTCAGGTCAGTTTCCTTCATTTCTGATTCCTAACATTAAGTACGGCCAGTGATTAAAGCTTATGTACTATCCTCCCCACTTCACTTCGGTTGCCAGTCTTAATCCTATTGTACTGTGCAACCTTGAGTCCTGACAGCATAGCAAGAAAAATAAACCAGGACCTGAATCTACCTTAAATAATTTTTTTAAAATCAGCGTTCAGTTTTTCATATAACATAACCGTAGTTGTTTCTGCTTCAGAAAAATGAAGGCTTAGCATTGCCTTTTAATTAAATTATAATTACTATAAAATAGTACAGGTATACTTATTAAGAACTAAAAACAAGGGAAACTGGAGATACGGATCAGTGGTAATGTGCTTGCCCAGAATACACAAGGCCCTGGTTCAATCCCTGGCACTGCTCCCCACTTAAAAATAATTAAAGAAAGGGTCAAAACAACTCTCAAATGCTCCTCTTCCACACAAATACTTCTTTTAATAAGTCTTAGGCTTAATATCATTAAAATTTAACAATGTGTTGTGTCTATATACATATGTATATACTGTCTATATCATATAAAATATGCTGAGCTGGGTATAAGAGGATATGCCTATAATCCCAACACTCAGGGGGCTGAAGTAGGCAGTTCTCTGTAGGTTTGCAGTCAGCCTGGGATACACAGGGAGACCCCATCTCAAAAAACCCAAGGGGAAAAGACATGCTGAAAGTGAAAGTATATAATATAAATAAAATGAGGGTTTTTTAATTATAAAGAAAGAATACTTACTGTATTCCAAAATCTAGAACTGATGGCTGGAAATCTAAGCCTTTTCCACTAAAATGTTTGTCTGAGAAGCTAAAAAAAAAAGAAAGAAAGATTAATCTTTGTTGTAGTTTTAATATTTAGGTGCTGAGTTAAGGCAATATACTTAAGTGAACAACTACCAATGCACGAGATGTAATTTTACTCCCTTATAGATCAATGTGAACTAGATTTGAAAGAACATTGAATTATTAGAAGTCGACTGTAATTCGAGTTGTAGAAATTTAAGAAACTCTTTAGATTACAGCTAATATAACTTCATATCAAAGATTTTGCCAGCATTCAGACAGAAATAGCAATAAATTTAAGTTTCACAGACTTCATTTCTAAATGAATTCAAGAAACATGGCTACTTTAATAAACCCCAAACCAAGAAAAAGCATACATATGAAGTAGGTCTGCGAGGAGACTTCAGCCTCTAAATTGTGTAATACCACTTATAAGGAAAGACCAGTACGGTGTGGCCATAAAGCTCCTGAAGAATGAAACCCTATACCAGTCTGCATTTTTAAGAATAATAATCACATAAAATCTCACATGACAAGTCACATTTTCAGCAGTTGTCAATCATTATTGTGATTTTTCTTCAGAATTAACACAAATCGATATACCAAAAAATAAAAAAATATGTAAAACAAAAACATAATAAAGATAAAACATATAAACAAAGAGCAATGGGGTGGGGGGGACAGACTATCAGATACCATATGCCAATTTAATAGTCACACGATCCATGAGAGGCTCATAAAGGTAATTTTCATTCTG
This sequence comes from Fukomys damarensis, assembly GCF_012274545.1. NCBI lineage: Eukaryota > Metazoa > Chordata > Mammalia > Rodentia > Bathyergidae > Fukomys > Fukomys damarensis. The sequence goes on along the minus strand of NW_022900950.1, from coordinate 75,017,682 downwards.
CTTTCAAAGACTCAAATAGGATTTTAAGATACAATCTTGCGTTTTGTCCTACCACCAAGCAGCCCTCAACCAAAATGGTCAGCCAGCTGAGGCCAACTGAAGTTAGGCCTGTAGGCAACAGGAACATCTGTAACCTTCAGCCAGGCCCTCTCCAGGGTTCCATTTTTCTTTAAGATACAAAACAATACAGACAGCAAACTGGTTCCAAAGTCACCTCTTTAGAATTTTAGCTGCAAGCTTTTCTTCCTTCTTCGGCTTTCTACATCTCTCCAAATTCCCCTCCTCTATCCTTTGGTTCTGGAAGACCTCTCTCAGTGAGGGCCTATATGGGTCTCCTTCATCCCTTCTCCAGCCACAGCCATGTTAATAATGAAGATGACAGCTCAATCTCCATCTGCTTAGCTCTTGTCTACCCCTCCACTCTCTTACACCACACTACTTACTGGCTTCCTCAAACCCCCAAACCTAGTACTAATGTCTCAACTTGCTTGCAAAGAAAGCCACTAACATCCCCACAAAAGTTGTGCTGCCTCCAGGAAAGATGTGAAGAGCCATTGCAGATGACAGGGTCCACCCAATTTCAGACCAGGTTGCCCAGAGAAACACAAAAACAGGCCACCTCACGCACCAAAAGTCATCTTTGGAAGAGTTAAACTACTGCACAGATAATGAGTAAAGTCATTAACGACAGCTCTTTACTGTCCTGTGCATTGAGAAATGAATTTCCCATCAGATTTTACACACAGCTTCCAAGTAGACAGAGATGTCTGGGGATTTGAGCCATTCATCCAAGGTCTGGAGCTCCTAACAAGCACAGCCAAAGTTCCAACCCAGATCTGTCCAGGCTGGAAACATGAACACTCTACCAAAGCTCAGGCATCGCATGACCTATACAAGGAACCTACGCAGCGCAGCCTGCTGGGTGACAGTGAGAGCCACAGAGGCTGGGCAAAGCTGGACGCCAGGCCCACAGTCCTGCATGGGTTAGCAGCTCAGCTTCTCCTAAGGTTGAGACATTTTATCTATAAAGCTGAAATGACAACAGGGTCTGCCTCACAGCTGTGGTGAGGATAATAACGCTTCTGCATCATGCCTGACATAGTTTCATGCAATAAATATCAGATCATGTTGCAAACAGGATGACACTCATCTAACAAGAAAAGCGATGAGGACAGATGGAGAAGCCAACTGAGCTTAGTCCAAGCTGACCTCTAGATTTAGAAGCTGCAAAAGGGGTGGTAGTAATTACCTCTGAGCAGAAGAAATGAGACATGTCTGAGCCATCTCATGACTTGAAATAACAGGTTTTTAAATCCCACAATGATCAAGTTTTACACATCCAAAGAAAATCAGTCATTAGGGGCTTGACCTAAAGCAACCAATAGAAATGGCCCAAATGTCTCTAACTTCAAAGAAAACTCTATTTTTACTGCAAAAGAAAAGCAAAATCATGACAATGTTGTTTGTTTGTTTTTTTCTAATCATAGAACAGATTTTCTTTTCCCCTCACTGGTAGATCACAGCTCACCTGACTTTACAATTTAGAAAATATATCAAGTTCCAAGGAGGTTTAATCCCACCAAATTAGTTTTTAAAAGTAGTTTCTATAGGCATTTTGTACATAGATGTCAGCCCTGGACAGTACTCACACACAGGTACACCCTCAGTAGCTGTGACAGACTGTGATGTTACGATACAAGGGATGATCAAAATATAGTGTTTAAATTTTTTCAATTTATTCAAAACATTGCATGAATCTCCCCAAGCACTTCCCCTTGCTTTGAACCTACTCAACCCACTGTTCTTGCCACTTTTGGAAGCAGCTCGGACAGTCCTCTTTCATGTCTTTAAGACGCGTAATGAAAAATACAGTGAACACTGCTGCTGAGTGCCATCCAGACTCAAAAACATTAGTGTGGCCTCATCCACTTTACTCACTGGATATGGCATCATGTGACATCCAGCTTTCCCCAAAGGCAAAATGACCTTGAAAGGTACATGTTTTCAATTGATTTAGGACAATATGGAAGCCACAACAGAGCAACTAAAGGCACTTACAAAAGAGTACACCCAGAACTGTTTCAAAGTGACCAAAATTATGGGAGAAGTGTGGGTTTTCATCCATGATTTCTAACTAGTAACTCCCTCTCCAAGGCAAGCCCTAGAAGCAAAATTCCCTATGACAAGCAACAGAAACTAACCTTCCTTGCCTTTCTGTCTTGGAGATGGCCAGAAGGAACTTCTGACCTACCTTGTCCTCCTCACTCCAGAGGGGTTGCCACCCCCAGAAGGCATGCTCTAGAGAGAGGCCAAGAAACTCAACAGATAGGAATACTGAGATTCCCCACCCAGTCTGTTAGCTATCAGCAATCATAGCTGTGCAATGAAGCTTCCATAAAAACCCAACAGAACAGTCAGGGAGCTTGTAGGTAGCTACACATACAGAGGCTCTAAGGGGGGTACCTCCGCACCTCTTCCCACATGCCTTATGCACCTTTTCATTTGTATCCTCCTCTGTCATATCCTTCATAATAAACTAATAAATGCAATTGTTTCCCTGAGTTCTGTGAGCTGCTCCAGCAAATTAATCAAATCTGGAAGGTTGTAGGAACCCCAGTCTACAGCCAGTGGGCCAGAAATCCAGGTGAAACACGGTGGGGCTTGCAGTTGACATCTACAGGGGTGAGGCAGGGGTAGTGTCTCAAAGACTGAGTTCTCTACTCGTGGGGCAGATGCCACTCCCAGGGCAATGATGTAGGACTGAATGGGAGTAGAAGACACCCAGTTGGTGTCTGCTCAAGAGCTGACTACTTGCTTGGTGCAGGGGACACTGAGTCTTCTAGTATCACAGAGGACATCTGTGTTGACTGTTGTGTGAGGGCTGAGAAAAAACGATGGTTTACTCCTCTGACAGAGTGTGGCAAAGGGTCAAAATTCTGTAAACTATAAACATCAAAAACTCCTCAAATATCATGCTAAGAAGTTACACTGTTTATAAAATACCAAAATTTCCATTTCTAAACCAACAGCTTCAAAGAAGTAAGTTACAAGAGCTATAGCAATAAATAATGAAACTTTCTTTTCCCCTTTCTTTCCAAAGTCAGCATTCACCTTTTCCTGTTTCACCCTTATTAATATGGACGATGCATGTATATCACAGCCCACCGGGCCTCTTTCCCTCTTAGGAGTCCCTATGCACCTTGTAAAAAACTATTATAAATCTATGTCATATTTCTAATTTTCATCTTTTATCTGCAAGATAAAAAAGCTTTTTATTAAAAAAATAAAGGAGGAGCTGTCTTACTTCTGACAGGAGAGTCAAGGGGTACAGTAGTAATCTAAGGAGTATGGGTATGGGCTTTGTGTGGATTCCATTCCACACCCTCTTGGTCCTCACGTGAGGTGTGCCGGAGACTACATCCATGCTGTGGCCCTTAGGGGGTGTGCCAGGGGCAGGACGCATGCCTTGCACAGGTTAAATTCATGTTCTACCCCCAAGTTGAGGCCTTGGCCCCCTCTAAATTCTTACATTTAGAGATACCACTTTCCACAATGAAGTGAACCTTCCTAGGAGGACAGGACAGTGGATAAGAAATTCCACACATAGTTTTTGTGTAAAAAAATTATCTTTGTTTAAGATTACCTGACTTTTTTCTTTTTTTTATTAAAGTTTGGCCACATTTTTCTTTCTCTCTTTCATATGTCAAAGATACAGTTTGAAAAAGTTAGTACTAAGAGAAAAGAAATTTCACTGAAAGTGAGAAAACCTGGGTCAGGTGGCAGTTGTAACAGGAGCTCGCATAGGACAAAGGGCTTCAGTTCCCTCGTCCACAGAATGAGAAAGTCGCAATGATCACTTTAACATCCTTAAAAAAGCATTTGGATGTCCAGATTCCTGATTCCTAGGAAAATTAAATCTATGCTGACATCAGACATTATACAGCCTTTAAAAACATCAGCCTTGTATCTTAGATATAGAAATGAATTAACTATAAACAAAAGTCCTGGCTGTTCAGATGACACAAATCATCTGACCAGAATATGTCATTTCAAAGGTAATGCTCTACCTCTCCAGAGTGAAGAGCAGGGCCAGCAACTCCAGGTCTAGCCTCACAGCCCCTGGCAACTGAGGAGGGCCTGGCTGCATGGGGGCAGGTGACCAGTGAGAAACTCACCCCTCTCGGTTAAGAACTAAGACAGGGGACTGGGTTCATATGCTAGTTCAGAGAGAGAAGAGGGGAAACCTGCCTGCAAGACCTAGCAAACATTTCTCTTCTGGTGGGCCTACAGATTTCTTGAATCCAGGGCAAGCATGCTAGGCAAGTGCTCTACCACTTAGGACCCAGCTTCAGCAAAGCTTTCAAAGAATGGGCTGAGATGGGCTTCAATGAGCAGTTAGCACAGATCAACATGGACGTAGGCCACATCCCGCAGAACTAACTACATAAGTGAAGAGGCAAAGGTTGAGAAAAGAGGGGCCACAAGTGCAGGCAAACAGGGAGCACAAAAAAGTGAGCAGGGAGGAATCAGGGCAACAGCAAGACAGAGGCAGGCCAGAGCACATGCATCAGGAGGCTCTGCTGGACTACCAGAGGGCATGAAGACAAAGTCCCAGGATGTGAAACTGCATTCCACAAGGCCAGTCTCCCATGTCCCGAGCCTGGGCTGACTTTATTCAGGAAGGTACAACTACTTTCTGAAGGCCATCATTATGTTTTAGAAGAGGACATGGCCTTTCTGATAAGTAAAAAACAGCTTCAGCCTGTAACAGGGACCTAAATTGCAATAGTGACAGCCTACAGGGAAGGCAGAACAATCTGCTTTCCTGCATTTCTCAACAGACCATTTTGGTCCATCTCTCTCGATGCCCCAACATGTACCAACTGGCTGCCCTTCAGATGAAACACTTCCAGCACCTGGAGAGAACAACACGTGACTCCAAGATTTAAGAAAACATTCTTCAAGTCCAACTCCGTGGCTCTGACCAGAATGTGGTCAAAAAGGTTGCATGGACCAAAGGAAAGATTTCACAAATCCACTCTGCCTGAAAAAAGCCGATGAATAGACCACAGCAAAACAATGCTCTTCTCTACATCTTAGTGTTAGAAGGACCTGTTATACTAATGAACCGTGTGTATGGGCTGTTCTCATCCAACACAACAATGTGACGATGTGGTTCCAGAATGCTTCTGTAAAGAGACTTGTGTTCTCCACAAAGCTAGAAATTCCCAAACTAGTCCCTTTGGATGCATTCTTCTAAAAAGTACCTCCAACGGCATATTTAGTCATCTAGCACCTTCCTTTGAGCAAGAAACAGGTATTTCTAGGACTCAGCTGCTAGCCTTAAGAATTTTGTACTCTTGCATTGAGTAGCTGGGCCTCAAGTAAATCTCTGCACCAATATAAAAAGCTCCCAGGCTGGACGCTGCTCATCCACAGCTGGATAAGGCCTGCTCCAGGCTCTCAGCTCTCAATGCTGACTAGACTGTGCAACCTGAGACTTGAACTTCAGGGGCTTCACTGAACAATAAATGGCCTGAATGGTGTGACCTATGAAATGAGTTGTAGGCTGGGGTATAGCTCAGTGGTGGAGCACTTGTAAGGCGTGCACATCATCCCAAAACAAAATAAATAAAGATCAGTGATAAAATCCTACATCATAATCTTAGTACTAAACATCAGCTTTTGTTTCTATGTTTAATTAAAAATATTTCTCCCCAGAAGTTTATTGATAGGAAAACACATTAAAAAACACAGGCACTGATACTTGTCAGAACCGCCATTCTTTCTGGTATGTTAACTATAGTGCTTGCAAAGAGCCACTTAACAGTGGATGCAGAAACCAGTATTTCTCCCTCAGTAAAACCCCACAGAGAGGAAAAACAGTCATTTGGCGCGATGTGACTTTCCTATGGTTTCTTCCCCTGCAGAAAGGTTCAGGCTTCAAGGTCAAAGCATTAAATAAACTGAGGACAGCAAAGGGAAAAGTTCTTGGAGCAATACCAACAGTGGCCTGTAGGAGGCACTCTTGCTGATACACGATGCCCTAGCTGTGAAGGCAATCCAGTACCTCGATGACCAGGCCTTCCAAGCTATGACAAAAGTCCTCCACTGATGATGCTCTCTGCATCTGTAATTCCCAGAGTAGAAGCGGCTTCTCTTGAAGACTAACTCCAAGGTCTGCCATTCTTTCTGGATGGATCCTAGGCTCCGCATCCCTCCTATCCTGCCCTCTGAGATTTTCAGTGTTTCCTTCCCTGCTGTTTCTCCTCCAAGCATAGATGAGGAGACTCATGCCTTGCTCACTTGAGAAAAGACCTCTATCCTTCCCTTGTTTCTTCTCTCTCCTCCCTTCACAGCCAAAATACTGAGGAAGGGCACTGGGTCTCAAGTCAATCCCTGCACAGGTAGACATACAAAACCCCAGCCTGGGCAGTCCTGACAGATGCTCATCCACAGCTGGTATGTGCTGAGTATTTATGGTGCACTAGATGCTGTGCCAGGCACTGATCTTAAGGACTTTACGTGGATACCATTATCATCTTCCAAGTTTGAATCTGGAATGTCTTCCAAAAGTTCACAGATTAAATAAAGGCTTGGTCCCCATGCTGGCACTCCTGGGAGGCAGCTAAACTTTTTAGAAGCAGGGTCTAGTGGGAGGTCCTTAGGTCATCGGCATTCCTTTGAAGTGACTGTGGAAACCTGGCCCTTCCTTTTCTATTTTCCATGTTGTGGCCACAAAGCGAAATGTGTTCCCTGGGCACTGCTCTCCATTGCTTGGGGCACCTCCAAGTGGCCTAAAAGCAATGGGTCTACCTGATGTTGGACAGGAACCTCCAGAACTGAAGCTTTTCCTCTGTGTAAGTTTATTTTCTGATGTATTTCTCAGTACAGTAATGGAAAGCTAACGTACCATCCATTTTTCTATGTGAGGACCCTCTTGACTGTGGTGGCTGAATGGGATATAAACAGACATTCAAAATCCCTCTGCTACACAGCCTCCTTCCACTCTTCTACTCCTGAGACAGACACTCCAGTCTCTCGTGGCCAACACTGCTCCTACCGAGGTAATCAAGTGCAACCCGTGAATCCAGTGTACAGCTGCCTTGGTCTCCTCACTGACTCCTCTCTCTTGACGCGCCATTCCAGTGTTTCTAGGAAACCTCTCTCACTTTCCTCCTTCCCCGAAGGCTGCTCCTTTTTACTTCCCTCCCAAGCTTCTCTTCCTATGTTCCTGTCTGTCATGCTACCACTTCCTAAGCTCTCCCTCAATTCTCTTCTCTTTCTGGCTAATCCCGCCCACTCACCTATTCAGTTCACTATCTCCAACAGTTTGAGGCTTTCTATACAGCTGGTTTACATTTCTGCAGTTGGCAGCATCTTCCTTACTACATCTGTAGATTTCCCACTGCCATCCTTTCTGGACATGGAAGAGGCCAGTTACAAGCTTCAGAAACCCTGTGACACATGGCCAGGACTCAGCCAGATGGACCCTCTGGAGGCTTGACATCAGGCACTGACACTGGAAGGAAGGGAGGGAGAGTGGGAGAGACTGGACAGTTCTTCATGGGGCAACCAGAGTTGGGGGAGCAACTGGGGAAGCAGCAAGAGCAACCCTGTCCCCAGCAGTCTACTTCCACAGCATCATTTTGGCAGTGGTTCTAGATGCGAAGTCCCCTGTTGGCCTATCTCCCGACACAAGTTTGTAAGTCTGCCTAGAGATTCTATCCGCTGCCCAGTATCTTTTCAGTAAATCCCTTTTCTGCTTAAATCAGCCAGAGTTGGTTTCTGAAGTTTGACTGACTCGTGTCCCAAGCCTGTGTATCTGTCACCTAGCCTACTCCCCCGACTCACGCTTCCATCTGTGCCAGGAAGCACCCTGTGGGTGGGCAGCCTGCACGTGGAATTCAAGATGGTGTGCAACACCCTGGGTTCCCTGTAGAGCATTCCCATCTCAGTATGGGACTCACCTACACGCTCATCTGGAGGCCTTGTCAATACCCTGACTCCTGTGCCTTTCTTATTAACTACACAAAACTGATGCTAGGGCTCTCCTGGGATCTTACACTTTTATATCACTTAAACCTTTTCTCCATTCCCTACAATCAAAAGGCACTGCATTTGAAATTTAAAGAATCTTAAAAATATATTACATTTACACATTTAATCATACCATGTACTATATGCTACGAAGAACTCCTTTAGTCAAGTGTTTAAATCACTTTGCAAAATCCTATAAAAGCTCAGACCAGCTTGCTTCCGTAACTCGCATTCCAATTTTCTCCTTACTTTGACTTATGCCTCTTTGTGCTTTAAAGACTTGATATCGTTCTTATACTCCAGGTTAAGTCACTCTACAATAAGTTAAAATGATTAAGTTTTCTTTTAAAATGTCCAAAATACAAAATCCATTTTGCCCTTCCAACTCTAAGATAGCAAGTTAGTGAGAAAAGTAATTCAGTATTAGATATGTATTATGCAGCATTAAAGGGAAAGCCAGCATAGAAATTCACAAGGACAATAATAAGAACATTACAAACGACAAGGACAGACTTTCCCTCCTGAATCTTAAGTCAACAATACAAGTTGCACTGTTGTGTTTTATTTAGGAAACCAACTTCGACTCTCAAAGTGTCCATACAAATTTAGGAATCAGTTCCCTACAGGTGAGTGCTTCTGCATCCTGGACAGGAAGTGAACTGTTTCTGCCACATGCTGCCACCATGACATGCTGCTTTGCCAAAGATCCAAAAGCAAAGAGACTCACCAGTCATGGACTGAAACTTCCAATGCTATAAACCAAATAAACCTTTTGTCTTTGTAAGCTGATTATCTTGGGTAGTTGTTATAGTATCCAGAAAACTAACAGTGAGCTAGCCATTCCTGAAAACCATCGAAAGACCTTTAAGCAATTCAATAGCTAAACTTATTTTCATTTCTTCTACCTACCTGCATAAAGACATTACCTGCACAGCCAGGACAGAGAGATTCAAGAATCTAAAAACAAGCAAGAAGGCTGCCTAACAGACATAGATTATCATGTGTATACACTTTATGTTTGCAATGTGTATCACACACACTACAAAGCAGGTGGAGCCTATTTAGAGGGGTCAAAGAAGAAAAACATCATCCAGTATGGTGCAAGTTGGGGAAAGCATTTTAGAAGAGGTAGTCTTTGAGTAGGATCTAGACAGCTGAACACGCTGTCTTCATGGGAAGTTGAAGGCATTGTAAATAAAGGGAAAAACTCGAACTAAGGTATATCAAATAAATTATTAAAAATGTGATATGATAAAAACTGAAGTACAAAAGATCATCTCTTATAGTTTCCAGGCAAGAAGAAAAAAGTAATCCTACATAATTTTATGACCCAGAAGACTGTCACTGAAACACACTAAACTGATTGTGCAAAAGTCCCCAAATGAACAAAAATATCTAAATGCTGTTCAGGCAATTATAAAGAACATTAGCAACACTACCAGGAAAACCTACTTAAAACTTTCTAAGCTTTTTAACTGTTTCTTCAAGGTCCAGCTTGGCAGCCCTGCTGGCCACAATGAATGAAGAGTCCAGTAGCTTTGCAGCAACTGTTACAGCACTGGATAATACTAACATGTATTAATATTCCTGTTGTAGAGCATCTGGACAACACCATGGTATTCAAAAAGTTGAAGCATTTCTTTAAAAGAAAAAAGAAAAAAACAAACCACTCTACCCTCAGGATGTGGATGTAATGTTTTAAGAAAGAATGCTAGGGGGTATAGTTCAGTGGTGCGGCACATGCTTACCATTTGCGGCCATGGGTTCAAGCCCCCAAGCTAGCAGATAGATGATGGACTGACTGACTGATTAACAGAAGGTTTCTTCACGGGGCTTTGCAGCTATCCACTGAACAACTACCACACGTCCTGTACTTGGCCACAGACTGTAACTTACTTCTGCCAAGATCACTTCTATGCTACAACCCCACTATAAGAATGGCTTAAAAGCTGATTTTTCTAATGTGAAACCCAAGGAATATGGGCACTGGAGAAATCAGTCTAAAATATGCCCAGAAAACATTCCTCCCTAACACAAGTCAGAGGGGCTGGGGAGGACTTAGAAATGTGCTGTGCCATGAGTAATGTTCTCCTGGGATATGCGTCTCAGTCCATCCCAGGATCTGGGATGAGACTGCTCTTTGGCCCCCAATATCCTATCTTCCCTTCCATGTCACAAGGTTCTTACGGGGCACATTTCTGAGCTCCCTTGCACCTGGCACAGCCAGGGGGAAGCCTAAGTATCTTAGGGCAGCCTCTAGGACTCCCGGGCCCCTTCTCCACTTGCTGCCATAAATACACCTTGGGCTTGGGGCCCTGGTGCCATGGGGAAGGGGGTCTGCAAGGAGCAGAATTCCCAAAAACTTCCTGGAAGCCTTTACAGTTCAGGAAAGGCAAGGAGTGAAAACTGCTCTACTTTTTGCCTGTTTTTTGACAGAGGGTTCTCACTATGTAGTCCAGGCTGGCCTTGAACTTACAGCGATCTTCCTGCCTCAACCTCCTGAGCGCTGGGATTACAGGTGTACTCACCACGCCTGGCCCTTCTACTGCTTCAACATTCTTTGGATTCCTCAATTATTGGTATGCATTACCTCTCCTTCCCTTGGGATGGCTCACAGGAAACTTACAAGGGACAACAGCTGTGGTCCTGTGTCAAGTTGCTCAGTACAGTACCTCACAGCTGAGCTCTTACAAAATCAGCATAGGGACAACTGGGGGGCAACTGCACCCTGTTCCCCAGGCAGTTTAAGAGAGATGTATGGGGCACACCACAGGGAAAGAAACCATTTAGCTAAATTCCTGGGATTACAGGCTTGTGCCCCAGTCAGGGACCGAATCCCAACGTGGGGTTAGAGAAATGGGGACAAGGGATCACCTACTGTTCTGATGACCAGAATCCCAGTTTCCACTATTATAAAATTAAAGGCTTCTAAATCCATTGGGATGATTAAATGCAAGATACTTGTAAGATGCTTTGCCAAATGCCTAAGCGTTCACTCTGAGCTAGAAGGAGGGCTGGGCCAGACAGAAGTGTCCCTTCTGAGGTCAACAGAAGAGCAAAATAGGTGGGATTCATATTCTCATTTCCATGGGCACCACAGAAGCAAAGCGGGAGGCTAACAAGGGTCCGTTCCAGTTTCATTTACTAGAGGTGCAATCTGGGGAGGTGGCTGCCAGCTGAATTTCAGTGAACAGACAGCCACAGGCTGCACTCCACAGGGACCCACCACAATAGCAGGGGCCTCGCTTTCAATTCAGCCAGGGAATTTAATTGTTCTTAATTATACAGATGCCACTCATATGCAAATCCTGCGTGAAGAGTTTTCCTTTTAGATTGTAATTTTCTTTTCAAACCCTCGAGGCAGTGAAGTGTAATTGCTGAAGACGAGGTAAAAGAAAGAATGGTCTGCACAGTCCACAGGCCCCTCCACACAGCCCCTACTCCCTGTCCCCACCCACTGTCAGGTCAGCCCCCTCACGCTCCGGGGTCTCTTTTCAGCCCACCTCCTCAGTTAACAACTTCCCCTCTCCATGCAGCACACTTTCCATCCCTGGACAAAGCACAGCACACATCCTGTGCAGACAGGCAACAGCAGCTGAGGAAAGCAAAGACCAGCCAGCAGCAACCAAAGCTTGATCATTCAATTCTTACATTAATAACCATCAATTTCAAAAGGAGAGCTCTCCATCTAAGCTGGAAATTGTAATAGCAACAAGGAAAAAAAGCACCGTCATGACAAGTAAATAAAAGGAAACAAATCAAAAAACTGTTGTGTACAACCTTACTACAACTAAAAAAATATACTGAGGAAAATGAGAAGACAGTTATGAAAATACTCACAGCAACAGTAGGATAAATAAAGTATTAGTAATAGTTCCCTTTTCCCAACAGCTAAGTGCTTCAGTCTGAAAATATTAAAAATACTCAGGAGCCAGGTAGGTAGGAGCCAGGATTTAGCTCAGTGGCAACGTGTCTGCTTTACAAGCGCAAGGTCCTGAGTTTGATCCCAAAGTACCAAAAAAAAATAAATAGATAAATACTCAGGATGTGTTTTAAACATTTTTAGCTAAATTATAGGAAATAACCTATAATTATTCCTCTTTATGGGTTCAAATAGCACATTTCCACACCTATAAGTTTTCTAAAAGCTAACAAAGTTTCAACACCAAAACAGTTATAATATTATTTATTTTGCCACACTTCCCTGTCACTTCTCAGTTTCCTCTACCTCTCTGTCCCGTCCTCCTCGCTCAATGCAGACGCCCAGGCTCCGGCCCTGGCCTGCTGCTCTCACCCACCTAAAACACTCACTTGCTCATGGGTCCTATTTTAGTTAAGCTAACATCATCCCAAGTGCCCATCTCTAACCCAGCCCTCTTCCCAAACCCAGCCCTCCAGTCGCCCAACCATGTGCCCTCTGCCAGAAGCGCCTGAAACTCAGCAGATGCAGAGCTAAGGAGATCTCACCCCAAACCTACTCCACCCCAGCCGTCACCCCTCAGACCTTCAAACCTTGACCAAGCTCTGTCTGGCACTCCACAGCCAACCCAAGGGAAGTCCTGTGAGCTCCACTTTCAAAACAGCCAGAACTGCGCCAAGCCCCAGCCACAACCCCATCCAAGCACCACTAGATCTCTTGATCTTTGTTCCTGGTGCAAAGGCCTAACTCATCTTCCTGCAGGCTGTGCGCAACATGGACACCCAGCCTTTTAAGGCCTAACAGATCCGGCTACTGTTGTGCTCAAAATCCTGAGTGGCTCTGCTTTTCAAACACCCCCCATGAACTCCTGGCCGTGCTTCCTCGGTCACCCCACTTTCCTTCCCTCCCCCTCACTGGCACTCATTCTGCTCAGGGGTTGCTTGAATACTGGCTCTGAATACTGGGGAATCCCCAAGTTCCCACCTGCACATCACAGTTCTGTCCGCGATGGTCCACCCACACAGCTCCACAGCAAGCTCGCTCACCACCTCGATCACTGTAAGATTTCTCCCCACTCATGTGCCTGCACCACATCACCCCATTCCCAACCACTCCACACCCCTGACCCCGTTTTTCCTTTCTTTTTTTTTTTCATTCCACGTTTTGCTGCACCTGTCAACATCCAAAACATTTTTTTAAACCAATGTTTGGTAAATTACATTTCTTATCCGACTTTTTTAAAATGACCAATCTAATCGTGCTAAGAATATTCAAATTTGCAGTGATCAATCAGACAAATGCTTTCATTTTAGTAAGATGCTGAGACAAGGAATTTAAAGATACAGAAGCTACAGGATCTTGTTGAGGAAAATAAAGCACTGAATCAGGCACTGAAAGGTTTAGGGAAGACCTAACACCAGGAAGTGTATGATCAGGCAGATCCAGACAATAAGAAGAGGGCCAGGCTGCTAACACTGACTTGGGGAGAATCTTTGGGAAAGCAGCATCCAAAGCCTGGGCCTGTTTCAAATGCCCCGAACTCCTACCTGAGTCTGCAACACCATTTATTGCAGCATGCCTGAAAGGGTTTTTCTGGTCTCACTGCTTGAGTGAACAGACTTGTAATTCCAGAATGAAGGAAAAAAACCCTAGGGTACTTATAAGGCACAGGCCCGCTGAAGGGAGGCAGCATACCATCCACAGCTTCATCTCTGCTGCACACAACACAGCACCCCACTCCTACACCCAGCGCCCCAGCTGTAAGAGGGGAGATAAATGACCTGAGGCTTAGAGAAAGCATCCTGGAATCTACTTGTGCTTGAAGGCAACACCTCTGCTTCTTCCAGGGAACAGTGCAATCCATCATATGGGGCTGAGAAGGCCCCAACTGGCCCTAAGCAGACGAACCCAGCAATAACAATGAAATTCATGAGGTTAGGGCTAAAAGTCAGGGAAACAGATGCTCTTTGGAACATTAAAATACATTTTATGGCCACTCATGAAAACAAATGTTTTCTAAGAAAATAAGATGAGTTTTTAAAAGGCCTAAGATGATCTGAATTCCCTCTTTAAAAAAAGAAAAAAAGTGTCACTTAAAAAGTACTAAGGACACAGCTCAGCTGAAGAGCACATGTTTTATAAGGGCCGGGACCCTGGGTTCAATCCCTAGCACCACCACCCAAGAAAGTACAAACTATATTTTTGAACCAACAGCTTCTTTAGGAGCAACAAAAATGTTTTAAAATTAGGTTATAGCTGGGGCTGCACAACTCTAAAAACGTATTTTAAAATACTATTACGTAAATCATATCTCAATAAAGTTGTCAGGTAAAAGAGAATTAACAGTGAGTGAGTACACTTGCCAGCCTTCAAACTCAATCCTTCTGCCAGGATCTCACATAGGAAAGGGAAGAGGAGGCCATGCTGCAGAAGCATCTTCTCTCACCCTTCTGAGCACCGCTCTCTCTGTGTGCACACCCCTGGCACATAATGAAAGTGCCATGTGCAGACACATTGATTAGCACTGTCCACATTTCCCATCATTATGCAGCACTTTGTAAGCTACAGTTAATTCATGCCTATTATCCCACTACAAAATCAACCAGCCTGATCTTAGGCTGGCTGGCAGCTGAAGAGAACAGCCTTGCCCTTCAATGGAGACCCATCTAACAAAACCCCTGCTGTTACAAGGACTCAGATCGTCCAGGGTTAATCAATTTCAAGCAAGCAGGCACTGTCAGACCGGAAAAACAGCAGTGACATACTTCATCCTGCATTAGCGCGCACCTTTAAAAGCCAGCATGAAACGATGAAAAGAGGGCCAGAGATCAGGTCTGGGTCTGGAGGATGGGTGGAAGGAGGTGGGGAGAATCAAAGTAGAGCAGAGCAAGAGCTTGCAGCAAGATGTGGTCCTTCAATCACCAAGCCACTAAGATCAGTGGACTCCAACAGTACTTACTACATTATTCTGGATTCACCAGTTCTCCTGTGGTCTCTCACAGAAAGCATGTCCATATTTTAAATAATTTTCATTGTCTTTTTAACTATAAACAGAGATAAGGCAATATAATAACTGCACTGTATACACTATAATAGTTTTCATACAATAAAATGCTATCTAATAAATATTTAGTTGGATTTTTCATTCTCACTGCTATTCTGCATTCAGTAACAAGATGCAAATGTTCTTCCTCTAGTGATGACAAAAGAGGGAAATCCTGTACGCTCCACACTGCAAATACTTCCACTTGTTGGCAGTGGTTACAGAATTAATCCCGTTAAATCCAAGAAAAGGTAAAGCCCCGCTGTAGTGGAATTTTTGAAAATGTGTGTAACTTGAACAATCCTCCCCATCTAAAAAAAAGTACCCTCGGGAGTCCCAGTTCACAGAGGTAAGAAATAATTTAGTCCCTTGGTATTCAATTTAGCCATCTAAGATTAATGAGGGAAATTAAAAATATGTATTCTATGGCTCTACTACTTCTTCCCCAATCAAAATCTCTGGGAAAGAGCCTGGGAATGTGTTAGAGGAACAGCTTCCCTCAGTAATCCCACTGCGCAAGTGCCCGTTAGCGGGCTGGAGTATGTGCATTTGGGAGCCACGGATACTTCCTCACACCTCTGTTTCCAGTACATCTCATTCCCATTTTTAAATTCTTCAGATTTCGGGAAAAAACCTAGCTATTTTAAGCAGAAAGAGATGGTCCTTATAAAATCAAATGAAATTTGCATCCAGGGAGGATGCTCTCTCTACCCTGGGCCTCTAAGGAAGGTTCCCAGAACCACAGAGAACTGACCCATGAGGGGTGCTGCTGTGTCCCAGGAGGAAGGCAGAGCACTGCAGACAGCCATCCCAGAGTTACTAACTCAGCCATGATCCCAGGACCTGAGGACTGCCTCAGCCACCTGTGGTCCTACACCAGGTATCCACTAAGTCAACTGGTGGGAACACCACTCACTTTCTGCTATGCTCCAAAGGCCAATCTGGCATGAGTTAGACGTGTGTCCCTGCTACACCAGCTTCCTTGCCCACCCTCAAATTTAACACAAGTCTCTATGATGTTCTTGTAATCTCAAACAAGCCCTAGTCTCTCTGGCCCACATTACTTCCTCTGTATTTCCCCTTCCTGTGGGGAAATTGTTAACTCAGATTCAAGGACTGTACCTGTAAACATCTTTTTAATTTCTTTTCTTCAATTCAGATCATAATGCAACCTATCTAGATATTTTAGGGTCCTGACTTAGCCAATAAATAGGCTCTTTCCCTCCAATTTCTGTCATCCACCAAATTAATGACATCTAAAAGTGAACTCTAGGACTAATTTTTTAAAGATATACTACTGACACCTCTTATACACTGCAAAATTCTAATAATCACATTATTGAGACCTGCCAAAATTCAACCAGCATTTTTTATAAAGTGTTTTCTCATTCAGTGAATTAATAAAAATAGAAAACACAGCTTGCAACCACATGAAGTTTGCACTCTCCAGGAACAGTCAGACACCTAAGAAAAAAGAACAGGAGAGACAGGGAGAATTTTACATGATACAAAACAGAACACCTGGCACTAATGTGAACTACAAGCTCCTTTGACGTAAAAAAAATTATAGTTGCTCTCTTCTTAAAAGCATGTGTGAATGCCGGGGATTTAGCTTAGCGGTTTGGTGGCCTGCCTTGCAAGCGCAAGGACCAGAGTTCAATCCCCTGTACCCCCCCTCAAAAAAAAAAAGCATGTGTGAGGTCTCCTGAAATGAACATATGGTAACATCTTGTGAAACAGCCCACAGAGTCCATTTTTGCAATCAGATCTTACTTAATACAATACACTGTGTGTCTTCAAAACATGGGCATATGTCACATATGGAAAAACTCCCACAGGTTTCATGGGGGGAGGGGTTAAAGGAGGTCTTAAAAGCTAATCAAATCATTCCTAACACAGAGATTCAGGACACAGAACACAGTGTATAGCTATATAAGATGTAACAAGTGTTCTTCATTCCTTAATTTATGTTCTCCTGTAGGCAAACTACTTTTCCTCCCAGATCTGTGCCATATTTGTGCTTGCATTAAGATCCTCTGCCCCGAGGATTCAGTTTTCACTCCCTACTCATTTTTTCCCTTTCATTCCACTCCCTTCCACAGAAACAGTAGTCTCTGTTTCTAAGTAAGGAGTCCAAATAGGTTTCCTGACTTTACATATTCACTCTCAGTAAATGGAAACCTATACTACTGAATAAAATTCTCTGCAAATGATGCTAACGGTGAAAGATGTACACCCTCAGAAGGCTGACAATTTCAGTGGAAATTTTGCTTTCTTTTGTAAAAGGATTTCACCTCACCTACCACATGAGAAGCATGTTGAATATAATTTATTTAAAGAGAAAATTCAAAGTAATCTCATCACTTTGTTACTCCAATACAACTGGCTCTGTATGAAACAGAACATTTCCATCTGCACAGACAATAGGTTAATGACACTGGTTAATGACACCAGGTGTCATTTCTCACAAGTACTAAGAAAACATTTAAGCACAAAGTACCCCAGAAAATACCAATGGCCCTAGAAGAGGGAAATCCCAAACATCTTAGAAGCCTGATGGACAGTGGAACAGACTCCCCCACCCAACCCCTTAAATCAAAACCTACAACTCTCGAACCCAGCATGGTGGCACACACCTGTAATCCCAGCACTTAGGAGGCTGAGGCAGGAGGCTCACTGTGAGTTAGAGACCAGCTCAGGCTACATAGGGAGTTCCAGGTCAGTCTCAACTAGATAGTGAGACCCTGTCTCAAAAAACAAAACAAAACAAAAAAAGAGCTACACTCTCCTTGGACAAACTTTATACAAAAGCCACCCAAGGAAAGATGTAGAAGGCCTGGTATAATCTACAATGGTCAGATAAGATACCATGGCCAGCTGAGGTGAGGTTTCCTGACTTGCAAAGTCTACCCCTTTTCTAGCCTACACCCGAGGGGGAACAGGCGGCTCCCCCAACAAAATCCCTCTCTCCCACTTCTATTTCCATCAGCCTCTGGAACTCTACAACTAAGGGGTGCAATGTCACTGCTTTGCTCCTTGAGCTTAACTCTGACACAAACACAGCAGGAGACAGGCCTAGGCAGGGAAGCTCTAAGAGGCAGGAAGAGTGAAGAAAAGTAGGAGGAACATAAGATAAAATGGCAGTGAAAAAGTGATCTCCTCCTTATATTTCAAAGTAAGTATTTTTCCCCTTTACCTGCTTTTAAACTTACAGTTCTTACTTTTATCCTTAAGTGTTTTTGCTGTTTTTAAACTCTCCACATTTCTGCAAGGAATAGTTCATATGCATTACTGCAACCAGACTGCACACACTATTTTAAAACCTGTACACTTTTTTCAATATGCCACATGTTTTAAAAACATGCCACATAGTTTTCTCTAGTCACTAGAAAAGGACACATCAAACGTACCAATGCCAAATGCTAGCACCTCATAATCCTGCTCTCTGCTCTATTTTCATATGTTCAGTTTTCCCTTATCAATAAATTTGTTTTTACAACTAAATAATCCACCCAAAATTGTAAGCTGCAACCTGTTTTATATGATCTAACACCAAAATCTAGAAGTAAACTGAGGCTATAACATTCGGGGTGGGTAACTAGGGATGGAACTCAGGACCTTATGCTTGCAAGGCAGGAACCCGGTGCCACTGAGCTAAATCCCCAGCCCTGAGGCTGTAATATTCAACTCTACATTTAGTAATCAGTATGGACCAGTGCAGCTCCCTCCGTACTTCACAGAGCAGGGGATGCACACCACAGCCATAGCAAGAACTGTCATTCAATACAGCATGGAGCTTCAGACCAGACCAAGATCAAAACTTGAAGGAGCCTCAACCACCTGTCTATAATAACCCAAAATCCTACCTGTAAACTTTCTGTCAGAGTTACAATTTAAAAGATTGTATCTTAGGCCTAAAGAAGGACCTTTAATCTTTCTATGAGGGCTAAATAACCTCATTCATTTATTAAGCCCTATCATATCTTGGGCACTGTCCCAGACAAGAGGGACCAAAGACAGAATAAACAACAAACTCAACGCAGGCCTTCTCTCCAGAGCCCAGAATCCACTCTCAAAACAAAAGACACAATGTGAAGCTTTGATTACCAGGACTTGGGCCAAAGCCACTTCTCTATCCTCTGTTTGTGCAGTATTTTACACCAACCTCTATCACTGCACATTTCACAACATGACTAGCTGTCTACAAGCTTCCTAAGAGCAGGCAGAGACTCAATCATCCTTGTACCCTGTATCCAATATAGGCCCCTCTAGGAGGAAGTACTCGGGAAACATGCTAATGTCTGAAGTCAGGGAGTGGTAAAAGACGCTACAGACTGAAGGAAGGCTTGGCCCTCATATGCTCTACACCCTCACTACCCAAATATGGCCACTGCCAGGAGCACGGCATCTCCCAAGTGCCTGTGAGCAATGCAGACTCTTGGGCCCCAGCCCAGACCTCCCAACTCACACACTCCTGTTAACAAGCGCCCTGGATGGTCCAAGTGCACCTCTACATTTGAGGGACAAAAGCCCAGAAAGGACCTGAGGGGGAAAACAACAAGTGAAGAGAGCAACAAGACCTATATAGTAGAACAAAAAAAAAAAAAAAAAAAAAAAAAAAAAAAAAGTAAAGAAAAAAAGAAAAAAAAAAAAAAAAAAAAAAAAAAAAAGAAAAAAGAAAAGTTAAGAAACTAAGTGGAAAAAAGACTTATTTATGAGGTACTTTGAAAATCTGTGATGAAAAAAACAAGAACTTGCTCAAGAGATGCAGTAAGAATCATGATTTCAAGTTTTTAAAAATTACGTGAAAGTTCTTTTTTCAAAAGCCTCTAAAGTCTAACTTCCAAATACGTGTCTACACGATTTGTTTGTATCATTTCCACGACACCCGAGAGACAGGATAATCATTCTGTGTCAAGGCACATTAGCCTCTGAGCCAGATGCCTGCAGACACCCAAGTGCTGGTTGTTATCACACTCAGCATCATTACACAGGCTTCACAGTCCAGTCATATGGTCCTAAAAGAGCAGCCACCCACTGAAGTTACCAGACAGCCCACTGCAATTTCCTAGAGACCACTACATAAAACCAGTCACACCTTTCTATGGGAACTAGGTTATAATTGAGGGGTTACATCCTGACCAAAGGCACCAACAAATAACAGCAGTGACGATGTACAAAATCTATGCTGTAACTAAAATTTCTCTAAATATCAGAAAGTGAAAATCAGATTCAACCCATAACCCTGTTTTATCATAGAAATGGTATTAATAGATCATGCAGCCTCAAACTCCCCTTCTCCAATCATGAAATGAAAACCAAAAGGAGCCCCTACGCACGGCCAGGATGCACTTGAAAAGCTGAGCTCCCAACCATGCCACTCGAAGCACTACTAGACAAGCTCTCCTTCTTTAGCGAAGTCCCTTAAACGGACAAAAACTATTCATGTTATTGTATAAGGCATCTCCAAACTAAGACACAGAGCCACTAAAAATATAATCGCCCCATATAACACATTTTACCTGCAAACAATGTCAGTCATTAAAACTTTTTTCCATTAAGTTTATTGGTACATTTTAGGTATACAGTACAGTTACATTCATCATTAGGATCTTGTACCTTTTACATGATATATCTTGGTTCTTATTTTTTCCCTATTCCCCTGCCCTCACTTCATCCACTCCACCCATCCCCATCTGCAAAGACTTTGTTTCCATGTTTTTCCTTTTCTCCTACTTTTTCTTTTCCCTTCTTTCC
The DNA here is from genome assembly GCF_012274545.1 of Fukomys damarensis. Classification (NCBI taxonomy): domain Eukaryota; kingdom Metazoa; phylum Chordata; class Mammalia; order Rodentia; family Bathyergidae; genus Fukomys; species Fukomys damarensis. Next base: position 74,996,923 of record NW_022900950.1, on the reverse strand, counting down.
TTTCCTCTCTCCCTACCCAGTCATTACAACTTATAGTGCTTGCTATTAGCTATGATATTTCTCTGAGGCCTTTTTAAGTTTACAAAGTGCTATGATTTGGGTCTAAAATGTCCTCCAAAGGCCCTTGAATTGAACCCTGGGTCCCCCACAGGTGGACAAGGTAAACCCTTTAGAAGCCTGGGCCTAGAGGAAAGTTTTCCAATCATAAGCCAAAAAGTCCCTGGCTTCTTCTTCCCTCTTTTGCTTCTGAGTCATAAAGTAGGTATATGTTCTGCCACAGTCCTGTGAGGATGTGCTGCCACAGGCCCCAATCAATGGGGCTAGTCATCAACAGAAACATCCAAAACTGAGCCGAAATAAACCTTTTCTCGTTTAAATTCATTTATCTCAGGTATTTATTACAGTAACAAAAAACTGACACATAAAGCATTGTGGGAGAAGATACACACTGCCAATCTGGAGTGGCCCTGGCTTGTGGTACAGCTCCACACCTAGCACTTGTCTCTGGCCCTTCCTTTCGGGGAGGGGCTCACCACCTTCCTGGCCACAGGGACCAGCACGTGACCCAAAGCAGGCCACTCGGAATCCTTTCCATGTGCACATGCGCTGGAAAGGAACTCCTGGAACACAGAGCTCTGAGCAAGGCAATCTAGAGCAGCCATGGGTGGGGCAGATGTCCCTGTGGATTTTCTCAGGCAAGACTGAAAAGGTCAAACAGAAGTGAAATGTGGAACAGACAAGCAGACAGCAAACCTAAGGTGAGATGTGCTATTCAGTCAGTTCTCAGAGAACAGAGTCCTTACTTTTATTCTCTTTAATCTTTTCTAAATTATCTAATCTTCCTACAACAAACACGAATTATATAAAAAGAAAATTATGTCATGAAGTAAGGGCAGGGCTGACTGTCAATAACACACATTTTCTTTCCTGATTACATCCTACTCTGGGGCTGGGGATTTAGCTCAGCGGCTCCCACCACCTGACTTGCAAGCACAAGGTCTTGAGTTTGACCCCCATTACCACACACACAAAAAAGTCCTCCTCTGATGGGCTAGAATCTGAGGTAACTATGAGGGCAAAAAACCTAAAGCTTTCTGCAGAGGAAGGCCCTAT
>NW_022900950.1:74951744-74995656 GCF_012274545.1 Fukomys damarensis | reverse complement strand
GGAGGGAGGAGGGAGGAGGGAGGGAGGGGGAGAGAGGGGCAAGAGGGAGAAGGGGGAGAGAGGGACTGCATGGAACATGGAACCTAGGACCTCAAACATCCTATGCAAATGCTCGAGTTACAGCCCAGCTCTTTAATTTTCTATTAATACTAGCTGCCTGTAGATTTCTCTATAATCCCATCAATATAATTCATGATCACATAAAAATTCAATTACAAAACCTATAAAGCCAATTAGAAGCACACAATCTCCTTTCTGAGTACTTCTCATGAACACACCCTTCGCAACAGAAGCCAACAAACTAAATGTCAGTCTCTGCATGGGCTACAACCTCAATTCCTCTTCCTCAAAGACTTCTTCTTCTCTTACCCCAAACCTGACCATCAGACTTACGTAATGAACTTACCTTCCTCTTACACAATGCAGTGCCATTTTCCTTCAATTAAAAAAAAAGAAAATTCTTCTTTACCTCCATGTCAGTCCTGAGATAATCACCCCTCTTCACTAGCTTCTGGAAAACTCAGAAGAAGCCTCACATCTTACAGAAGGAATTCCATTCAACAGACAGCAGTAGAGCCAGATATTATGAAATTCCTGTTTCACAAAACTTCCAGCTTAAAAGCAACATAATTCTGGCAGTTGAGAGTAACATGGTTTGCCAATGCCTGACATAGCATTTGAGAATCATATTCACAGGAAACTATATTTCAGGTCTTATTTTGACATAAAATGCTAAGAACACCAAAGTTAGAAATACAGGTAATCCTCTGGCCTTTTAACTATTTTTCTTTAAAGAACTAAGAAACACAGTACCATACAATTATTACATGACAGTTAAGCAAAATGACTAAGCCACAAAACCTACTCAATCCTTACACCCTATCAAAGTCTACCCACCGTCCACACGGTGAAGTGGACTAAGGAGAACTCAGCCTGGCAGCCCTGGCTGCATCCCTACGGACTCCTCTCCCTCATCCAGCCAGATCGAAGTCAAGACAAGACCTCAGGCACACTCAAAGAGATGGAAGTGGTCTGTGCATGGAGGGGACAGCAGGGTGAGCATGAGGAAAAAGGGAGAGATGAAATGGACTGCAGCATGGGTGGGACCTGGGAGTGACCACTTCTGGACAGACTGGCACTTGCTCATTTCAAGAAACATCAGCTGAAGACCATCTAGGGCCAGGACACCTAGCCTCCAATACAAGACTGGAAAGTACTACAAAGTTCTCAGTCTTCAGAGAACTCTACAGTGTTGGGTAGAGGCAAATAAGACAAAAGAAAACGGGCTGACGCAAAGGCCAAACCAGAAGCAGTAGGACCTGCAACCCTCCTGGTGGGGCAGTCTGAGGCCAAGAGGCTCGGTCCTGGCCTCCTGCCAGTGCATTTCCCCTATTTCAACCCCAGGTCTGTGTCTCCCTTTCCCAAGGCAGACAGCTTCCCCCAATGCACCTTCCTGTGAAAAAAGAGGTGACATTTTTGTGGTCTTCTAACACATAATGCATAGTGAAAGTTGGCACACACCTATTTACTACAAACTTAGAACCTACAGAGTTGAAACAAAAAGGGCACAAAACAGGAACTCAAAACCCACGAGTCAAGCTTCAAAGGTAAGAACATCCCACTTAGCAAAAGGCAGTTGAGGGTTCTCACTTCACCACTCCCACCTTGCCCAGGTCTTTCACCACAGCCTGACACAGCGCAGGCTGCGGCTCTCACTCTCGTCAAGCTTGTATCCAGCTGTCCCCTCAGAGGCCCCAAGATGCAAGAGATTTCACTTTGCAGTGAACAGACTTATTCTAGACTTATTCTGCTCTAATGTGCAGTCTCAGAAGAAGGACACACTGCCTGTTGAGCAGGCAAGTTACGGAATCTTCTGATTTTCTATAAAAGACTATAAAACAAACATGTTTCTTCTATAATAAAAGTATCTTTTAAAAAACAACAACAAAACACATATAACAACACGGATAAACCTTGAAGACATTATGAAATAATGTTTTGGCTAAGTGAAACAAGCCAATCCCAAAAAGATAAACACTGTGATTTTTCTCATAGGAGGTAATCTACCAAATTCACAGAGGCAGAAAGGAGAATGGTGTTGCCATGGGTTGGGCCAGGGGTTATGAAGAATGGCAAATTATTGTTCGGTGGGCACAAAGTTTCAGTTCCGCAAGACAAAAAAGATTTTTGGAGACAGATGGTGGTGATGGTTGCTCAATACTGTGAATGTAAGTACATGCCACTGAATGGTGCACTTAAAAATGATCAATTTATGTTCTGTGTATTCCACCACAATTTCAAAAGTAAATAAAATGAAGTCTTGAGGAACGAATTTCATATAAACTAGAGCCCAACTGTATTTAACAGTACACATACTTTTTTCCAGCACTGCACAATGGTTCTAGTAATTACAATAGATACTGACTAGGGGCCGTGGTATAGATCAGTGGAATCATACTTGCCTACCATGCACAAGGCTCCGGGTTCAACATCAGCACTATAAAAAATGGTGTGTACCTGTGTGGGGGAGAACTATTACCTAACTTCCTAAAGAAAACACCTAAAGTGAACACATGCACTCAGAGTCCTGCCTGGAGAGCCAAGGCCCAGAAAGTTTCCTGGAGAAATAGTCACCAACCTCCTTCCCAATGACATAAGCACCCTTATCCCCAACACAATCATCACCACATTTGGTGAATCCTTCCCATGCCTTCACCTGATACACATTATCTCACTCCCCAGAAGCCTCCAGCAGGAGGAAATGAGATCCAGGATCACAGAGCTAAGAAGTGGATTGCACAGCCAACTTGTGAACAGCGCCATTTCCCAGTGTGGACCTCCTGTGACCACCTCTCCCCAGATCATATGCATAAAGGACTGGCTTCTTACAGTGGACTACAAACCCACTCATCCACTCATTTCTTCAACACAGACACACTGCATACCTGCTCTATAAATAATCCAGGGCACTATTTTAACACCTAGTTGCAGAAATCCAAAATGAAAAAAGAAGCTACACCCACCCCCCCTAGTCCTCTCCATAACTAATTTCTAAGCCCAAAATACTTGAAGTGCTGCTGTAACTCTTCACATTTAATTTTTCATGCCTCTCAGTCATGAATCCCTGGCACATCCACTTGCCTGTGTGCCTAAGTGGTAGAACTCCTCACTGAACTCATTCTGTCCTGGGGCAAGGGAGGAAGCTGCAGAGCTGGGTGCTGGCCTGCATTCATTTCCCATCAGCACTTCTCCAAATTTCCCCCTAAACTTCCCTGACGGGAGAATTAACTGCACCAGGGCCTTCTCAAGTTTGTTGTTTAACCCATGAGAAAAGTATTTAAATGCTAGTTGTCTATTTTTATGATGCATGCAAACTGAATGTGCTAACTTTTGAATTTTAATGCAAAAGTGAATCTGAAGCAAATCTCTAGTCTTAATATAGCTGGCACTAAGAAAAGTGAACTGTTTATTCATAGTCTTCAGAGACTACCGACCCACAGTTAGCACAGATGAGGAAGTCAGCCCAGCTGTCTTGGGACACAGGATTCCTTGCTGCAGGCTTTCAGGTAATTTTCTGGCAAGTTCTTCCCCTCAGCAACCAACTGTGGCTTAACATTTACTGTAGTACGAACAGGCTTCACTTCACCCTGGCGGTTATGTTTTCACGTGCATAAATGTGTAAAGTCCCCAAGGTCAGGGACTGTCAAACTTCCTTATTTGTCCAAGGCATCTAAGTCCTATTCTTGCCCGTAACAGGCACTTGATATGGTAGGCTCTTAATAAATACATTTTTAAAAATACCTGTATGTAAACTGTGCAGTAGGCCTTTTTCCAAAAAAATGCTTCATAAATTTCTCAAAGATCCTTAATTTTGGTGCTTTAAGAAAGCCCTGCACCAAGGATTTGGCTTAGTGGTTCCAATGCCTCACAAACTGAAGGACCCAAGTTTGATCCCCACTACCCCAAAAAAAAAGACAGAAAGAAAGAAAAGAAAAAGGAGAGCCCTGCTGCCAATGGAGTTCATTTTTCTTTCATCTCTACTTCTGGACCAATCAGCCTAATAACATGTACTACATGCATGTATGTGTTTTAAAATTGTATTTGCCTGTTGTTTCCTTCCCATGTAAATGCAAACGTTAAAAATTCAGGGCTGGTGGGTCGGGATTTACGTTCTGGCACCTGGCGCCTGTTTTGCAAATGCAAGGACCCAAGCTGATCCCCGTACAAAAAAAAAAAAAAAAAAATTCAGGGCTGGAAATGCAGCAGCTCAGTGATAAGAGTGCTTGCTTAGCATGCACAAGGCCCTGGATTCAATCCCAAGTACCACCCAAAAAAAGGGCATTAAAGTTTAAAACTGCTGTTATTCTCCACACTCTAAATGCATTGGCTAGTAAGCAAAAATGTGCAAACTCCTTCTGCAACAATTTAAAACGCTTCCAGTTCTTATCCTTTTCTCCTTCTATAATGATGTCATCCAAAGTAAGAACTACATATGTGCCAAGAAGAAAAAGTGAAAGATCTATTCATTTGTATTTAGTATAGAAATCTTCAACTTCAAAATTAAGTATGCTATACCAGTAAATAATTTCCAGCAGCTTTAACCGAAAGCTTGGCCTCATACAAGCAACCAAGAAAGGTAGCATTTACATGTGACATCAGAACAACTGCTGTTGAAATGCCGAGAACTTTCCCTCCCACATAGCTAATGTTTACCATGCTCTTGGTGACCTCTCATCTTCCCCAAGGCTATGTAGTTATATCACTGACTTAACATGAACTTTACTTGTATTCTTTGTAGTCCCCACCCCTTCTACAAAAGTCAGAAAAAGTGTTGCAGCAAAGACTACAGATCAGGGGAACACAGCAAGTAAGCCAGGCTTAACGTCTCCTCCCAGTGTCCTCAAGGCCCCCACAGCTAGATTTCCTGTCACTCACAGGAACACAGAAGAACAGGCACCACTAGGATAACTGCTAAGGTAATTCTGAGCACAGAATCCTTCAGAATCCCACATTCAATGAAAAAGATCAAAATTGGTTTTGGTAAGGGCTGGGGATTTAGCTCAGTGGTTCCACCACCTGCCTTGCAAGCACAAGGTCCCCAGCACAAAAAAAAAAACAAACAAAAAAACTGGTTCTGATATATCTTAGCATATTGAAAAAAGGGCCTGTGCACCTAGTCAGGCTTCCAACATTTACAGTAAACACATACCAACATATGTAAGAGCATTTCGTTATTTTTTGTAACTGCCACACACCAATTTTAATCAACAGAGAATGTCTCAATAACTTACTGATGTTCCCTTTTCACACAGGACCTAGAGGCTCACTTTCTACACCCCTCCCAAGCAACATCACATATGCCCCGTGTGTTACAGACATTAGGGCCAGGGATGTAGCTCAGTGGTGCTGTGCCTGTCTCGCTAGCTCAAGGTCCTGAGTTTGATCTGTGGTACCAGAAAAAAGGAAAAAAAAAAAAAAAGATTCATAAGCTATTTGTTGCACACATTAGCTCTCCAGGATAATTTAGTACCAAGACAGTAATAATAATAGACCCAGTGTGTTGACAAGCTTTTCTAGTCATGAACAGTTTCTCAGCAAATGAGGCCTGCTTCTTTTCTTCACAGGCTTGTCCTCTTCTGGTTCTGTTTTCTCTGAATCTCCTCACCCTTGTCTGCCACCACTTTCTACTATACCGAAAAATACTATCTTTTGACATACTTGGCAGCATCCCACAGTGTTATCCAAAGGTGCTCTGAAAATGAGACCTTTTGATGCAAAGCGTTCAGTCCTATGATGACAGCGCAAAGCACGGCACTGGGGAATGTGTGAAAACGCAAACAACTGCTAACCCTGACCTCAATTCTAAGCATCAAGTTGACTGGAGTCAAACTAAACCTCTGCATATTCACTCCCACTCTCCAGGTCTTTACTCTCACTATAAGCAAGTCAGAAATTCTCTGCTCAAATTAACTGAATTTTTTCACTTCATTATAAAACACACACTGTAAGAAATACAGAAAACTAGTGAACAAACCAACCTGAAGGCCCATCACCCAAGCTGGGCAAATTTTCAAGCCATAAAAAAACAGGACCCAAAAGACTCTTAGTGCAAAGGCTCTAAAAGAAGTCAATCACAGGAAATCAGGAATAGGCCAAAGTAGGTATTCTGACTTCCAAATAATAGAGCTTGAGAACAGAGACTGCATTAACACACATACTGCACATAAGATTAATCATAATTTTAAAAAATTAATCGTAACTGTTTTAAAAACCCTTCAAAGGATATTTCTTTCATGGCTACTGTATTTTTTATGTTCCTACTAGAAACCAAGTCTCAAATGAAAAAAAAAAAGGCTCCTGGTCTAAATGCTGAAAAGAAAGGCGAATGAACACTAAATATAGTACTGAGTTCCATTCAATTCAAAGAATATATTGATTATTTAGTTCCAGAAGGGGCAGAACCAGGATTTGAGGATCTTAAAACTGGGGCACAGGGCCAGGGGAGTATTTTAAGAGAAAAATTATATACTACTAGTACATTACTATACATTACTATCTGAAATTTTAATAAGTATAACCATGTAAAAATATTCCTAGGAACCCTCCTATGCAAGTGAGGATAAGACAAGCATGTGTCTGTGCAGTTGGGAGCAGGGGGACAAAAAGACTTCCAGAGTAAGAGACGGCTACGCAGAGATGTGGAGAAAGCACAAGAAGCAATCTCCCCACACAGGAAGTAATCTCCTGGCACAGAAAACAAGTCCCAAGGTGGAAACAAAGAAGATGTCAACCAATTTCATTTTAATAAATAAACGCAAATCAAAAGAAGCACATAAAAAAGTAAAAAATCAAAATAAACCAAGAAGCATAAAATACTAATCTGGGCCTCTAAGATTATGAAAAGATGAACAAAAATACTGCACCCCTGTGCTGGGGGACACGAATAACCCCAATACACTAAGACACTGGCGTGTGAATATAAACTGGAACGCCCCCCCGGGGGGTGTTCAGGAATACTTTTCATAGACTTTAAAATATGCCTGCCTTTTGAACCAGCAATTATAGTTCCAGTGATGTATCCCAAAAATATAACTGCATAAGCATTCCAAATATAGATGCAGTATATATCCCTTTTCAAAGGAAACTCATATATAAAAAATTAGATTTTAAATTATGAAACATGTAACACACTACCAAGGCAGTCATTAAAGTGATTATAATTAGATATAAACATGGAAAGATGGTGATAATCCATTAACTTTAAAAGGCAAGTTAGAAAACTGTATTGCCATACAATCCACTTTTAAAAACTACAGTAGAAGCTGAGGGTGTAGCTCGGTGGTGGAGGCACACTCAGCATGACAAGGCCCTGGGTTAGATCCCCGGCACTAAAAACACACACACACACACACACACACACACACACACTCTCTCTCTCTCTCTCTCTCTCTCTCTCTCTCTCTCACACAGTCAAAATAATATAATACACTATATTAATACAAAAAACCTTGACAAGATACATTAAAACCTTACAGAATACAACTCAAGAAAAAAAAACACACCCTAAAAATGGGCAAAAGATCTGAAATGTACATTTCTCAAAACAATATATACAAACAGCCATTAAGCACATAAAAAGAGGCTCAGCATGATTAATCATTAAAGACATACAAACCAAAACCACAATGAACTGTCACTTCATACTCACTAGCGGAGGCTACACTGCAAAGTCAGCAAGCGCTGGTGAGGATATAGAAAGTCAGAACTCTTGTGACTACTGGTAGGAAGGTAAAGCTGTACAGCACTACAGAAAACAGCAATTCCTTAAAATCTCACATACAGAGTTACCATGTGAACCAGCAATCTCCTTCTTACACATATAACCAATAAAATTAAAAATGTAAGTACACACAAAAATCTGTACCCAAACGTTATCATCATTAATAGATCCAAACTGGATATGTGTATCAACTGATGAACAAAATGTGGTACATCCATAAACTGGAATATTACTTGGCAATAGAAAGAAATGAAATAATGAGATATACCATGATATAGATAAACCCTGGAAATATTAAGCTAAATGAAAAAAGTCAGCCACAAGAGGCCACATATTATATGAATCCATCTATTGAAGACATTTAAAACAGGAAAATACAGAGAAAGAATATAGATTAGTGGTTGCTAGGGCCTGCAGTGAGGGGGGTGGAAAGTAACTTCTAATGTGTGTGGGGTTTATGTTTATGGGGTGATGAAAATTTTCTGAAATTAGATGGCGCTGATGGTTGCATAACTGAATATACTAAGCACCACTAGGGCCAGGAAGTGGCTCATTGGTGGGGTACTTGCCTAGGACATGCGGGCCTGGGTTAAATCTCCAGCACTTCCAGTCAATCAAACCACTGAATTATATACCTTAAAAGAGTGGATTATGTGAATATTGATTTGGGCACATTGTGAATTGTATCTTAATAAAGACATTATTTTTTTAAATACAGCATTTATCTCTGCACTTTATAGTGGCTTATTTTTCTTGTATTTTATAATACTCTCTTTTAAAAGTTTTTTTTTAAATAAAAAACATTGCACTTAACAGCTGGGCATGTTTGAGTGAGTACTAAATTTGATTTCCACTATAAATCAGGGACAGTTATGGTTTCCATCTTAATGCTACCTAGGTCCTAGTATTACTGGAATTATTAAATGGAATACCATTTGTACCAGGATTTAAAGAATATCTGAGACAAAGCAGAGATTCAGAAATTAGCTATTATGATTGTACCTTCATAATAAAAAAGCTACTTACATTTTGAAAACTCAAACTTGCCCTTTTAATTACATCACTGTGCTTTTATTCATTTCTCATTTAAAAAGCACTTCTCTTTCTGACTGAGACAAATGCCAAATGAAAAGCAATTAAGATTCAAGAACAACATGGCAAAAAACTTAGGATATCTCAGACCTAGTAGGGAACGTTTGCTATTGCATAGATTCCACATGGTTTAGGTGCTTCATGCTTCAGGAAAGGGGCCACTAGTCTAATTTTACAAAGTAGGAAATCAAAGCTTGCAAATACTTATTTGGTCAAGATCACCCAAAGCAAGATGCTGATTCAGAATTCAAGACTCATGATCCCAAAGCCTATCCTGTACAATATATCTTGAGAGAAAATTGGTTCCCTGAAAACTACTCAAAAGAAAGGGAAGGGAAAGGACTAAAAACAATCAAGATGTGTTATGCACAGGAACCAACCCCCTATGATGAATGTAATCATAAAGAGCAAATATGTACTGATTTAATTTTTCTAAAAACTACTCAAAAGAATCCACTTAAAATCCATAAAAGTTGCAGAGGGGGAGAGGATGCAGGCTGGAGAAATAGCTCAGTAGCAGAGCACTTACCTAACATGTATAAGGCCTTGACTTTGGCTCCCAGCACTCAAACAAAAAAAAAACCAACTAAGTAATGAAAGTGTTAAATACTCAGTAATTCTATTATAATCCCAATAATGTCAGTGAGAGGAGGAAAAGGAGGTCTCTGTAGGAACAAAGAATGAGTCAAAAGCTGAAACCTTTTAGTGTTAATTCTTGATGTGACCATAAGCTTGCATGACATATTAAGAGGCATATTAATTTTCACAAGCCCATCACTAATGTTTTGATATTTAAATCATCCTCTTCTGAAGCATCAAAAGCATCATCCTTGGCTATTTTCCCTGCTTCAGTTGCCAAAAGAGACACTGGCTGACTACACAGGAAATGGGAGGACAGAAACTAGGAGTAAGCAAGAAGACATGTTTGAAAAGACACCAATTTGAAAAGTGTCACACTTATTATTAAGAATTTTCATGTTATGACAGTTTCTATATCCCTACCCAGCTTCAACTGTATCAGAAAAAACAAGAGTATCCTATCCGTACTGTTTCCCCAATACTCAACCTGCTCAAATGAGAAAAACAAACTAAATCCCTCTGCCCTGTTCCAATCTTCAGTTTACTCATCTGATAAATATGTTTGGGTTACATCTTTTTAAAACTGTCAACTTACAAAAAAATCAATGAAGAGAGCAAACACCAATCCTACTCAGTGAGACCCTAGGCCAACAGAAGTAAATTTATTATCCTCAGTCAAGCCTCACACATTTCTCTAGGAAATATACTAAAGACAACAATTTCAACAAACACTGACTTCTTTTATCACTTAGGCGCACATGATATTCTGCACACTGAAACAGCTTGTGAGCTATAGAGCCAGGATACCCTGATCCCTACTGACCCTATCCCAGGCTCCATTACCTTACTCAGGCCTTGCCAATCTTTCTAGTCTCCTTCATAAATGAAACCATCAGATGAAAAAGGAAAATCAGCAAAAGACAAAGGTATATCTGAGCATTACAAACTGGTAAATTAAAACATGACTAACCCTTCCAATAATGCAATAGCCTGTACGTCTAAAATAATGCTTTAAGAAGGAAGATAAATTGGTTGGTATGCATTGTAATCCCAGCACTCTATATGCCTGAGACAGGAGAATCATGAGTTTGAGCCCAACATGGGCAACTTTGCAAGACTGTCTCAATTTTTAAAAAAGGGGCTGGGGATGTAGTTCTGTGTAGGTGGGCATTCAATACCCAGTACCACAAAAAAAAAAAAAAAAAAAAAAAAAAATTTTTTTAAAAAAAAAAAAAAGAGGGAGGAGGAGAAAGAAGAGAAGGAGGAAGAGAAGGAGAAAGAGGAAGAGAACAAGGAGGAAGAAGAGGAGGAGGAAGAAAAGAAGTGGGGAGATAGACAACAATGACAGATGAAGGCAAAAGTCAGCTATATTTTTGGAACGCTTGGAGAAAGGCCCAAAGGAGGTATGGGCTTACAAAAGGGACCTTAGAAAGTCTACATTCGGGACATCATGTTGAAATTTGATATCTTTTTTTTTACTAAAATACTGCTATGTCTTACATCTAATCAGGTCATCGTCTTGGGTACTTTAGCTGAGGGAAAATACATATCCATCTTCCTTCTCCTGCTCCCATAAAGCCTGTGCCCAGGGTTGTTTTTTTTTTTTTTTTTTTCTTTTTTTGAGACAGGGTCTCACTATGTAGTTGAGACTGACCTGGAACTCACTATGTAGCCCAGGCTGGTCTCGAACTCAATGATCCTCCTGCCTCAGCTGAGTGCTGGGATTACAGGTGTGCACCACCACGCCTGGCTGCCCAGGGTTCTTAACATTTTTCTTTGCACAAGCCCAAAAACAATTTGGAAAAATTATGTGCTCCTTTGTACATTTTTAAGTTAACATTCAAAATACCACATTATAATTTAAAATGATTGCAAAGAACATAATTTCTGATAGTTGCAAATGTTAAGTTTTAAATCAGACTATTAAATGTATTAAACAGATACAGTTCTGGCTGAAACGCTATAACTATTTCCACACCCAAATCCATATTAAAAAATAAATAAATGAACAGACCCTATTCTAGAGCTGGAAACTGTACTTCATTTCCATCTCTCCTTGATCTCATTTTCCATTCACTCCTCCTTCTACACAGCATTCCATCCTGGGATTTCTATGCCTGAACATCTATCCTGTGTCTCTGCAATAAAAATCTGTAAATGTATGGAATCTGAGTATTAACCATAAAAATCAGTAAAGTTTCCCCCATATTGAGGTAAATGTGATTATTATTTTAAGGAAAAAACTGGCCAAAACTACAAATTTTAAATAAGTTGAAATTTTATTGGAAATGCATATCTTGAGACAGATGACTTTCCAGATTATTACTGAAACAACAAGATGTACCTATTGTTCTCTTATAGATGTAGTGCTAAAAATGTCTTCAAATAAATTCTTTTCTACTAAAGAATGATATGCGGGCCAGGGATTTAGCTCAGTAGTTCCACCGCCCACCTTGCAAGCAGAAGATCCTGAGTTCGATCCCCAGTACCCACCCCTCCTCCAATAAATGATATGCATCCATGAATTTTTAATCTATTTGTCATCTGATCACTCAATTCCTTCATTTTATTGAAAGCAAATGAGAAACTTATTTACAAAACTCATACTTATTTACCCAGTTAAACTCAAAATATGATATTAATTTGAGCTATGTCATATACATATTCTTTCACAAATGGAGTTAATTATCAAAATTTTGAGCATGGGGGCCATAGTGCTGCTCAGTGGCAACGCATATGCTCACCATACACAAGGCTCTGAGTTCAGTCCTCAGCACCAAAACGAAAGAAAACAAAAAAAGATGTCTGCTATCATACATTCTCGCTTCATCAGATGAGCTTTCATTTTAAAAGAAAAACTTGGCCATCTACAAAATGAACATGTAAGTCCCTCTCCTGCCAGATCATATTCCAGTTAGCAAGATCACAACAAGGGCATCATAAAAACGGCCGCCATCCAATTACAAGCAACCCAAAGCTGTGGTTTTCAACTGTGGCTGTCCACATTCTAACACAATTCCTCTAGAGTGGGCCAGCAGAACCTGGAGCTTCTGAAAAGCTCCCCAGGGAGTCTTCAGTATGGGTCAGGGTTAAAAACCACTGCATCAACTAATATCTAAGCATTAAAATTTGTTTTGAATTGTGGAAGGGTGATGTGCAGCTCTGACCAGCAGGTTTATCCAAGGTTGGTGTTTTAAGTTTTCCAGCTGGGGATTGAACAAGGCAGGGCATGTGCTAGGCAAGAGCTCTCCCCACTGAGCTATACCCTCTGCCCCAACGCTTAGAGCTGTGTGTTGTCTGTTCTGTTCTGGTTTGGGTGCTAAGGATTACTGAATCCAGGACTGTGCACAAGCTAATCATACACTCAACCACAGCAATACACCCCAGCCCCTTTTTTAAATCATGACAATACTACAAATGTGTAGTAAACACAACAAACAGCAGGGAACTTGAAAGTATGCCTGCCTTCCTATTCCTCACATACACCCAAATATCTAATCCCTATTTCTGTATTACTCATCAATCCATCCCCAAAGGTAATGCTACATGATTGTTTTCCTTTTATTTCCCTATTCTATCCATCATTAACGTGATTATTCTTTTCTATTCTTCTGATCTTTTTTTTAACCCAGTACCGAAAGAAACTGCTCAATTCCCCCCGGCTCAGCTGTAACTTGCAATCTATCTACCTCATCCTCCAAGTGCTGGGATTAAAGACATATGCCACCATGTCCAGCTTCTTTCAATCCATTTTAGTGTGTTAGTAATCCCATCCTCGTTCAGGGTTTTACCTTCTGTTCAGACTCCCTGACTTTAGTCTATTTTCCCTAGAGCCCATGAATATGTCTGGGTTCATGGTTCTTAGCTGCCATCTACAAAATCCACTCCACATGTTTTAAAGTCATTTACTTCATCTGAGTACTAGATTATGCCCAGGCCTACGACATGGGCTGAATCACATTGTAGAACTGGTCTGGAAAGGGAAGAGCTACTGCCTACTGGTCACTCAGCTAGGACAGGAAGCTGCCCTGAAATCAACAACACCATGCTAACTGCCTGTTCCTTCACACTGCACTCCCAAACCCACGTGTCACTCACATTGGTAGAACCAAAGTCACATGTCTGAACCCTTTCAGCAAGAGTTCAGGTAACAAGAGTTTGATGGGCACTTACATTTTATTATTTTGTATTTTCTTTTAGGAATTTAGGATTTACCATGCAGAGAACAACCCAAATGCAAAAAGGATACACAAAATCAGATCTTGGCAGGTATAAAATAACACAAGTCTTCAGGAAGAATTCATCTTCTCAATTATCCATTACCTTCTACTAAGGAAAATGCAGTACAGTGGACATAGAAATGTGCAGTTCAGGGCCCAGCTGCCTAAGCTGTTGGCAGGAAGCCTCCAGCACCCAGCTCCTTCAGGGGCAGCCTCCTCTCCAGACAATCACCAGCCCAAACGTCCCTGTGGAGGGTGTTCACATCCACTGGTTAAGGAAGGCCAAGGCAGAGAAGCCTGGCCCTTTCAGTCCAACACTGGGCAGCTCCGATGGGCCATGAATATACCAAAGCTCTCCCTGGTATTGCTTAGGCTCTGCAGGCCTTTTCTGAAGTTAATTTCTCCTTCCCTAACCCTGGTCAGCCTCTCCCACAGGTGTCAGTCTTTTAAAAATACCCTGTACACCAAACTCCTTGACTACCTGCTCCTAAGGAACTCACGCTGCACCAGTAAACAACCTCCAAGAACTTCCAACTAGAGAGACTGGGAAGGTTCTCACTCTCCCCGTCTCATCTCCCCTGCTGCTCTAAGTGCTAAATTAAATGTCACTACCAGTCATTTGCCAAATTTTATCCAGGCACTTTCTGGTTGACTGAAGCTCACTGCCATGGTTTGGATAAGTGCTGAAGGATTGGTCACCATCCTGTGGTGCCACTGGGAAGTGGAAGAACCTTTAGGATGTGGGGCCAGAGGAAGGAAGGAAGGAAGATCACTGAGGGTGTGGCCCTGAAGGGGACACTGGGACCCCAGGCCCTTCCTCTCTCTGCTTTCTGCCTCTGAAGCTGAATGGCTTCCTCCTCCACACACTCCCACCATGATGTGCTGCCTCGTCACAGGCTCAAAACCAAAAGCCAAGCAACAGGGCCATAGATTGAAACTCAAAACCATGAGCCAAAAAAAAAAAGAAAACCTTTCCTCTTTTTTGAGTTGATTATTTCAGTGTTTTGTTACAATAGCAGAAAGCTGACTATCCTATTCGTCCTCTAAAAGATTCTTCAACAAGGGCTAAAAAATACAGAATTCTCCAAGTTTGTGTAAACTACTTTTCTCATAATAACAGAAGTATGGCTTGGCTAAGTATAAATCCTTGGCTGTCATTATCTTTTGAATATACTGTTTCATTGTTGCCTTGCTCAATATGCCATTTTCAGAAATGCAACAATGGTCAAATTCTTTAAATTATTGTAGTAACTTACAAATTCTTGTAAATTATTCTGTATTTTGTCAGGTGTACTTGAGAATTTTTATTACTTTGTCTTTGAAATCTACTTATTTTACTACACTATATCTTAGAGTTGATAATTTTGGGTTAATTATCATAGGTAGCTGGTGGACACTTCATGTAAGTAAATAATTTTATTTTTAGAATGTTTTCTTGGATTATTAGCTCCATACCACTGTTTTGTTTTGTTCCTTCGTAGTCTAATTAAGCATAAGTTGTTTCCTCTTCTCTATCTTCTACTTCAAACATTTCCTGATCTTTTTTATTTCATGGAAAAATTTTTATTTCACAGGCAAGAATTCAAGCTATCAGAAAATCTGAGGGGCTGGGGATTTAGCTTAGTGGTTCCGGCGCCTGCCTCACAAGCACAAGGACCCAAGTTCAATCCCCAGTACAAAAAAAAAAAGAAAAGAAAAGAAAATCAGGTACAACACAGTTATGAGACACATGCTGGAGCCACCTGCTCCGGCCAGCTCATCTCCTTGCCTTATAAACCCCGAGCTTGCTCTACTCCCTGTAAATGTGATGTCTCTTAATTCCCCTCAAGTCCTGTCCTGCTTATCTCGCCAATGCCTTTCTCTCCATTCTAATGCCAAATTACCTCCCTTTTTCTAATTCTGCCAAATTTTCTGCCTAATTTTAGTAGTACAAGGCACTTTGTGTAAAAAATACAATTCTAATAGCCTTAAGTTTATAACATACTTCCTAAAATGAGAACTTGAGTGAGAATCATAGCAGGTTTTTCTTTTCATTTTCAGTACATGTTACACAAAGCTGAAAACTGTTCTCCAAAAACTTCTGTGTAGAAGCCCTAACTCACAGTACGTATCTTAAAAGCCAAGTGTGTTGGGACAAAAAATCTTTAAAGAAGTGGTTAAACAGACGTCAACAAGGTGGGCCCTAACCCAATGTGATGAGAGTCCTCACACAAAGAGAAAAACAAATGAAGACACAGGGAAGGCTGGTGATTTATAAGCCCAGAAGATGAGCTCAGAGGAAACTAATTCTGCCAATACTGTCCTTTGATCTGAGGTATCCAGCCTAGAACCACGAGAAAATAAGTTCCTGTTGTTTAAGCCATCAAGTCTGTGGTCCTTTGTTATGGCACCCATAGCATAATAAATACAGGAAATATATGCTGTCAAATAATAAATGGGACATGAACATGTTTAACCTGATTTAAATCTGCACTATATATATGTACTGAAATATTACATGGTATTCCATTAGTATGTACAATTTTATGCTACATAATAGCTAAAAATAAATTTTAAGCAAATAATAAACATATAAGTAAAGAATGAGTTTATAGTTTAGACCAGTATTACATTGCAAATATTTATAGATGCAAAACACACAAAGGTTGTCTTTATCTTCCCACCAAGGTATCCAGTAATTTGTTCTACACCTCAACAACATCATCCTCTCCTCCTATAGACCCCCTGGGAATCTAATCTCCACCACTACTCAGTAAGGCTGTCACTCTAGAAAAGAAACCGAGATTCTGGTGAATGCGCCCTTCCTTGACAATGGCATGTTGTTGGCAAACAAGATGAAGCAGCAAAGGATTCTTCTATCCTACATTTCACTAGTTTGTGAAAGAAGCCTTTCTTTGGAAATGAGTCTAAAAACCTCGGTGAGAGATGTATGATATTCTGCTACTTCTATAAATACATGAAATCAAAAAACACAAACAACCAATATATTTAGCATTCATTATACATTTATTAGCAAAAGCTTCATTATACACTCAAAAATCAGAAGTTAGATTTTCTACTTGTTTTGCCTTATTAAGATTTATTTCTAGTCTCAGTAGTAAATCTTACATAACAACCTTATGTTTTTATAACCCTTAATTACTTTCAAAGCACACTCATAACCAGAATGCTGTTACATTCTTGCAAATAATTGGCTAGCAAAACAGATACTAGCCTCATTCTGCTTTGAGTGAAGCACATTCAGAAGTTAACTGACTCGCCATAAATCATACCACTAGGAAGTTGTAGGACTTAACAGTCAGAGCCCCTGACTTCTTATACTGGCTCAAGCCATAAAATGGAATTAAAGCATTAATTTAATATATGCTTGTTTTCAAACACTGATATTTTGGTTTATCCAATAGTGTATCCCCACATGTTTCAAAGTTATATTCTGGTTGCTTTAAATAGAATTCAATATAATGACTAAATTTGAAAATGATGGTGACTCATACATAGATTGTACTCATTTTGCTGTATTTTATATAGCTACTCATCTTATGCCATCTCAACTTTCTTTATTCTACACTACTTAATGTGGTTAATTTTGTCCTAGTTTATCTGCAATTTAAAAAGCTATGTTATAGTCCAAGAGCAAGAAAGAATAACCAATCCTTGAAATGTGAAAATTCCCCTACATTCTAAAAATGCATAAGGGAAAAACCAAATTAAACGAGAAAGTTATAGCAATGGGAAAAAGCACATGTACATCTGCTAAGTGTTAAGGTTCTTCATTAGTTTCCTCAGTGAGAAAACACTAAGTGTTTATAACTGAAATTTTGTCTTTGTTTTTCTCAATGCACAGTTTACAGAATTTAAGATTAACCTCTGGGCATCTCTGAGCTTTTGCAACTAAAAATAAATCTCAACTATTCGGGCCAATAGAAATAAACATGGTAAGCAAGAGCAGAATAAAGAGAAAAACTCACCTGATAAAATAAGACTTTGTAATAACGGACTTTCTAAAAAGTTTACATCTAAGAACAGGCTCATGGACCACCTACTTTATTCTCTTACCAGATGAGATAATGTGAAAAACCTAAAACAGAGGTTTTCAAGGACAATCAAAAGTTACAGCACTTCTAGAGCAGAGAGATCATATAACAAGAAGTTATGAACACCAAATGCTGCAGGCAGCCTCTAACAGTCAAAGCAATCTGCATGAATTATGTCAAGTTTAGAAGAGTAATTAATATAGGCCTAATAACAGCCTCACAAGATAGTCCAAGTAATTTTCAATGTTCTACTTATCTGCAAATCTTTTCAAAAGTAATGTTAAACTGTGCTCCCCTCAGCAGCACATATACTAAAATGTACTATTAAACTAAATTTTTCAGTAAAGCATATTTAAATGTATATTCAGCCATATTAAAAGCTTCGATGGTTTAATGCCTGGTTTAACACATAATAATTCATTTGTAAAACACATAATAATTCAATTGTCAACCACAGTGTTACTCAGTAGTCCTTGGTGTCGACCCCTGAAAAGTTAGAGCAAATCTTTAGATTCCAGAAGCATGGGATCAAGTACGTGGATGAGCAAAGTCTCATGTAACAGAGAACAGAAGACAGCAAACCCAATAGCTGCTTTTCCCTTCCTTCCTTAGAAGCAAAGTCTTAACTAGACACATGGCTGCAGAACAGACCCTTTCCTGGCCTGCTGTGCAGCCGAGATGCGGCCATAGGACTGAGTTCTGAAAATGAGAGCTCTGTATAAGCACCGGGGCTATGCCCTGGAAAAGAGGAAATGCTACTCCAGCTCCTCCTTACTTCCTGGAGAGAAAAATGAACACAATCCTGCACGTTGAACAGTCACCTTGGATCTAGAGACGGAAGAAGCCACCACCTTGATCTTGATCCTCTTGGAGTGGTCACTTCACCCTGGCTGCCCACTGTAATCCACAGGGAATCTGCTGTGGAGATTTCTGTCTCACGAAGCTGATCCTGATCCTCACCGACATTATTACACAGCACAGCAGTAGCAGGGATGGGAAAAGCAATAGTTGTAATACTTCAACACTAATGTACACACACCCTGCAGCTCCTGACCATGTGCCAGGAAAATACAATAAGTGCTTTATACACATTTTTCAGTTTAATATTTGAAAAAAAAAAACTTGTGAAACAGGCATTATTAGTCCCATTTCCTTAAACACGCAATGCGTTGTCTTTATTGGTAACCTATTTATTCCCTGCCAAACCCCACCCCTACACCCCCAAAGTCTTTGAAAATCTTCTCTTTATTCTTATTTTTTAAAAAACTGTATGATGTGCTTTGAGGGAGTCTCAATTCCCTGCACAGGGTGCCTGATGTGCCACAATCTTCTACTCTCATGCTTTCACTCCCACTCTACTCTTCTCTCCATCAGTTACCATCTTGTCCATTTTCTATCTTACAGAATTTTGGGAAATCTCTTATCAGCTGACAGCTCTTCTCCCATACATTTCTTCACTGTTGGCTTTTCCTCCCTTTTAAACTTTTGTCCTGTCACTAAATGGAATCTCGTGAGAAAAAAGACACTCGACTCAATCAATTTTCACAAACTTTTTGGGAAAAAGACTATGTGCATGTGTGTATTTTTCTTTGATTTCAACAAGCTAAGATAGTTTGAAATCAATCAAATGAAATTTTAACGTGCCCAAATGTGAAAACTTACAAGTTTTTTAAAAAGGCAATTAACTGATCTAAAGCTATAGTGTGAAAGAAAATTTAGGAAAAAAACAAACAAACAAACAAACAAAACTTGGATATGGTGGCAGAGCCCTGTAATTCCAGCTACACAAAAGGCTAAGGCAGAGGATTCCAAGATTTAGGTCAGCCTCGGCAACTTAGTGACTCCCTGTCTCAAAATAAAGTAAAAAGGGCTGTGGATATAGCTTAGTGACAGAATGCCCCTGGGTTCAATATGGTGCCTAGTACTGGAAGAAAGGGGGAATGGATTTAAAGTTACTGTTTTTGTTTTTCTTGGTTATCAATTCAACACTGTCCAAGCAGGAAGATACTCCTGAAGTGTTAATGAAGTCTCAGATTTCATTAAACAAATAAAACATAGACTGCCGCCCTCCAAATACATTCACCACATATAGCACCATTAAAATCTTGACTGAATATCTATCCACTACTGGCCAAATTTCAAGTAAAAAGGAAGCTTAGCCCAAGCTAACCCTAGGACTGAAAAAGTGAGGAATGATTTAGCCTGGAAAAATTTTTTTTAATTGTTAAGTAAAACCAATCAAGGATGAGATTTGGTAAATGTTTCCAAATAGGTACAGCACTATCTATGGCAGAAAGAGGACTTGCTCTACAGTCTCAGAAGGCAGACAACAGTCAAAGGTGGAAGACCTCGGATGGCAAACACGAGGTCAGTATCAGAAGACATTTTAATTTTAATTCTGAGAGAGGCTCAATCACAGAGAGCCAGTCTTAGAGGGTGACCGCTTCCTCACACGGAGTGCTCAAGCTGTAGCTGAGTAATCAATGAGTATAAAACATCTCCCAAAGGCAAGTACAGTATTTCTTAAAAGATTCTTGAGAAGACCGACAGTGATCATGCACCTTGGGACGCTGCAGCTCCACAGCCACAGGCGGATGCGCTGGGCCACAGCCCGACCTCCCAGGCCACACCTGAGCTCCCAAAACTGAGCATCAGTAACTACAGGGAGGCCACCACCATAGCCAGTGCTCACCAGGCAGCAAGTGAGATCTTGGGGCCCTGAAACTGTGCGCTCAGCCTGGCCCATCCCAAAACACTAACAGAAGAAAGAGAAAAGTGAGCTATGCCTAGCATAAGCCTGACAGAGGTTTTGGAAAATGTGAGCTGTCCAAGTTCTCTACATAAGACTACATTCAGGGAAAAGAGTAACAAAAAACAAAGGTTAATGCTGAAGCTCTGCAAAGTGGCAACCTCCAGCACTCCACAATTCCAGGCTTACAGACTACAAATGCCGAACTGTCTGCACTGTACAGTGCTGTGAGGTTTCTCTTAATTCCAGTGGGATTTTTTCCAAGAAAGGTTGGTCAAAGCTCCAAACTGATATAACTGCTACGTATGGAATGGGCTCGCTTTTGAATAGGCTACATAAATGTCCAAATGGTGACTTCTCCATTTCCGGCTCTCAAGAAGTAGTTTTCAAAACGAATGAAGCAGAAAAGGTTGAGGACAAAGGGGAAATCTGGGCATGCTTGGGAGCCAAGTGAGAAGACCATGAGGACAGAAGGCTACATACAGGATCTCATCCACACTGTTCACATTCTGCACTAATACTACAAGGAAAGAAACATTATGTATCTTAAGAGAGATCTTACAAGAAATGTACACACCACCTCCTCCTCTACCACTCGAAAATCTCTCAAACACCCACACCCACTCAGTGTAATTAGTACTAAATGTACACTGTACTAAAAAATGGGCAGTCTCTCTTCCAGAACCTTGGAAAAAATATTCTTATGAATCGATTCACTAGAGCACATGTCCCAGGATTTCAAGCTGAACAGCAAGCCTGGAATGAGTGAGTGAGCAAGGAAGGCCGGCCTCAGACCACCTCGGGCTGCAACTCCAATCTCAATCTCTGGACCCAAGTGGGCTTTCAGAAAAAGATCCTGGCAAAGAAAGGGCTCTTACTCTTTCCTTGGCCTCTGAGGTAGTAAACAGATAATAGGGCTGGAGGGAAAAAGCACTAGGCATAGGGCTCCTTAAAATCCAGCCCCGCGTCCACAGCCTACTGAGCAGTGGGTGTCAACAAAGCAAGCTGCTGGCTTTCCAGCCTCTCCCATCTCCTCCCACCGCCTCCTCAAGACTAACTACAGGAAGCAGCCTGCAAATGAGCTGTGCCGTCACTGTGACAAACAAAAAGACAGAAGGCAACAGAACACTCTGCTATTTAGGCAAAAATTCCAAAATGCCTGCACACCAACCTCTACCTTCAAAAGCTTCGAGAGCATCAAAAGAAGCTGAATACAGGGAATGTACACCTACATGGGTCTTCATCACATCTTTCTATTTTTCTTAAAATATCTCATTTTGAAATCCATGTTTGCAAATATAAATGAAACTGTAGAGAGTGGAAAAGAAGCGTACACAATCTATGATAAAAAGAACCAGGCTTTCTAATTTCAGGACAGTGAGATATGCACACAACTTTTTTTGCTAGCACACCACAAGGCAGCAACAATGAACAAATGAACCTCAAGTGACTCAAACGCTAATGTGGAAAATGCTTTCTCTGAGATGTGGACTGCAAAAATACCTATCTGAAAATATGAATCATAAAATGTAACGCCTACTTTAATAAAATTCTATACACCAATTCTATGGGACAAACATTTCAAACTGGGCTAGAAGGTCAAGGTTTTTCTGGGACCAGGGGCTAGACAGGTGCCTAAAATGTAAGTATAACAGGGTATTTTCAGCTTCAAGCAGTACGAGGCCTAACTCAGGACAAGGTAAACAGAGTATTTCTCTTGCCTAAAGCACCAGGGGAGGTTGATTCAGAAGCTCAAGGAGATCATGGTGTAGAATCTTCCCACCCTGCATACTGTCAATGCCCCCCCCCAAGCATAACACCCTCACTGGTGTTGAGAGGTGAGAAAACGTCCCCCAGGGTCCTCTAAAGCAATCCCTGCAAAAATGTCTTCAGAAACACTCAATCTTCAATCATTTGCTATCAAAATTGAAGGGAATAACTAAGACATTATTTTGATCTACCTGGAGAGAACTCAGACTAAAGTCCACCTGTGGATTGGAGGGGGTCCGCCTTTCCTGCTGTGCACAATCCCCCACTAAATAATATCGTGACAGTGAGGCAGCTCAGAAAAGGCAATTCTCTCTTCACTTCAGTGGACCTCCTTATTCCCAATGCAACAGACAGCCTTGGATTTATCTATTGTACACCAGCCTTCCACATAAAATTCTATTTAAATAAAACGCTCCATGAATTTAAAATGTTTTGTTTCAAAAGTAGTTTAGGGCAAGCTTCTGAGGTAATTCCTGAGCAAGTACAATTTGATACCTTTCTAAAGAATTCGTATCCATTAAATCTATACTTTAATTTGAAGCCCTGACTCACATAGAGATTCTCTTAAACCGATCATCTTTCTAATTTCCAGTTATGCCACCCTGGAATGGGGCTGACTTGGCACACAAAGGTCTTGCTGGTGGCACTCTAGGAATTTGTTGCCACGGTTCTTTACCAGCCAGAGCTGACATCCACTCCAAAAGTAAGATACAGTCACGTCCTTGTTAACAAGTGGAAACAGCTCCACAACTGTGTGGCACACAACTCTGTCCGTCCCCAGACCCTGCACATCTCCCTGGACTGGGACCTGGCAGAGCAGCCCCAGCTGGTGGCTCACATGAAGTATCTAGAGCGCCATATCTGTTGTCAGTTCTCTCAGGGTTCCCCAACTGAGCTCCACAGCAACCATCCCCAGCTCCCATAGCTAAATGACCTTCCAGCCTTTCCCTCTCAGGCTCACCACACTGCTGCGCAAGAAGAGAGCACCCCATTCTGCAGGCGAAGACAGCTCCAGCAAGTTCTGCCAAAGGGCCCTCCTTGGTTCACGGCAGGCTAGAAGAAGATGAGCTGCCCCAGGTGTTAAGGGTATATGTTGGTTTCCCCTCTTACTGTGAGGTTTTTTTTTTTTCAGCTTTAATTGAGTTTATTGGTACATTTTTAGGGATACAGTACAGTTACATTCATTGTTGGGACCTTGTACCTCTACATGACAAGTCTTGATTCTCATTTTTTCCCCTTACCCCTGCCCCCTCCCTTCACCTCCTCCTCCCCTCCCGATCTACATACTGTGAGTTTTAATGTACCTTGTAGCATAACCAACAAAAACAAAATAATGAAAGTAACATGTCATTTCCAAAGGTAAACACTATTAGAAAATATTCTTCCATACTGCAGAGGTTTTTTTTTCTGAAAGAATCCAACATCATAAACATATTACTCTGTAGAATATTTTACTGCATCATTATGTATATGGATATACAGTTAGACATTTAAGTTGCTCTTGATTTTTTCCCAATATAAATCAATGGATATCAGCTTTATAAATTCATCCTATTTCCTCAAGAAACGTTTTTCTTTGGGGGGTGGGGTACCAGGGATGGAACTCAGGTCCTTGCACTTGCCAGGCAAGCATGGAGCCACTGAGCTATATCTCCAGCCCTCTCAAGAAACTCTTGAGAACGGAATGTCTGTGATATGTTTTCCCAACTGCAAACACCACTATTAAGTTTCTTTTACATGCACTAACCCCTTTAGTCTCCACACAACAATGTTGTGAGATGGTACCACTGTCCCCAGTTTACAGATGAGAAAACTAAGGCTCAAGATCTCACAGCTAATAATCCATGGGTCCCTCCTACACTATTTCTGGCTTCTCAGCTGTAATAAAGCCTAAAGGAGGGCCAGGGATTTAGCTCAGCGGTTCAGTGGCCTGCCTTGCAAGCGCAAGGACTCGAGTTCAATCCCTGGTACCAAAAAAAAAAAAAAAAAAACCTTCATAAAGCCTAAAGGAAAGGATTCTCCCAGGAAGTCAGATCAGGGTACCCTTGCTTTTGCTATACATCAGCCACACCTAAAACAATGACAATCTTCTCAATCTCCAGCAAGGCACATTGCCTTACACATATTTAATCCTCAAAACCGGGAGGTACTATTAATATTCACACTTGGAAGAGAGGAAACTAAGGCACAAGAGAGACTTGAAACTTGCTAAAAATCAACTTGCTAATAAATATACCATCAGATTCAAACCAGACAGTATGGCTCCAAATACATTTTTTCAGCCACCCAGCTACACTCCTATCTTGAGTTTGAAAAAACAAAACATATCCTGCCTCAGGTAATCACTACCACATCCGCCTGTCCTTGACCACCTTATTTCACAGCCCTGCCCGCCCACAACCATTTCAGGTTTCTGCAGATAAAGAACGCTGCCTGACCTTGGCTTGTTTCTTACCTTCCATTCCCTGTCCTCCTCACCATCTGTCACCATAACCTGGCCTGTGGCTCCTTGTCCACCCATTACTCCTCAACCCACTTTGGTCACTACTTCCCACGCCAATACCCCCACATTATACAAGCCCAGAAAAGATTTAAGTAGAAAGAACTCAAATACACTTAATGTGTACCCAAAGTCCTGAGTGCCTTCTCTAAAACTATATAAATTCCTTTCAAGCAGAGAATTTTTATGACCTACTAGTTTAATATGCTTCAGGTACTAAACAAACAAAAGTTCCTAAACAGATTTACATGAATAAAAATTATTTTTACTGGCCCCATGAATGATTACAGAGGCAAAAAACTGAATCACTGAGAAAACAGTAATACAAAAGGCTGGTGGTAAAGTGTCACAGGAGTAACACCTACAATCACCACCTAGATGATCAAAACCCCTACAGGCTGTGTGCAGGCCAAAACAGTTTTTTCTATTCTCTTTTCTTGCCAGTTTTTCTATTCCACTTATCGTCCACCCTCTCTCCCTTCCTCCTTTTAATCAATATTACAGGTGTTCAGGCATCTTAGCACATCCCATTCCTTCTCATTCTTCCTTTTATCCCCACTTCAAAAGTGGAAATGAAATGTGAACGGCATCCACATCAATGACACATAGGCCTTACATTCGGCACCAGGCCAGGCCGTTCATACCTGTGCACCCACAAAGCTTATAACATGCTACACTTATCTTTCTCAACTCAGGACAATATCCAGGATACACCTCTGAGTTGGGGTTTTTAAAACTGTGCTTTCATTTGGGTGTTAAGCTTATTTTTAAATCTAGAATTTTGGTTTCAAATGGGAAGCAACAAAACTTCAGTGGACCCATGATGATACCTTTTAAGTTTGCCCAAGTAGCAATTAGGGATAGCCATTCTCCCTTAACGAGGACCCCATGTGGTGAATTAATGAAGCCCCTTGCCAGCTACCAAAACATACTTTCAAATTAAAATGAAGCCTAATTTGACAAGCCAGGTTAAATGGATTAAAAGATTAAGGAATAGAGAGCAAGTGCTTTCTGCCTCTCACTCTCACATTTCAACCTCAAATTACCCCAACCCTCTAATGACGAGCATAGGCACTGTGAAGGCACCTAATTAGCGATGAATTACACCAACCGTAACCAATTTCAGGATCACAGATCAGATTTTCCCCACACATGAATCTGCTAATTAAGTTACATGAAAGTCCAACTAACAGGCAATTTGGATGTGACATTTATCCACCTGAAAGTAGACTCACAGGGTAAGCATTTAAATTCACGACAGCAGCTATTCCTCACGGACGGCACTACTCTGCAGTTGGGTAATTGCAGTTAAAATGCCTGGCAGCAGAAAGAGACTCATCTCTTTGATTCAGGCATTCCCAGGAAACAAAAGGATGCTCCTACCAAACCAGGCACTGGCCCACGGGGATCTGACTAAGCCTGTGGACCCACCCGAACATACTCGCTGGCTAAATTAAACTGGTAACAGAGCAGCTAAGACACCAAGTACACAACCTGACAGCCTTGTTAGTGGTTGTGTTTTTCTGCTTTTTTATTAGTGCATATCAATTATGCAGCATAATGGCCTCACTGTGGCATTTTCATACACGCATATAACGTACTTTAATTATATCACCCCCCATTATCTTCCTAGTTTCCTGAATTCTACTCAAAGGAACATGTTTGGATTTTATGACTTTGCCTATTTACTCATTAAGCTTCATATTCTTAAATCTTCCCACTTACTTCTCACAGGAAAAAAACTGCAAAAGAAAACATCCTTGTCCTCAGAGCTCAGGATCTGGTGTAATTTTCTTTGGGTGTGCTCTTATAGATGCACAGGAGGTCATTTAGTGAGAAAACCCATCAAAAGGCCAGGTTCAAAGGAGAGGAGGGAGGGAAGGGAAGGGCACAAGAGAGTGTAAAGAGGGTGTAGTCATCTCCCCACCCCCAGCAGAATGGTATGCTGAAGTCCTCATCCCAGCACCTCGGAATGCGACCTTGCTGGGAGCAGGGTAGCAGCAGATATATCAGTTACCATGATGCCAAGTTGGAGAAGGGTGGCCCTGACCCAACGTGACTGCTACCCTTGTGAGAGGATGGCCACATGAAGACAGGAACAGCACAGGGGAAGACGTCAAGGATGCCCCAAGGTTGCCAGCCAGACTGTAGGATCTTGAGAAAAGGAAGGATTTCCTTATAAGTTTCAGAGGGAGTATGGCCCTGCCAACACCTTGATCTAGGACTTCTGCCCTCAGAACTGTGAGAAAATGTATTTCTGCTGTTCCAGCACTCAGTTTGTGGTGCTTTGCTGCACCAGCCCTAGGAAACCAATGCACCACACTTGAAATCGGGTCTCTTCCTCTTACTCTATTCCATCCAACCTCCTCAGCTGGCAAATGTTCCTGCTATACCACAAAAGAGCCACAGGGAATCCCCAGTCTGTGGTTTAGCTGGGGAGTCCCCTTCTCCCCTGTCAGTGACATGGGCAGGCTTTATGCTGCTGTAGATTTATTACTTCTCCACTGCTACCAGCTGCCTGTGGGCCCCACCCTGCTTCTGGGCACCATTGCTGCTCCCAGAGCCCACCCTGGGGGTAGGGGCAGGGGGATGTGGAAGTTCCCTTCAACGTGGGTGGTTCCTGTTCTGCTTCCGCCCACCCCAGTTTCTCACAGAATTTTTAGAACACTTCTTTCAGTTTTTAGTAATTAATTCCCTGCTCTTCACGTCCCAACAATCCCCTACACACACACTCTCTCTCTCTCTCTCTCTCTCTCTCTCTCTCTCTCTCACACACACACACACACACACACACGCACGCACGCACACGCGCGCCCCTACTAAGCCATGTGCCTACAGGGGGCTGGGCCAGGACACAGACCTGAGTATACCAACTGCCCAGTGGCCACTCCCATCCAAGAACTGAGCCTTTCTGTTATCAGGCCAAGGTTTTCTGCCAGACGCACTTCCCTTACAATGAGTGAATTCTTTCTAAGAAAGTTCCTTAGCTCTCCCCTGAAGCTGCTGCTGTAGCCAAGCCCACCTGTTCACCAGGCCTGCCAGGAATGCTGGACCCCAGGGTGAACACGACAGCTCACCTTGGAACTCTGCCCCCACCCCATCATATGACAAAACCCTAAAATGCTGGATCAGCTGGCTCCAATCTAATACCAGATGAAGACAAATATGCATACATGCCAGGTCTGCTAAAATCCTGGGCCAGGTGTGGTGGGCAAGACTTAAAACAATGTCCACCTCCCAATTTCCACCCTACTGTCTGACCCGCAAGACCATTTCTCCCTCTCATTATTTAATCTTCAATAGACATATATTCTAAAATGTGATTCCTTAAATGACTTAGTAGGGCCAAGCTCTCAGGTCAGAATCACCTTGAGGGCTCATTACCACAGATCACTGGGTCCCTCCCATTGGGCTTCTGACTCAGGAGGTCTGGGTGGGGTCTGAGAACTCACCTGTCTAACAAGTTCCCAGGTGATGCTGAATCTGCAGGACCCACGACCAGACTCTGAGAAGCACGAGCCTGGACTGCTCAGCCTACACTTAGCTGCAATGACTCACTCAACCAGCAAAGACTGCTGCTGGCTTCCCACTGCCGGGTCCCTCTCCCACCTAGGCAAAGCCTTGGATATGGTCAGCAAGTCTGACTTCCCCTGACTAAACTCTGCTGCAGAGCTAATCCCAACAGTTCCCCTAGGGTCGCGAAGGGGTCAAAGTGAGCACAGCTCCATTTCTGACCTGGGTGATGTGAGGGCAGTGTGCTAAGATGCTGCGAAAGGCATCAAGATGGAAGTCCTTCCACCCTGCCCTCTTGAGGTATGCAGTTCTCCTACCAAGATGAGGGAGCTGCACAACCCACCAAGTACGGCAACAAACAGGTGAGAAAGAGCCCAGACAGAACTGAAGCCAACCTACTGAGCAAGTCACCTCAGAACCAACCTGGCCCTGGCTTCTTGTTAGGTGACATAATGTGCTCTTTATTGTTTGAGCTGGTTGAGTCAGGGTTTTCTGTTACTAGATGCCGAAAATAATCATAAAGCAAAGCAAGCTAACAGGATAGCTCATTCAAGGCAACCTCTCAGCACACATTACAATGGCATGTGTTCCACAAATATTGTTATCCTAAAACTCCACATTTAAGGTTTCCAAATTATTTCAAAGCAAAATATTCATGGAGGAGCAACATTTTAAAAGAGCATAAAACTATAAAGAAATGATCAGCATGTAGTCAAATATTATTGAAAATAATCCAGCTCTGAGTCTATCTTACAAGATCTATGCTCATTTTTTCAAGGGTTTGCTAGCTAGTAACACCGGGGCCTAATGAAGACTTCAGTTGTTTATACATCATTAGACATGGTTTCCTACAGAGTGCAGACTGTCAGGATACCTAGCTGGGAAAATGGTTTTCCAAAGCATTTCTTCGTACACACAACAGCAGGGCAGACAAGAATATACAGTGAGAAGATAGCTACGATCATGCTCCTAATTTGGTCACTTTACAGCTCTATAAATAGTTTACCTTTATGAGCTTATTTCCACATCTATAAAACAGTACTGCCAATTTGATTTTTTTTTTAAGAATACTGTATATGAAAGTACTTTGTAAACCATAAGGTGTAACATACCAAGTCAATCATTTAAATCCAATTTTAATGGATTAAGCGGGTTTAACATGGCCTTATTTGAAGAGCTAAAGATTAATCACAATCCCAGAAGAATTACTTCTCCAAATACTCAGACTACATATGTCTATCACAACCATTCACTGGAAGACTTACTTGTAATTCAAACTGGACTTCACCTATTGTAAATAATCTAGTGACAGCTAAAAGAACCATCCACAATTCACTACAACTCTCGAAGTCAATGTTATACAAGGCACAGAATCGATATAAATTATTTACTATGTACATGTTCACAGTGGTCCAGTTGGGAGGAAACACACAATGACTTTGCTTTCGCTGAAGCAAGTCTCTGGGAATGACCCTCAGATGCAGCGGTGAGTATATCTTAGCATTTCACAGACTGTAAAATCATCTTTCCTACAGAAAAAATTTAGACCATCAGCCACGTCATTCAGTACCATGGGGGTTTGTTTTGAGGGGTGTAGTACTGGGGATGGAGCTCAGGGACCTGAGCATGCCTGGCAAAAGCCCTACCACTGAGCTATATGCCCAGCTCTTTTTATTTTATTTTGAGCTAGTCTCCTCACTAAGTTGCCCAGGCTGGGCTTGAACTACTTCTGATCCTCCTGCCTCAGCATCCAGAGTAGCTAGGATTATAGACATACTGCACAGCATCTGTGAGCTATGTTTTCTGAGTAAAACACTTGCACTAATTAGGTTAAAAACAAACTAAGGAGGAAAAGGGCTGGTCTGATGGTACATCTATGTTTCTCAAACTGGAATAAGTATATGTGTATTAGGGGAGACAATACCAAAAATTAAATATGACCATCTTCTGGAGAATGAAAAAGAAACCACCAGTGAGCAATTTTTAAATGACTGAAAATTCTCAATGAATTTGGAAATTTCTTTTTTTGGTACCAGGGGTCGAACTTGGGACCCTGCACTTGTGAGGCAGGTGGTGGAACCACTGAACTAAATCCCAGCCCTGGAAATTTCTTTTAACTTCCAGGAACTGTCGCACTTGTGGCAACTCACTACTCCCCACTAATAAGGAAAAAAGCACTGAGAAAAACTACAATAAGCAAATAGGACTTTTTCATACATTATTTACAAAGTGGTTGGACTGGCAACCTTAAAACAATGGTTGTAAAAACTTATTACTTGAGTACCACATTACCAATTATTTGCAAAGTACCAGCACTCCTCTGTAATGGGGGGGGCTGTCATTATTACACTAGAGTCATATTTCATATATGGAAAATTCTGACAAATAATTTGATAACAGCTTATTTAAAACAAATAACAAGGTCCCAAGAGACCCCATCATCTTAATAGTCATATTCCCAGACAGAGAATACTATCCTGGGAAATTATGTATCTCCTGTGAATGGTGAAGTCCCCAGCCGTGCCACTACCTTAACTATTAAGTCAGGTGTCAGAATGTCCCTAGAACACTTTTCAGAACTTGGCAGCTCTTCATCTAGGCATTTGTTCCCAGGTCTGGAGCCAGGGAATCAACTGAATGAGATTCAAAATGGGCCTTGGGTATCCTGAGAAAGGCAATTTCCAAACAGAAGAGTAAGTGTCCTGTGCTGAACACAGTGCCAGAGGGCCATGGAGGGAGGAAGGCGGGCAGGACAGAGAAGAGTGGGCAAAAGAGAGAGCTCCAGCAAGGGCCCACCCACGGGACTGCAGGGAAGAGGAAGGCCAAGAGGTGCACAGACCCAGGGTCACAAAAGGCCTCTGTACCTTGCTCAGGAGTTTGTACCTCACCAGAAGGTAATGTGGCCTAGGAAAGGCTGGATTCAACAAGGACAGGAAAGGAAATAGGGCTCAGATACATCACTGGGGTGGAAATGTGGAGAACTGGCTGGGTGGCTGCACAGCAGTCAGCAGGCTAGCTGTCTGAACATCAGCCACACCTCGGGATTCCCAGGACAGGGGAGGCTCTCAAAGGGGGGAACAGGGTGGCTGCCACTCACCAAGAGGGCTGTGCTCTGGGAGGGAACCAGGAGCTTCATTTAGGATGCATTCATTTTCAGGCACCTGAAGGCTACAGGATTATCTCGGTGGCCAGGGGAGGCCCCTGTGCAGAAGGTTCAAGACAAGTAAAGAAGCAACAGAAAAAAATGTCAATCCCAAGCCCCCAAAAAAGGGGGAAGAAGAAAGAATGGAGCAAGAGGAAGCTCCACAACAGAATGCTCAGGAGACAGGTTGAGTTAAAAACAAACAAACAAAAAATGTGTACAATCCCACCAACAGGTGAGAAACTGCAACTACGAAAGGAACAAGAAAAGTAGTTCCAATCCCTGCAGGGGCTCTGAGCTCCTTCCCTGCCAAAAGGAAGCTTCCCTCAAGACTGAGTCATTTTTGTCTACATTTATATCTTTGAGCATGCTGCTGAAAGTTCAAGAGTCTCTCAGTGTCCTCTTAGGATCTGCCTTTAACTGGTAAGTTAGTTTCGGAACACAGTTTGCTGTTTTTCCTAATGAGATAAAAGGATATTTTAGAGACAGACCAGAGGGGCTGGGTGTGCTGCTCTGCTGTAGAGTGCATCCTAGCATACACAAAGCCTCGGTTTAATCCCAGCACCACAAACACCAACCAACCAACCAATAGCAAAAGCATTCTACAGACACTGTACCTGGACAGGCGGTATTTGTGATTTCTATGACCACTGTTAAAGGTGAGATAATGCACTGGTCACACTTCATCAACTTAAACTCTTGGTATTCTAACAAATATTACTCACCCACCTTTAGCGAGGCTTAGCAGATAGATGCATGCCCGAAGAAAGCCAAAAGAGATTCCCAGAGTGCATCAATTCTAGGAAGAACTGAAGTTAGCTCTCATTTGCCTCATCACCGAATCCCAAACAGCAATCTCGCTCTCAGGAAAGGAACAGATTACTGCTGATATCTGAGAACACCCAGGAGAAAAGGGGGAGTGGGGAGAAACAAGGGAAGAAAGTCTTTCAAATAGTGCTTTCCTGGCTTTCAACCAAATATAATTACATAGCACTGGCACAAGATGAAGTCAAGATAATATAAACAAGATCTTCAATGAGACCAATTACCTCAAAAGCCTTCCCAAACCGTGTGAGGTAACAGGTGGCTGCTGGAGAGGCCTGCACCCAGGATGAGGGATGGTCTTGGGTCTGGCCTCACAGTGGGCAGTCCTGGAGCGAAACACAAGACACCACCAGCTCATGCAGGCTCCCTCCAACCTCAGCACACTGTGTGTTTCTGGGGGACGTACTGTGACTGCTTTACAGGTCTAGGTCCTAGCTAGCACCATAGTGGCTTCTCTGAGTTCATGAGACGGTATTAATTTTGCTGAATTCATAAATGGTGGCTCTGAGTTCAAGTCCACCTATCATTAAAAGGTGGCACTGTGGGGGTAATTCTTAAAATTAAAATGTTTTTAAAATGTGCAAGGACATAAAAATAAGACAAAAGATAAATGACATGAAAATAGTAGGGCAAACCTGATACTGGATTATAATCCAAAGTATAAAAAACACTGACAAATCTACCCGAAAATAAATAAATAACTGAATAGAGAATAGCCAACAACTACAAAGAATTCTGTATAATCTGTGTGGGTGCAGCTTAATTACATTTAATGACTGAAGTCCAAAGAGCACAGTGTGCAAGGAGGTAAAAAAAAGTAACTTCACAATAAAGAAACCTGACAAAGCCTCAGCAAGGTGACCAAGTTCAGCACCAAAGAGACAAATCAGGCTGATAAAACCCACCTCTGATACGATACGATGACAATGGAAACTAATTTATGTGACCTACCATCTCAAAACCTGTGATCCCAATATAACCATGACAAAAGCATCAGACAAACCCAAACCAAGAGACATTTTACAAGATACCTGGCCAGTACTCCTTCAAACTTTCTCAGTCATCCAAAATAAGGAAAGTCGGAAAGACTACACCAACCAGGAGCCTAAGGAGATAGGATGAAAGACACGTAACATCCTGGATGTGTCCTGGAACAGAATCCAAGATGCATACACATTAAGACCCTGTCTCAAAAAACATCCCATCAACAAGTAAGAAACTAGGATTTTGCTAAATACAGTTAAAAACCATAGTATAAATAAATAACCACAAATCCATACTGATATGTGACTAAATAACGACAGCAGACAAATCTCCCACACAGAAGAATTATAAATAATTTGTGTAGGTGAAGCTTAACTTCACTTAATGACTCACCTCCCAAAGGACATCAGGGAAACACCAGTGAAATCCAAATCAACTATGGGGCTTAACTTAGCTCACAGCAATCTACCAAGGTCTGTTGCTTAGCAGTGGCAAATGTACATAAGGGCTGGGAATGTAGCTCAGTGCAAAAGTCCTAGATCCAATCCCCAATACCAAAAAACAAAACAAAACACTTTCCTGTCAATCTACATCTATTCTAAAGTAAAACTGTTATTTTTCTTTCTTTTTAAGCAGCAAGACATTAGATAGGTTGGGGGAAATTAAAAAATTAACAAATAGAATTGCAATTGTACAGAAGATAAATGAATAGTAAGTACTCAGTAAATGAGTTACAGAGCATTATACTTTCAGAGATAATTTTAGCACTAAGAATCTGCATTTCAGAAAATGAACACAAAGTTTTCTAATAGTAGCATCTAACCCATCATGATTTTGTCTTTACACATAAAGAACAGATCTCAACCCAAGAAAGCCAAAAGAAACAAGGAGTCAAGTTGAAAATAACCAGAGACAAGCTGGGCAAGATAGCACATGGCTGTAATCCCAACACTCTGGGAAGCTGAGGCAGGAGGCTCACAAGATCAAGTCCAGCCTGGGTAAGTTAGTAACTTATCTCAAAAAACAAAGTGGCCAGGAATCTAATTCAATGTGAGAGCCCTGGGTTCAATCCCCAGTACAGGAAGGGAGGAGAGAGGAGAAGATGGAAGGTGTGAGGAGGAAAGGGGAGGGGAAGGGGGAGCTCATTACTGCATAAACCTTGATGTACCGAGTTTTCCAATTTATGGGAAGGACAGTTCAGAGACTGATGTCACAGGGAAAGGCATTCTTTTATTCTAAAGTTGATTGGGATGACATTTTTACAATGCTTTAAATATAGTAAAATCCAAACTAAGCACTCTAGATAGGTGAGTTGTATAGTATACAAATTATAGCTCAATAAAAATAGTTATTACCAAAATATAAACAAATAAACCAACAGGGTGGCAATCAACATCTTTAAATGAAATAAAATGAAAAAAAATAAAGAGTACATTCCAGGCAATAAAGGTGAGCACAATTTTTTGAAATTTTAATTCACTTTTATAAACAGACTATATATACATGTATATATATGCATTTATACATCCACATATATGGCTATACATAGGAATGATGTAAAGTTTATTACTGTAAGTCACCATAACAAGTTTGGAAGCCACTGTTCTAAACATACAATTCTTCTCACCACTCCCCACACACCTTTCATTCTCATTATCTTAAGCTGTGTCCCAAAACAGTGAAGTTAGGTTGGGGATGTAGCTCAGTGGTACCACAGATTGCCTTGCAAGTGCAAGGTCCAGAGTTTGATCCTCGGTACAAAATAAAAAAAGTGAGGTTAAAATCTCCTAATGTATTGAAGTTTGCTGGAAAATTGGCACAAATAAACCAGTTCTAACAAAGAAAAGGCAAAGGGAGGGTGTGGCTTGGAGGCAGATCATGTGCTTAGCATGCATGAGGCCCTGGGTTCCATCCTGAGCACCCAAAAAGAGAGGCGAGAACTGCATACAAATGAAAGCAAGCACAAGGTGCCCTCAGCAAGGCCACTCATGGGCTTCAAACACCAGACCTGGGGTGCAGTCCAGGCCTCCAAGGCCAGGCGCATCGCCCACTGCCTCCCTGCATCTGTCTGCATGAGGTGCAGCAAAGCTAAGACTCCTGGGAGACACTGGCAGAGCTCCCGATTTCCCTCTACCAACCCTCTCCTATCAGTCATCCTTGCCCCAGGTGCCCAAGCCAAATCTGAGAAGCCCTCTCTGATTTCTGCTTCCCTCACAACTTCACGTCTGAGGTGACAAATACCAAAAACTTCCTATTGCAAAA
Source organism: Fukomys damarensis (assembly GCF_012274545.1). Taxonomy (NCBI): domain Eukaryota; kingdom Metazoa; phylum Chordata; class Mammalia; order Rodentia; family Bathyergidae; genus Fukomys; species Fukomys damarensis. The sequence continues at coordinate 74,960,206 of NW_022900950.1, read as the reverse complement.
ATAAATCTCAAAGCTTTTCATTTCCCTCCAACCCCACGACCACCACTCTAGTCTCAACTACCATCAACACTTTTCACCTTTATTATTCCCATATATCCAAAAAGAATGTTAAGTTCTCTGCCATACTGTAAATAACTGATATTTTTAATGAAACTCACAATCACTTTTCCACATATACAGGAATGGGGGTATAGCTCAGCGACAGAGCAAGTGCACAGCATGCGAAAGGCCCTGGGTTCAATTTCTAAGACCAAAGCAAAAAGAAAGCAGAAAATGCATCCTTTAACAAGATGGACAGACCTGTCTCTCCCCACTAATGAATTCACGTGACCATTATTCACTGCTAGAATGACACAGTTTAGTTAACATCAATTTAATACTAGTTTTCCCATCATTTTTAAAATATATGCACAGAAGAAGCTTGTTTATACCAGAGATGAGAAGTGTTTTGTTAGCAATGGCCCTATGTTCATTCAACTCCCTCAGTATTTTATTTCTAAAAAATCACACAATGAACTTTCATCAGAAATAATCAAAGCTGCCAATTTGTTTGCATTCTCCTTCAATTTTACTGAAAACACAGATTTGAAAACCACCAGAGTTACCAAAGTATCAAAGTTAATTAATTTTTCCTAATCAGTACCAATATTTCAAATAGTCCTTTGTGTGACCAAGATGAAGTAAAAACAGTGGCGCTCATTTATTTTTAATGACATGGAGAAGATTGTGACTCAAAGGCAGAAGATGATAACATACAATCTCAATCTCAGAGGGATCAATTTGAAGAGAAGGTATGAGGAGCCAGAAGCTGAGTCCTTGAAAGTTACCCTCTTTGAAAATTAGCCTCGTGCCCTGGTATCACTTAGAGCCTTTGTGCAGCCCAAGGGACCAGATTCCCAATGGACAATTCACAAAGCTGCCCTGTGACCAAGATATTCTATTTAAAATGGAATTTACATTGTTCATGTTAGTTCTCTGCTTAAAAGCCATTAAGGACTCACAACACATTTAGCCACGTGTGGTGGTGCACACCTGTCATCCCAGCACTCGGGAGGCAGAGGGAGGTTGACCTCCTTGATCAAGGCCAGCCTGGGCTACATATGAGATCCTGTCTTAAAGAAACAACAACATCACACCACATTTAAAAATGAAACCCAAACTTTTTTTTCCCCCTTCTGGTACCAGGATCAAACTCGGGACCTTGGGCTTGAGAGGCAGGTGGCGGAGAAACCTAAACTTCTTACTGTGGCTGCCAAGGTCCTAAAGCTCACCTCACTGTCCTACCATCCAACACAGGCTTTCAGACTGCCTGTGGGCCTGCCTGTCCTACCCAAAACATTCGCCCTGTGCCTGCTGTCTGGCTGCTCCAGATTTCAGGTGAAGTGTCACCTCCTCAGAGGACCTCCCATGACCAACCCAGCTACATCAGGATTCCCCACGATGGAGCCTCCTTCTCCACAGTTTCTATCAGTGACTGCCTATCACATGCAAGGCAGGTCGCATCCTATGTCAGGTGTGGCCCACAGCAGTGTCCCCCTGCAATGGGCACCTGGGAACAAATGAGACAAGTGAGGGACTGCTTCCAAAAGCTTTCTGTATTGCCTTATTTGAAAACAAAGACTAATTATTAGAGAATACAGATACCATAAAGGTTGAAGAGATAACAGCAAAGATATAATCAAGAACATTCAGAGAGGCAGAGAAATTTACCACGCAGGCATTTCACTCCCATTTTCTTCGTACCTGTGTTCTTGAGAAGACTCCTTCACATCCTCTTCAGAATCACCCTATTGACAAAGAACACAATTTAACAGCTGTTTCAACCAAACATGAGTTACCAAAATAAGTTCTTTACCTTCCCCAGGGATAATGAACTCGTAATGAATGTCTACAACAGTGACTGGTACCAATATTCCATAGAATCTCATTAAAGAATGACACTATACTGATAAGAATAAAAAGCCATAAATTGCCAATTGGTCCCTTAGGCATTCACTGCAAATAAATATTCAACTAGTTTTTGTTGTTTTTGTTGATATTTTATTTGTTTTGGTTTTCGAGACAAGGTCTCACTATGCAGTTCAGGCTGGCCTCAAACTCAGAGGTCCTTATGCCTCAACCTCCTGAGAGCTGGGATCACAGGCTTGCGCCATCACACCCAGCTCTCTACCCCTTTAAAACCACAACCTAAATATAATCTCAAAATTAGACATTATTTCTCTTCAAGCAGTTTTTAATGCTTAATCACGTAAGATGACTTTAATGCCAATTAAAATCTCCAAATATAGAAAATATATTGCTTAGCTCAGAATCCTCTTAATAAATACTTGATATGTTTTGACATCAAATGTAAAAAGCTTGGTAATGACATAAATACCACACTCCAAAGTTCTTCCGAAATTATCTGCCAGGTTTACTGGGCACAAGTTTGAAGATGTGTAACACGAGTGAGGACAAAAAGAAGGGCAAATGAAACACAAACAAGTGAACCAGGAACAAACGGCCGGGTCCAATTCAACATTACACTGCGTGCAGCCGGAGAGACAAGCTGCAGATGTGTTATTCTTTCTCGAAGTTCACCCTGCTGGCTTCAGGGTTCCAGACTCTTCCGGCTCCACCAGCATCTCTCCAGCCCTCCCTTCTCTGCTGCACGTAGTCCCCCTGGGCCAGACTCCTCCACACTGATCTCTGAGCAAGTGAACACAGGGTTGTAATTCCTATCTCCTGCCAACTTCTAGCTACCACACACTCAAAGGTTCTCCATCACTTGCCCAATTCTCCTCCAGACCAGAATCATGCCGTTGTCTTCAGTGACCAGCACATGGCAGGGGTTCCATAAGCCTCGCAGGGTAGACTGCTTAAAACTCAGCCCTATTTCCAAATGCCTCCAGGATAGGGTACTCGCCAGCTTGCCAAGATCCCAGTCCCTGCTGAGTGGCTTCCGAGTTAACTCAGCCCTTTTGTGTTGAAGGTGCCACCCCATTGCCTATCCCCGTTCTCCTCACCTTTGCCTCCAACAGAAGTTCAGATCCATCCTTCTTTCTCCACCCCTTCTGCCAGCAAACGGCCCACAGTGTCAATTTCCCAGGCCTGCATTACCGTGACATTCAGGACATTCTGCCACACTTGAAGATTGCTGCCTTTGATATGACCCATATATCCCTGCAAGACCAACCTTCCTCCGTGTCAATCATTACCATCCACATGCTATGGACCTCAAACCTGATATCATGGTGTTGATCTCCATTCGAGAAGCTACAAAGCTCCAGCTCTGGAGCTAAATACTTCCTGGGTTCAAATCCCACTAGCGCCACCTTTTTGTCACCAAAGGCCAAGTTACTTAACTGCTCTGCACCTCAATTTCTTCAGCAGTAAAATCAGGTCATGATACTTCATAGTTTTTAGTGTATGAACATGAATTAACTCACACAGCATGAAAGTAGTACTCAACCCATGCTATTATTTTTCACGTTGATGGCAGAAGTAGATTCAACAAAACCAAGTCCCTAAGACAAAAAGATTTCCAAATACCAGTCAATGATTCACTGACTGGAGTAAGATGCTATCACACCACACAGTACCTGAGAGAATAAAAAGAACCCAGATGTTCAGCATACCATTTCCTGTTTCACTTTCTGCCCATTTCCATTATCTACACTGAGACTTAAGTAGGGGAAATCAACAAGATTTTTTTCTTGCTGGGTATGGAACTCAGAGCCCCTTGCATATGAACTAAGCAAGCTCTAGCACTGAGTTCTACCCTCAGCCAAAAAAGCAGAGGCCTTGTCACTCACTACAGAATAATGGGGGTACAACTGGGCAAGCAAATGGTCAGTCTGTTGAACGAATATAGGCCAACAGAGCCCCGAGCCAGCCCAGCCCAGGCTAGGCAGGTTGTGTGTCAAGTAACAGCTGCTCCTAGTAAGCACCCATCTCCATGTCCCAGACCTGCTAAGAGAGGGCATTAGCAGTGAATCTTCTCAGACAAGTCCAAACGGATTACAAGAATGTGTTCTAGATTGTCCTTCTTGCTTGCTGGGACTAATATAAAAATGTAGTTAATCAAACAATAATGGAAAAACATTTCACCTGCAGTCTTCATAACTGGTGAATCCCATTAAATAAGAAGCAGGGCAGGGCACTGACCACTGCCTCTCCTCCACTAGGAAGGCCCCATGGACTAACTACGGATGCCTACTAGAAGCAGAACACTGTGACGTCAGCGAGGCCCCCAAGCCTCAGCAGCACAGACCTCCTTAAAGTAAACCCAGATGAGGCAACAGGAGGCATATGAGACAAAGTGAAAAACCCAGACATGCAAATCACTACAAGATCCTCAAAGAGGCTGAACTGATGATGGGCTGGAGGTGTAGCTGAGTGGTACAGCACTGGGCCTGCACATGTGAGGTCAAAAGTTCTCCCCAACACCGCAAGAAAATGAAAGGGAAGAGATGATGACAATGCCACTGGAAGTGAAGAGTGTGCAAGGACTTTCCCTGAACCACCAGCAGGACAGTAACATCGGTTTTTTCACTCACTGGGTAACATGTTGGGTTCTCTCGGCCAAGGGTCAGGCTGGAGAGTGACTCCCAGGAGAGTGAATGCCAGGGGACTGACTGGAGAAGAAAAGGTCAGACTGCAGAAAGCTCAAAACAAGGCCAGAGCAGGTCAAATGGACATCACCCTGAGTGGGGATCACAGGAAACCAGAAAGGCAAGCAACAAGGTGCGTAAAGCTGTATCCTGCATACATGCAATTCCCCCGAGACAATAAGCGAATAAAAATGTATGTACTTGTTTGATTTCTTTTTTTTAATCTTATTGAGTTTATTGGTACTTTTTAAGTATACAGTACAGGGTGGAGGGGTGAAGGGAGGGCAGGGGTATGGGGAAAAAATGAGAACCAAGATCTGTCATGTAAGGGTACAAGATCCCAATGATGAATGTACTTGTTTGATTTCTTTTTTTTAATCTTATTGAGTTTATTGGTACTTTATAAGTATACAGTACAGGGTGGAGGGGTGAAGGGAGGGCAGGGGTATGGGGAAAAAATGAGAACCAAGATCTGTCATGTAAGGGTACAAGATCCCAATGATGAATGTACTTGTTTGATTTCTATGTCACCTCCATTCTGGGTTTAGTGTGTTAAAGTATATTCAGCAGACAGGAAAATTCTGTAAATCTAAGAATAAAATCACATTAGTTCCCTTCCCTCCTTCTCATGACCATCAATAAACACAGGTTTATGCCATTACATCCAATATAAAAGACTGCAAATGGGGCTGGCGGTATAGCACTGGGGTAGAGCACTTGCCTGGCTTGCATGAGGCTCTGGGTTTGATCTCCAGCACCACAAAAGCAATATGAATAATGTAACTTTCTATATAACCACAGAAGCATAATACTGAGCTATATGAACTGGTTCAGTCCCTTAAAAGAAAGCAAGCTGTTCATGTTCCCTAATGACCAACACTATGGGTCAGTTGAGAAACCATCAAAATAACAAGTAACCTACATCAGGTCCACCCGAAGTTCAAAGCACTTAATTCTCTCAAACCCCTATGAAACTGGCGCTACTATTCCCCCTCTGCAGAAAAAAACACTGAGGACAAAGCTGTGAATCAGGGCCGGGATGTGGCTCAGTGGTAGAACGCACGCTTAGAGGAGTGAGGCCCTGGGTTCTGTCCCCAGCACCAAAATAAACGCGTACATAGAAGAAGTAGTTAATGGACAGAGGTAAGAAGGGACAGTCAGGATTCAAATCCGGGAGGCCCAGTCAGAGGGTCTTCAATTATTACCTTTGGCTTTATTCATAAGTTGTAAAGTGCTAAGTCACTTAAGAGCCCCATCAGAAAAAAGGAAAAGAAAAATCAACAGCTAACAATTTTGAAATAATTGTATGAATAATTACTGCCCAAGAATACTTTAGCATTACGTTTATTGCATGCCACATCCTCTGATATTCCTATTTCACCTATTACTGACAACTCAGGTTTTGAGGCCATCTTCTAGTCTTCCTGAGTGACAGGAACTCAACCTACCCATAACTGAGCAGAAAACCTCCATATTCAAATAAGATCTATAAATACTCTTTTCAACAGACTCCTTATGACATACATGAGGAAACATTTCTGAAAAAAAAATGCAAACTCTTTCAAAAGAATTCCTTAAAAATAACTTTCTTCCAGCCAAGTGTGGTGGTCTGCACCTCTAATTCCAGCACTTTAGGAGGCTGAGGCAGGAGGATAGAAAGCTCAAGCGCACAACCTGGGCAACTTGGTGAGACACTGTCCCAAAATAATAAAAAAGGGCTGGAGATGTGAAGACTCTCTGTTCAATCCCCAGAACCACAAAAAGAAAGGAAGAAAGAAAAGAAACATTCTTTGGGAAGTCTCTGCAAACTATGAGATGCTGTACACAATATCCATATGCCTGTCCAAGCACATGCAGGGTAAGATAATTCTCAAAGGTATACCCAGCCAGGGATTTAGCTCAGTCTGTCCCTCCTGCCTGACAAGTACAAGGTCCTGAGTTAGATCTCAGATAAAAAAAAAAAAAAAAAAAAAAAAAAAAAAAAAAAGACAACTAGAGATAAAGACCAAGTATTTAGAAAATTATTTCAAATGCCAGTTTCACTTTCATTACAACTTTAATTAAAGTAGTTTAGCTGTAAATGCCTCTTTAGTGAGAATTCCAAAGAGACAGCCTCTTAATTTGTTTTAATCAAAACAAACTATACACATCAACAAAATCAAACTAGAATTAAACATTTTACAAAGTAACTTTGGATCCTGGAAGGAGAGCAAGTAATTATATCACAGACTTTTGACATTTCCATTTCTGGGCACAGTGACTACATCTTCAACTGATGCTGTAACAAATGAGAGTCTTAATTAAGATTTGCTTTCCTTTTAGTTGTTGACTACATCTTCAACTGATGCTGTAACAAATGAGAGTCTTAAGATTTGCTTTCCTTTTAGTCCGGATGCTTGCTTGCTTGCTCTCTTTCTTCCTTTTTGGTATGAGGATCGAACTCAGGACCTTGCACTTGCCAGGTATGCATGGTGCCACTGAAATAAATTTCAGGCCCTTAGTCTGGGTTGGTTTCTAACACTAACCAGTACACAAAGATAGAGAGCAGGGCTTCTTATCCAGGGCAACTCTCCCCAGAACATCTGGCAATGCCTGGAGGCGTTCTCAATTGTTGAAATTAGGGGCATGGAGCGAGGGGCAGTGCTGCGTACCCACAGTCCCAGCTACCTGGAACACTGAGGCAGGAGGATGGCTTAGGCCCAAGAGTTGAAGGACACGGTGAAAAAAAAGCAAACACCCCCACTCCCCCCACATCACAACCTAGGGGAGTTCAAGAGGAAGCAGGAGTGCCGCTGGCATGGGGGGCAGTGGGCAAAGGTGCTGCCCCACATTCTACAGTGCACAGGACAGACCCTCAAAACAAAGACTTCTTGGACCCAAAATGTCACACGTGCAACCGCTGAATGACTCTAATACTCATGAACACAGCTACTTTTAAAATCCATACCTCGAGTGTTTAGTGTGGTTCTCTCCAAACAATTTTTTTCTTTTTATCTTTCTATATTTGCCAAACCTTGAACACCACCCATGTATTATTTACAATCAGGGGAAAAAAAAACCCATCTGGGGATAAACTTATAGAAGAAAAGACTAGTTGCTGACCAGGCTTGTTCGCAAAGGGCAGGTCTCCGGCAGCCTGCTGGCCTTCGAGAAAGGGCCAGGAAAATTTCCCTCTAAAATCACCTCTCCGCCTTGAAGCTGTTATTCATTACTCCTGGTCAAAACGAATATTCCAAATATCTCAAAACCAGCACTCGCAATGCTGCACATAAGAGAAAGCTGAAACGTAAAACTGCACAGCCTCTCCAGCAAAGTTAGATACACATCCTGTTTTTAATGCTGCTGCCAACATGGGAAGTAATGAACGTTTTAAAAATGACCACATACAAGCTGAATATTCTCTAATTCAACACCCCCCCATGCATTTTGGCTCACTAGTGCTGCTGGTGAAAAAGTTGTATTTTTAAATGTACCCCTCTCGAAAAACTAAAATGACCCTTTGCAGTCAATGAGAATTTCTTGTACAAATTAAACTTCGAAATCCACACAAACGCTTTGCAGGAATGATACACATTGCAGTTAGAAGCCTTCTACGCTACAGATTTCCAATAAAAGGTTGGTAATTTTTTTTCCACAGGCAATCATAATATAATCATTCAGCGGGGAAAAACCTGAAATTCAAGTTCCTAAGTGGGTGTATTCTGACAGGAATTAAAGTCACTTGGAGAAAACCCAAGATCACAATCCTTTGAAGTCACATCCTCATCCCAAAAGCTACTTCTTGTTACCCGCAAGTACCGCTAACATATACGAAATGGAAATCGCGGCTGCGCCCCACCGCCCAGCCACTTGCCATCCGCACACCGGCTC
>NW_022900950.1:74950192-74950454 GCF_012274545.1 Fukomys damarensis | reverse complement strand
GGCGGCCTCCGCCTCCTCCTCCTCGGGACAGTGTGTGCTGCGCGCGTGTCTCGGGGCGCGGCCCCGCTTCAGAGCGCTTTGGGCCCGGCCTGTGAGCCCTGGCTTGTTTCTGAATTGATAGAAGCAATTCTTAGAAGTGAATTTTCTACACCTTTTTTTTTTTTTTGGATGCCTACACCAAAAAAGCCCAAGATCTGACATCTTCTTCTTTTTTTTTGAAGTATCTATTTTTATTAAAAAAGTGCATTTTGATTAATTTATG
>NW_022900950.1:74928430-74950145 GCF_012274545.1 Fukomys damarensis | reverse complement strand
TTTTAAAAACAAACAAAAATTTAAAAGCCTTTTTATTTCCTTCACCATTATTGTTTTACAATACAAATATCACTTTGTGAATACACAAAAAAACCCTACAGTAGATAATTCTGCTGCACGTAAAATACAGAATGGATATATATATACTTCTTCATTCTTAAAAAACTATTTTGTTCTCCACATTGGCAAGTATAGAATAGAATACTTCCCCAAACATACATGTTAGGAGTAAAATTTAAGAGTTACATGCAGTTTCTGCACAAATATATTTTAAAGAAATAGATCTCTTTTGTTGTAGACCAACAAAATTGTCATGAGAGTATGGGTAACAATTTGTAGCTTTCAAGTTTTAGGTAAGTGATCATTTTCAAAACTCTCTTTAAAAAAAGATATTCATGGCTGTTTTCATAGAGTAGTTAAAATCAAACTACCAAATAGATGATAAAATAATTTAAGTGGTACATGTCATTGCTACTTGCTCACAATATGTGAACAAGTTCTGATTCTAATAAACATCCCCATTCTTTAAATCAAAGCAATTTTAAAACCATAAGCAGTCTTCTGATTGAATTTAGCTATAAATGCAAAAATTTTGTATACATATGTTTATATTTTTGTGGAATTACTTTATTTTAAATAAAAACATTAAAGATTGCCTACAAACCATACAATCAAGACAAGAGAGGCACTAGAAACATAGACACATTTCTCTCCCAAGAAGCATTTTACATTTTAACTCTCTTCTCTCTGACATGTAAAAATCTTTACATTTGGTTTTCATAACATCATTTTGAAAAATAAAGTTAGGAAATACTTAGAAAATCACTTTATAACAGATTTTTTTTCCTCTCTTTTGGACACACCATCTCTGTTGATTTTACAAAATCCAAAGTTACCAAACCTCTCTGTGTCTGTGACTTTTATTTGAACATTGGTGCAACAGGCAGGAAGATTTCAGAGTTGAACCCCATTCAGGTACTTAGAAACCTTCATAGAGACATCTGCTAGAAAATGGCTTACAGCCCAATCTTTGGGGCAAGAGAAATGAAAAGCATGTTTTCCCAAGAAAATAATATGCTTTTTTTCCAGATATGACTGGAAAGACCAGAACTTGATACAAAAGCTTACATTTATACTACTGCTTCATATACAAAGGAACATGGTGGCTGCGGGTAATGTAAATCCCAAATTTATGAACAGAAAATGTGTACAGTGCATGATAAGTTAAATTTTCTTTATTGTTGTCCAGCGCAGGTCCTTTGGAGAGAAATAAAGCTCACAGTGCTGACCAGGTAACTCAATAGGATAAGTCAAGGTAACTGTTGAAAGATAATAGAATTAGGGAGGTGTTTATTTTATGGCATCTTCTCTCATGGAGTTCTTAGCACTTGGGACAGTTTCTCACTCCCCCACTTTGTACAGCTGTTATGTGTCGTTCACCAGCCAGCTGTATTTAACTTGCTTACCGAGGTGGACTACGGGCCAGGGAAAAGGCCAGTGGTAAGATCGAGGTACAATTCTTTGGACATTCTTTTCAAAGTACTGAAATGGCCTGTACCACCACACCCTGGCCAGGAGGTTCATCTGGGAAGCTTCCTTTAGCACTTGCTGATTGGCCATTGTGTGATACCACCAGAAGAGTTGTGTGGTGATGTAATATGCCACCACCACGTCCACAGTGTAGTGGTCATGCGCTAAGAGAATACAGAAGATTCCAACGACGCTGAGCAGCCAGCAAATCCAGTGATACCACCAGAGTCGTCGAGGTGAATACTCTTTGATAAATAAGTAGGTGAGCGTTAGCATGACCATGTGCCCGCTGTACAGATAGTCCCCACACATGTTGTGAGAGCCAGTGATAGACAAGCCACCTCCAGCAATCAGCTTCATTATTCTCCGCACTTGGGCTTCCCAGGCACCAAAAAGCTTCGGAGAACAGTTGAAATGCATACCAGGTACTGGGAGTGTAGTTACATACATTGTAATACACCGATACAGGTACAGCGTGCCAACTATGTAGAAAAATCTTCTGCTAATAATAGACTTGTATTTTAAGAGTAGCCATTGAATTAACCAAAGTCCTACAAGGATCATGCCATTAATTTCACAAATAGAAAAGGCCCACTGCACCCGGTTAAAATGGTCAAAAAATGTGTCCGGTAGTGGAGGCTGCACCTCCTTAGGAGGTACTCGTTCATGGATGACCGAGATCATCACTGTGGTGAGGACAAAACAGGAAAGTGCATAAATAAAGGCCAGAAAAGTCTTGCCCCACTCCATGGGGTACTGGAAGCATTCCAGTTCTGGCATGGGGATCTGTATCATCTCTTTCCTAAACCCATTTGGTATCCCATTGGGTTTTGCCTTGATGTTGAAGCTGCCTTCAGGGGTGGAGATGTCTACGCCAATGCTCAGGTGCCCATTGGCGTGGCCATTCTTGTGTGCTTCCATGTGGTGCTCCATTTTCAGGGTCTCTATCATGTCTAAGAGCCGCTGCCCGTTGTCTGAGGAGACTTGGGACAAGGGGAGTTTTGTGAAGTCCTCTTGGGTTAGGCTGATCAAGTCTTGGCCTGTAAAATGTCCCAGAGGTTCACAGTATTCTGGCATAGCATTCTCCAGGAGCCAGTCTGCCACCTTCTTGGGTGACCAATAAACCACTTCCTTCATTGTATTAGCAGACAACAATGCAGTCACCAGCTTGCTCTTGAAGGTCAGCAGTCACTGTTCCTACAGGGCAGGACATTGTCCCTCCTTGGCTGGTTTATCTCGTTGGGCCTCACAAGTGGGGCCTCCTTTGGCAAGATGGTCAGGGCAGTTTTTTAAAACTTCATGTAGCTGTCCACGGTTTTGAGTGCCCCAAAATTAATTCACCTTATTTTTGAACCGGATTCTTCCTTAGATTATGCAAAAAAATTCTTGTCATCTTGGCTTTCTATAAGTTACCAGCTTCTCCCATTGTGCAAGTACATTTCCGTCACCTCTGGCAGCTACGGTTCGCATCTATGAACAGGTTGCTTGACAGTAATTCCCATGTACACTTCCTGATGTACGCTCTTGTCTTACATTTCATACGTTTCTCAATCAGACGCTTTTGAACATTCCCAGGGACTCAATGGTATTCCTGAATCATGTTGTTTTTCTTCATTAGTCTTCTTTCCAATCTATGTAGTCTTTTATATGCCTTCCACTGTACTCCAACCTCACTGTTCTTGAAATTCGGAGAGTCCACAACTCCCCCAGGCACTGAAGTTTTGTTTGAATGGCTATCTTCTTTCAGCTAATCAAAAATGAACTGCTAAGTATGCCCAAGGACACATTCAGGGCTCACCCATTCTGCCTTCACCTAGCGCCTGAGTCTGGAGAGCCGCCGGAATTCCGTTCGCCGAGCCCCCGCCGCGGAAGGAAATCCGGGGTAGTGCCGCGTCGAGGCTCCGCGCCCGATCGCGCTCTCCGGCCGGCTTGCCAGGCCGGAGGGCAGAGCAGCTGCCCAGGCCGGCCCTCCCCGCTCCTGTCCTACCTGCCTCCGGCCAACGCTGCCCCGGCCCGCTGCCTCGCTGGTTGATCTGACATCTTTTTAAGGATCACACGTCTGCCAGTGACGTCACAGACAAGTCTTTGTGCGGGAGCGGGAATTGTTGGTGTCACCACACAGCCGGTGATTGGCGGTTTCCAGGCCCGCTGGGTTCCGGGGCGAACCTGTCTCTCGCTCGCTTCTCCGGGTGCCTTCCAGTCTAGTCGATGGGAAGGCAGTGGCCACAGCGGAACAGATGCCAGAGATGGACAAATGAGTTACGGATCTCTCTCCCTAGTGCGGAACCATGAGCCCTGTCTCGCCCTGTGTCAACGTGATTCAAAGCACGGTTAAATCACCTCCTTTCTTGGCCAGCTTAACATTAAAGGAAATTACCAAAAACATAACACCATTAAAAAAAAACATTTCATTATCCAACTTGATAACTCCTTAGTTTTTTCCATATTCCTGGCCAACATCGTCCTGAGCCAGGATCTCAAGTCCCATCCCCAGATGCCTTTCTTTTCCTCTTCATTTCGCCTCTCCCAGCCGGTACAGTGGTACCTCGTTTCGGGAAGTTGATTCTTTACCGACTGTGGTCGCAAACCGAATTTGACAAGAACGGAATCAAATTTCCCCAGGAGATCGACACGGAATCAAAAGTCGTGAGGTAAAACTTTCTCACTAAATCATTTTACCTTCTCAGTCAAGTCTCCAACACTGGTGAGTACCAGAGTATCAATGAGAATGACTCAAAAGACCAATGTTGCTATGGACTCCATTTAAATCTACTGTCCTACGTGAAGGTTTCCTAGGGCAAACTGATTTTTTCTTTCCAGTTGCGGTCTTGCAAACTTCACAAAGTGAGTAATACTATTTGAATGTGGCTCACGAAGCCAGAAACAGGTATCCGCAGCGCCACGGGGTTGGAGCGGGATACAGGATTACACCGGCGGCTCCTTAGGTAAATCGGACCTACCTAGCCTTCCCGAGGTATTTCTCTTGCTGACTCATGAGCAACGGCAAGTTACAGCCCATTAAGCAGCTTCCAGGTTTTGGAGTAAACTTGGTCTCCACAGAAGATGACTCCTGTGTGTCCAGGCCGTTTATCCGTTATTCCCCTGTCAGTAGATATTATCACAGAATATCAGAGCTGGGCAATTTGGGGTTATATTAGTAGCCCAGTTGTCTCACTTTTCAGAAGAAACTGAAGCCCAGAAAGGCTGAAAATCTAAGTAACAGAGTTCTTTTGAGGCACAGTTATGATTTTGAGCATACTGACATTTAAGTTAGGGTCCTATCAGCTTAGGTTTTTGTTTGTTCGTGTGTTTTTTAGGAGCAGGGTATAGTGCTTGCTTAGCCTTCCTAAGGTCCAGAATTTTATTTCTAGCATTGCAAAAAAAAAAAGCAGACCCCATAAATGGTTAAATCAGTTCTTATTTTAAACATGCAAGATGTTACTATTTTTACCTAGTTTACCCTTGTTCTTTTTTTTTGAGCAAGTTGCTAAACGTGGTTACACCTCAACACATCCTAATAAAATCAACTGTGAAGTGCTAAGCCCCAAACACCTATGTCTCATTCAGGTCACAAGATGGTTGTGAAGATTAAAGATAATTCAGTATATGGTTTGATAAATGCGAGATATTAGGTCATCCATAAGTGCTAGAGACGATGCTATACTTGTTTACATTGTGGGGGCTCACCAAACCTTTCGTTAATTGGATAAATTTGATACTCATGATTCAGGTACTCGAATTATTTAGTCTTCTGTATGTCATTTGTCATTCAGATATGCTCGAAATGGGGCTACAGTAATTAATGAACATATGCATGTAACATCTATCTGGTGACTTATCTATCCATCTATTTTGGCCCTGCTCCTGATGAGAACAATAAAACCAAATGCAGTGAACTCTTGACTTACCCGAACTCAGTTCATTCTCAAGGGCTGGTTGTAACTCAGGTTGGTCAGCAAAGGCTCAGGCTCTGCTACACAGCTCTCAAAGTCTCTCTCCTGTACACGGGCAGGTCTCAGTATCCTCAGAGAGACACTGGCCCAGGATATCTCAACCCCACACAGGAAAGGATGTTGTCATGTTCCTTCCAGAACTCTTTAAGGGTTAGATCTGTATCTGAGACCCTCTGGAAGCACAAGCAGCCGGCATTCAGGTTGTAATGCAAGACCTTGTTAGTAAGCTAAAACTAAAATTCTGGCTGTCACCCAAGTTGTTCACCTGTCAGGCTGGTCATAACTCGAAGATCCACTATTTCATTAAACTACCACCACCATCACTGCTGGTGACTGTGGTCCTGTACTCAGCGGGACCCCTCATCCCGTCTTATCTCACGAAGCCTCCATGAGGTACAATAGGTAAGAATCCTGTCCTCCCTCAGGCTCCTTCATGGTGTTACGTGTCATTGAGACAAAACACCCAACACCCACTACTTAAAGGAAAGATAATTTACTGGTTCACAGTTTCAGTGATCATCCAGCTCTATGACAGAGACACCAAGGACAGGAGGGCAGGTGGCCGGGAAGTAGGAGAGAAAAGGGAGAAACCAGGGACAAGAATGTATCCTTCTAGGTCATCTCACCAGTGACTCGCCTCCAACAGGCCCTGCCTCTGACAGCACGTTTAGCCACCGATCACATCCATGAATGCATCTACTCATGAAGATAGTGCCCCCATGAGCCATTTATCTTCCAATCAAATGAGGCTTTTGGAGGGGGACATTTCAGATCTAAACCATAACGTTACACGTCTGGCTCTCAAAAGACTCATGTTCATCTCATTATGCAAAATGTATTTAGTCCGTTTTTAAGAGTTACCAAAGTCTTAACGGTGCCAGCATTGCTGGAAAGTCCAAGTTTAAAGTCTCCTCTGATACTTAAGGCAAACTCTTAGCTGTAAGCCCCTGTAATAAGTCAAAAAGAAAGTGAAATATTTCCATTTCAAAGGGGAGAAGAGGGAGATAGAAATGAATAGGAACAGGGAAAACACTAAATCCTGTAGCTCCATGTTCAGCACGCAGGGCACAGTGTGATGCAATTCAAGCTCTAAAGGGTTGGGATGGCCTTGCACGTTGCAGCCCTCTTAGCCTCTCTCTTTCTCTGGATGAACTAAGAGGGTCCTCTCCTGTATCACTGAATACTTCTCTAAACTGCTGAGTCCCACATTAGCATTTTTTCCCATCCTGAAGTTCCATGCTCTGATATTCAACTGGCTACTTGACTGTAGGAGCCCAGCCATGGCCCTCTAGGCCTTTGACATTTAAAAGGAAACTTCTTCACCTCTACACTCAAGGCATTGATACAATCTATGTAACATTTGTTACTTTTCTAGGACTCTGCTTGTTAAAATTGTTTTTTGACCCTGCAATGGGAGAAATTCAAAGAGACAGCCACAGATCTGATGTTCTTTGTAAAGAGTCAGAAAATCCGTCTTTGCATAAAGATACAAATAGTTGCTTGGTGCTTCCTGTTGATAGGAGCCTATAGAAGGAGCTGTTTCTGTGAAATAAATCAGACTTCTCTTGGTCTCCTCTCAGGTTTGAGTGTTTCCTTTCTCAATCCCCACTTCCCAACTCAGGCACTTTCGTGTTGTGAGGGCTGGACCGCCATACCTGATGTCTCCATTTGAATGTCTAATTAGCATCTCAAACCTAATTTGATTGCGTTGCAACTACAGTGTTACAAACACAGTCTTCCTAAATTTACGCCAGTGGCACCACCATCTACTGGCTGCTCAAGCCAAAAGTCAAGACGTCTTAAATTCCTTTCCTTCACACCCCTTGGGTCTATCAATAAGTCCTAAAGTGTTCATCTCCAGAATATTTCCAGTATCTATCTTTTTCTTCTTGTCTGCTACCGTGACCTAAGCTCCTCTTCTCCCACATGGACACCGCTGGTCTCTCTGCTTTCCAGTCGTTATGTCTCAACTGTACAACAGCTGAGATTGACCTTTGAAAAATTCAAGTTATGTAAAAAAACCTTTCAGAGGTTTTTGACAAAATTGCAAATATAAAATTAAAATCCAATGCTCACCATTCAAAGAACTATGCGATCCCTGCCCACCTCTGGCCTGTCTTCTAAGGTCTTTCCCACAATAACCATCCTTTAGCTCAGAGGCCTCATCTCTGGGTCTTTGCACTTGCTGTTTTCTCTACCTGAAAGCTCTCTCTCTGACAAGGATACACCTGCCTCTGTGTGGTACTTCATGGAAGGGGCAAGGAGGAGGTGCTGAAATTCAGCTCTCATCCAGCAAGTCAAGCCCTGGCTCAAACATGGCTGGAACCAGAGGCGTCTTCTGATTCCACAGAAGCACTGACCAATGGCCAGACCATGTGCCTGTGATGTGGGGTCCTCCCAGAGCAGTGTCACTTTCTAATCAATATTATTTCTGAGCTGAGGACATAGCTCTGTGGTACAGCGCCTGCCTTGCATGCACAAGACCCTGGCATGTGCAATCCCCAACACTGCAAAAGGGAAAAAAAATATATCATGTGGCTAAAAAGAAGGGAAATCTAGCAGTCCCTGAGCATTCACTTTGCATGTCTTACGCAAACATCACAAAAGCTCATGGGACTAATATCATCCCAATTTTTTTTTTTTTTTTTTTTTTTTTTTTTAGTGCAATACTGACAATTGAATCCAGGACCTTCTCACTGAACTGTATCTCCAACATTTTTTTTTTTTGACGTTTTGAGACAGGGTCTCACTAAGTCACTAAATTGTCCAGGCTAGATTCAAACTTGCATGGTGCATGCCTATAATCCCAGTACCTGGGAGGCTGAGGCAGGAGAATGACCATGGGTCAGCCTGAACTGCATAGAAACACCGTGCCTCAAAAAACCTTGCAGTCATCTTGCCTCCCAAAGTACCTGATTAATGTCCCTGTTTTACATGTGAGAACTATACACCAAGAGGACAGACAGCTTAATCCAGAGTTAAACTTGACCTCCTCTTCTATTGCACCATTCTGCCCCTGAAGACAAAGAAGCAAGGACACACTCAGAAACTTCCTCCCTACTCCTCTGTTTTAACTCTACTTGTTTGAAGATATTTGTAGGACAATTAGAAAAAGCTATTACCACTCAGCTGTAATCCTTAAGAGTAAGTTATACGAGGTGTGACGATGTATGCTTGTAATTTCAGTGCACTGAGAGGCTGAGGCAGGAAGACTGTAAATTCGAGCCCAGCCTGGACAATTTAGCAGTTTAATGAGATCCTATCTCAAAATTTTAAAACAACATTTTTTTTGTGTGTGTATGCCAGGGATTGAACTCTGGTCCTTGTGCTTGCCAAGCAGGCTGTGGAACCACTGAGCTAAATCCCTGGCCCCTAAAAACAACATTTTTTTAAATGGCTGGGGATATAACTCAGGACAAAGGGACCAGGTTCAACCACCAGTGTGTGGGGGAGTGTGAGTAAATTAATATTACTAGATATTGGTTTTAAAAAGTACCTCACCACTTACTCTCCGGGTGCTAAATTACAGATAATGTAAAAATCTATCATTTTTCTTTCGAATCTGTATCCTTTTAGACATGCAGATCTTGTCCTCTGTGGACTTTTGTGCATGCTATCCCAGAGATTACTGGGACAGTTACCTGTGCAAACCTCTGAGGTAGCAACTGCATTAACTTATTTAATGGTTTACACTTGTTACTGACATCTTCACAGGATTCAAAATGCAGACTAGGGAATCGTTTTGTTTCCTTTTTGTTTTCCTTTTTTCTTATCACGCCTGGCCTGAATGAGACCTTCACAAGCAAATAGGCTGCTTCCTGCAAACAACAGGCTACTAGAACAGAAGGCCATAAAGAAAATTCAGGTTGGAGTATATAATCTCCCTGGGGCAAGGAAGTCCAGGGATTGTCTGCACACCTGCACTGACCATCCTTGGACCCTCGTCATAAATGTTCCTTATGAGCATAGCCCTCTTAATAAGCCCTATATAATTCCCTTCCAGGTAGCATCTCTCTCTCTCTCTCTCTCTCTCTCTCTCTCTCTCTCTGTCAACCATTCAAACATCAATTTAATTCACCTCTTCCAAGCTAGCTGCTAAAAGCTGCCCCAATTGCAGTCTCTGTTCACACCTGGACTGGAATAAAACTTTTTTCTCATGACACCTGTCTCTTGAGAACACCATTTGTTCTCTGCCTTCCTTTTTGGAAGACATAGTCGTGTTCAGAACATTCACAAGAATTCCAGTTCTGTAAGTGGAGTCAATATCTTGGCACATTATTTTTGAAAAACTATGTTTAAAAGCTTCGTGTAGGCTATAAACAAGACTCAGCCCTAGTCTTAGAGCAGAAATGACGTGTACTTTTTCAGCTCCATCACTACTTAACAACCCAAAATAATTGTATTGGAACTCAACTGCTCTAGAAATAATGCTAGAAACCCTCATGTAGTGTTCATGATGGGCCAAGCTCTGCGTGTGAGTCATTTCATTCTTCCAAAAACACCTATGGGATACAGGTACTATTCCTGTGCCTATTTTATAGATGGGGAAGTTGAGACACAGTGCCTTGGTCCCTCCATGTTACCAAAACAAAATATTGCCTTTTTTTAATTATTTTTATTTCATTTTATTTTATTTTTTGGTACCGGGGATTAAACTCAGGTCCTTGTGCTTGTGAGGCAGGCTCTGGAACCATTGAACTAAATCCCCGGCCCTAAAATACTGCCTTTTAAACAGCAATTATTTATTTCTTACAATTCTGGAGGTCGAGAGCTCCAAAATCAAGCCAGATACAGGATTCTATTTCAGGCCCATTTCCTGTTTCATGGAGGATCCCTATTTACTGTATTTTTCACACAGTGGAGGAGTCAAGGAAGCTCTCTGGGATCTCTAAAAACATTAATCCCATTCCTGAGGACCCCATCTGCATGACCCAGTCACCTCTCATAAAGCCCGAACTCCAAACACTGTCACCTGGGAGGGCAGGTTGGAGCATAGAAAGGGGAGAGGGGACACTCAGACCACAGCACACAGATAGGAAAGGTGCAATTGCCCAAGTCATAAACTAGTAAGTGCGAGCTAGAATAAATCAGACACACAAGCTGAAATATCACATCGTTTTCTCTCATATGAGAAACCCAAGGATAAATAAAGAGCAAAACAAAAGCCAGATGATAGGAAGCAGTGAGATAGATCTTTTGCAAAAGGGAGGAGGATTAAGAGTTGGAGGAAGTGGTAGGGAGGAGAGGGGTTCAAAAATAAAGATGTGCTACATACATGCACCAGCTCCCCAGGATGAATGTAATCATTATGTACTGCCAATATGTGCTAATAACATTTTTTTAAAACTTTTAAGTGCAAAGCTAGAACTCAAACTTGAGCAGTGCAGTCCCAGAATCCCTACTTCTGGCCACCAGGGCAACACTCCTTGACACCTGAGTGAATAGAAAGTTAATACTAACCACTATTGTAACAGTGATCGTTAGAAATGCATGCAATTAGATGGTTCTGCGGATGCAGCTGGGTGGTAGAGCGCTTGCCTAGCATGTATAAGGCTGTGCATTGAATTCCCAGCACCACCACCACTCCAAAAAAAAAAGAAAGCAATCGGAAACACCAAATAAAAGTCATCATGATACCACAAGAAAGAACCTCAGGAGCTCTCCCTAAGAGGATGTCAATACTACTTAACCAGCTTCTGGTTATTGACAGTTTCATGGTTTCAGGGCAAAGTTCTACTACTCAGCAGTGGAAATGATTATTTTCTGTCTAGGTGATTACATGAATTACATCGTGTGAGCCCATACTGTTGTAGGAGCTCCCCAAACCAGAACTGCACACCAAATGTCACAACTACTTAAGCTCCTACATAGTCTTCCGCATTTATCTCACTTATTATCTCAACAATCAAGCACAATCTAGCAATCAAAAGCTAAGTACAGCTTTGGAAAATATGCTTCACAACCTTGAATCAGGCCCATCAGCTCCACGGGACTTTGAAAACGAAGCTACAAAATGGTGTGACCTCTTAGGTCCTTCCCTTCTCTAGCCTTGAGTTATTTTCTGTCCTGGCCTGATAGCTTACAAGCAAAATTCATCATCTTTTTACTGGTTCAAATTCCACTAAGTGAAGCAACTTTACAGCTTTCTGAATCTTCATGCTTTCAAATCACAAGCATGTTAAGTTTGGCACTTAAAGTTCAAATAAAAAGCTGCCAGGTCAACAGCAGGAGCCAGATCTTGTGAAGGGAGCGGGGGTCCTGTTCTTTCCTCAGCATCCGTGCACTGCTGGCACGGGCCACTTGGCCACACTTGCAGTTGGTAGAATCCAGTGTCCCCTCTGTGCGACCTAGGGCAAGTTACTTAACCTCTCTGTGCTTTGTTTTTCATATGCAAAGTGTGGATAACAATAGCCTGTCCACAGGTTGTGGCATAAAAATGAGTTAGTATAATAAGTAAGCCTATAGAAGATCCTCCCACACAACGTAAAGCTTTGATTTTATTGTAATGGTGTTATTATTTCCTATGTTAAGAAACATAAAGTGAAATCTGGAAGAAGACAGACTTAAGAGTTGGGATGGGCACTGCAGTAGAAGAGCTCATGATGGTCCCTAAAATGCTTTCAGCAGCTGGGTGTGGTGTACACACTTGTAATCCCAACACTCTGGGAGGCTGAGACAGAGGGTCACAAATTCAAGCCCAGCCTGCACAGCTTAGCAAATTAGTGAGATTTTGTCTCAAAAAAAATTTTTTTTAATGGTTAGGGATGTAGCTCAGTACAGAAGCCCAGATTCAATCCCTAGTACTGAAGAAAAAACATGCTTTCACCAAGTCAACTTGAATGCCAGCCCATCGTGAAAGTAAAGCTCTCATACTGTGAAATGCCTCTATTCCAGTCCTTCCATTTAGACACGTTGTGCGTGTGCAGGAGTGTGTGTGTGTGTGTGTGTGTGTGTGTGTGTGTGTGTTGGCAGTGCTGGGGATCAAACCCAGGGCCTCCTGCATGTTAGGCAAGAGCTGTGCCACAGAGCTACATCCCAGTCAGAAATTACATACATTCAAGTTTCAGGCCCTCACACCAACAGAGAGCTTCTCTACCACAGCCCTGGCCACCAACTGGGTAAGGTCTCCCCTCCCTTTTCCAAAACCAACAATAATGGGAACAGACATTTGTCTAGGCGACTGTTAGTTTTGGTCCCATGGCCTTAGAACTAAGTGGTGGAGTCAGGATTTGAACCAGGCAGTCTGGTCCCTGACAGTGTTCTAATAACCATGATGTTCTGCTGCAGTAGACTGAAATCTGTGTGTGTGTGGGGGGGACCAATGCATACCTCGATTATTTGACAGGTGTATTACTGAAAAGAACTCTTACATACTGCCTCCACTCCATCCTAAACAAGGCTGCGGAGTGCGGGCAGAGAGGGGTCTGCATGCACAGAGTCATCTCCATGTTGAGAAAGTCTCACAGAAACCCACTCTTACAGTACCAAGGAGAGGAGAGAAGGCAGGTGTTTCCAAAGGCAACTTGAATGTGGAACGGGAGCCCTAGAAATGGCCTAGACTTGACCCAGTAATAGACTTGGAAATTTATGTTGAGAGGATAATTGTAAGGGAAACACTGTGAAGATGTTCATGGTAATGTTGTTTGTAATATCTCCAAAATTGAGAGAACCCAAAGACATCCACTAACATGAAAATAGCAACAAATACCCTGATAGCTTCCATGAGAACTACTCAATTCAAGGACAAACATACACATTAAGGGTTTTTAAACACCACCAAGAGAAAAACAATAGGAAAGAATGCTGTGTGTACACAGGAGGTTGGAGCAGAAGGGACTTCCAGAGAATAACTGGGAAAGGGCAGAAGAAAGACTTTGGATTTGGCAGAAAGTGGGATTGTAAAGGAGGGAGGGAGACACAGCTCTGCTCGGAAGGTCTGGGGGCCAGGATCAACATGGATGAGGCGCATCCATTTAAAAACAAGCCAAACCCTGGAAGACTTGAGAAGCCACGGTGGTAAGCTGTTCATTTATGCATTTGTCTATCAAAATGTTTTACATTTTCAGCTCCAAGGGGAGAAAATTTTGCATGGTTGAAATAGACACCAACAGGAAGACTAGAGAAAGTCATCAGGGAGAAAGGGGGCATGAGGTTGGAGCTGGTGGCCCACATGGAAAGGGGATCAGTGGTCGGACTTCTGTCTGAGCCTCAAATGAGTGGCTCACTACCAGCTTCTCAGAAGCAGGAAACTGATACACAGGTCAGTGGCCCTGAACAGGAAACGCCTAGGACATTCTTTGATTGGTCAGAGGAAGCTGATATAATGAAGACCGATCTCAGGGAAAAGGTTGCTCTGATATTAAGATCAAATGCTTCTGAGCACTCTGAAGAACAAGCCCAGGTGGTGCCTTAGAATAAAAAGGGAAGAAAGGTAGAGGGGATTAGGAGGATAAAATGTGTGGAACCCTTGGCCTGCTGAGAAATGCTGCATAACTGTCTCGCCTGAAGAGCAGGATTCACTCTATCAGACCACAGTCGGCCATGGTGTTCTTTAAGTAGACTCATACATCAATACCCAAGCTTGCAAATTCTTTCTTCATTCTGTATTGATTCGTTTGTTTATTTTGGGGTACTAGGATTGAACCTAGGGCCTTTGCACAGAGCTACATCCCTAGCTCCTTTTATTTTTTATTTAAAGACAGAAATTTGAACAAGTCATGGGGAAATTATAATTTTTTTTCACCCGAAGCTATGGTTTTATCTTGACTACTTAACCAGACTGGCTCTTCAGCAGAGTTCTGGTGATCTATAAGCCAGTCATAACACCATGTCCAGGGGAGAGGAAGGGGACGTAACAAGAACAAAGATGTGTTGTGGACATTTACCAACTCATCAGACATAATCATGTAATGATTATGGACTACAAACATATAATAATAAAAAAAATTTTTTTTTGGTACCAGGGATGGAACTCGGGCCCTTGCACTTACAAGGTAAGCACTGGAACCACTGAGATAAATCCCGGCAAAATAAAAAATTTAAAACTGATTTAAGAATACAAAGAGCCCAGAAAATCAACCATGGTTGGCTTGATCGATCTTAGTCTACATATTTTAAATCATGTGACCATCCTCCGTCCATTCATTCATGATGACCAGCAGAGAAGGGCTGTGTCTATCTAAATAACTCAGGTAAAAGTAATAAGCCATTGTCAAGGTATGGAAGGCTATAGAATTTGAGAAGTGAGAAATATGAAAGTAGGACTACATTATACAAATTATTCTTTCTGCTGATCTCAGTGTGTAACTTACATCTTCTCAGAGAACACTTGATCTTTCTCATCTAAGCATCTGGCTTCACAGAGCCTGCAAACTTAGCTAGCTTCATGCTTGCACTTACACGTCGCCTGAATGTTTGGCTCACGGAGCCAAGAGTTGGCTTTTACCTCCTGCCTCGGGGATATCGGGTTCCAGCGCTCCATGTTGGACGCTTTGTGTACATGCTTTTGTGCCTTATTAAAACGCACGTTTCTACTGATTCTCCTCTTGCCACTGCTGGCCCTGGGGTTGTGCTCTCTCTCTAGCATTATTAAACATCCACTGTCGTATTCAGCCCAGAAGCCTACGGATACATAGCAACCTTTCCAGCTGAGAAAAACAGTGAGTGACCTCTACCAGACAGCGGTTTACCATGTGAGAACAGTGCTGTTTATTTTTGAGGGCCTTAAATTAGCACACGTTCCTGGAGCTAGGTCTCGTGCTGCCTCATAACCTCTCCTCTTTCTCTCTCTCCCCCTCCCCCCTCCCCTTGGTGGGCACACACATTCACACACACACATGTTTGTGCACCCTCCCCACAATGAGCCTAGTTCCTCTCAGATGCTTCTCCAGTTGTGACTTTACCAAGACTCCGTGCTAATGAGGAGCCAGACACAATCACAGCCCCAAACGTTCCCCTGCCGCTGATCCAGAGCATGTGTTATCATATTGCACACTGTAAATTGATTCCAAATCCCTGCCAACAGGGCAGTCTGCATTCCAAACACGGAAGGCTCTGGCATGGTGAATTGTAAAATAGAAACATGCCATACTTTCCTTTTGGTGTAAGCCTCAATTTGCTGTGTACTTTTGATTCTTAGACTGTGTTTTTATTTCTCTGCAAACACAGAGCAGCCTATGAAATCTCTACCTTAGGGACAGTAGTCTACATGGGGACCCTGGTCCTCTCAGTTACTAAAGTCTCTCTCATTCTCCTCATGAAGGTTCGTTATCAGGAAATAGAGCAAGAAGGAGGGGCACCGAAGATAATAAAGTGGGCTCTCATTCAGCTGATGAGAGACATAAACAGGCTCGCTGTGAGTGTCCCATGGGAGTAGAAGTCTAGGGTTTCAGAGGCTGTATAAACCGTTGCAAAATCTTTGCAATTACTCTACAAATGAAGCCCTAGCACAGGCAACAGATGGGACCTAACCGCATATTTCCAGTTCTGTGGTATCCCGTGCTGACCAGAGTTTACCGTCACTGTTCCCTCTTGAAGTAGGTCTGTAGGTTACCGAACAACGTGGCTGATACTTGGCCGCATTTCGGT
The DNA here is from genome assembly GCF_012274545.1 of Fukomys damarensis. Taxonomy (NCBI): domain Eukaryota; kingdom Metazoa; phylum Chordata; class Mammalia; order Rodentia; family Bathyergidae; genus Fukomys; species Fukomys damarensis. Next base: position 74,934,075 of record NW_022900950.1, on the reverse strand, counting down.
GATTGGTGAGGACTGGGGTGAAGAGGGGAAGGACATCAGGGAGGTGAATGGGGAAGTTGGTTAAATCGCTTCAGAAGTCCCCAGCCCCGCAATGTCTGTGGGCCTATTTTGTTACAAGAATTTCACCTGACAAGGTCTCCATTGTTTGTTCATGTGGTGAACACTTAGCCCATTCTTTTTTTAAATTATTTTTTAAAAATTGGCAAATAAAACATTATATGTATGGTGTATACAACATGATTTTTCTCAAATACGCGTAGTTGGTGGAATGGCTACACTGAACAGATTACCACATGCCTTACTTCACATACTCATTTCTGTGGGGAGACTGCTTAAAATCTACACTTAGCCCTTCCAAGAATACTAGACCCCTGTGTCTAATCCAACATTTCCTCACTAGATCCTAAGAAATGGCCACATACATGCACAAAGGAACGGGGAGGTAGTTAATACAGTCGTTTGTAACAAACCAGCTAACGCCAGAGGCTGAAATGCCAGAGCAGTAGTCACATTTTATAGCAAAGTGTTCTGCATATTTTCAAATTAAATCCCATTACATATGTAAGACAGCTAGTGCACCCGTGGCTTGGTCTGGTTTTCCCCAACTTTACTAGCTAGTGCCAGCCAATAAATAAATACAATGTGGGGAACTGCTCTCTGACCCCCAGGCATTTCCGTTCCCCATTCTCTGATTCCCCAGGCGTGGTGGGGACGGTGCTCTGCTAGCCATGAGCCTGCCTGCTTTCCAGGACCGGCTACGGCCAAGCAGTGAGTAACTTTACGTGAAACACTGAGGATTCTGGGGTTTTTAAGCTTCATTAGCAAATCGCACAGGTTCCAAGATTTTAACGACCACTTCTAGGTTGATTTCTTTGTTCTTGCTGATTTCAAACTTCTAGGGAATGAAAACAATAACGTTTGAAGGAGGAATGTATAAGATCAAAATAAAATTTTAAAAGGGCTTATCTGTGGGGGAGAAACAATACATAGGATTATAACAGAAAAGAATAATTCAACTCTGTTTCAGTATAATAGGTATTTTTATTTCCTGAAAAATCCAGTTAGGAACAATGGCTATGAGACCTGGTTTAAACGGTACAGCTATAGAAGTAAACTTTTAAATATCAAGATGTAAGTCTATATACTAAAATTCCTCGAGAAATGTTTTCCTAGATTTCTGTTTACTCTGTTACAACAGGTACTGTGGTCAGCATTTTGCTGTAACTGGCAGACAGCACAGACACTTTTAAATGGGGAGGTCGAGGTAGGGCTCTTAGGAGAGGTGGCATCTGCCAGGTATGGGGCACACACCTCTAATTCCAGCTACTTGGGAAGCTGAGGCAGAAGGATTACAAATTGGAGGCCAGCCTGGGCAACTCTGAAACCCTGTCTCGAAAAAATTAAGTAAAAAGGGCTGGAGCTAAGCACTCCCTGGATTTAATTTCCAATACAAAAATAAAAATACAAATACAAAAGGCATCTGAGCTCGACAGTTTGTTTGGAGCTATCTGGGGAGGAAAGAGCAGAGAAGAGCAGGAGACCCGGTTTGGACAGTGATGGACCCGGCCCTCACTTCCTCAAGCGGCCTCCGGGTGGTGAGCCGGTGAGGAAGCCTCACGCATGAGCCCAAGGCTCAACAGGAGGCTGGAGGGGCCAGCCCTTAGCAGTGGAGGGGCTGAGAGGCGTCAGAGCCCAGACAATTCCCAAGAAGGGCCAACCAGGTTCCCCGGCTCAGACCCCACATCAAGTCTAAAGGCAGGAGCCATGAAAGACTCCAAGGTTTGGGCCTCAGCAAGCCAAGAGGAGATTCTCTCTGGCTGAGATGCTAAGAGAATGAAATAGCCAACTCCTGTTTTACAGAAGGTCCCCTTGCAAAATACCCACTTGGTCCATCCCAGCCCTGGGATTCGCACCCCGGCTCCTGCTTTGTGGTCACCTTTCTCCAGCTGCAGACACCCACTTCCCCCTCTCTGTGCCACTGGAAAGCAACCCCCTTCAGCTGTGCTCTCCTTCCCTGACGCCCCAGCAGCTGTTAATGATCTGTTGTAAGCAAATGGTGTTATTCATGAGATCACTGCTGCATTTGCTTCCTCAATGCCCACTTTTCCTTCCTTCCTTTCTTTTTCTTTCTTTCCTTTCTTTCTTTCTATCTTTTACTGAGAATTGAACTCAGATTCATCCCTAGACCATTAATTATTATTACTATTAATTTTGAGACAAGATCCTGCTAAGTTACCAAATGGCCTTGTCGGGCTTGAACTTCGATCCTCCTGCCTCGGCCTCTCAGAGTGCTGGGATTACAGTCCCATCAAATTTTTATACCCTTCCACCCACCTCTAACCTTTAGTCACCCCCTCACCAGGAGCTCCCTCCAGTTGGCTATCCCAGCCTGAAAGAACAAAGGCTTCCAGTCCCAGTCACACTGGCCACCACTGGAAACTACTCAGAGTCCTCACAGATCAGGTAGTGGTTAGGGGTTCTGCACGCTCTTCACACACTTCCGGGAGAGTGGCAGGCTCCTGCCCCAGGGGTTCCCATGCAGGCATTTCGGGGTGCTGGTAACCTCCTTCCTGGGTGAGCCAGCCCCATGGAGGTGCTTGTGTGATTTAAAGCACACTGTCAGCTCCCAGAGAGGCGCTCCTGACTTCCAAATCGACAGCACCAAGGCCCCTCCTGGAGTGCTCAAAGCCAGAGAACAGAGAAATGCATTTCCACTGACCGAGGCCAGCTGTTGAACTTCGGGTCATTTTTCTAAAAGGGAGAAAGACTTAGAACACCACAAATGGAGGAGAGAGTCTCGATTTCCCAGGGCCTGCTGCTCTTCCCTCTCAATGAGATCTCTCATCCAAACACTTCCAACAACTGTATCCCAAACTTCTCTTCTGGGCTTCCTGCTACCCATGGCAGACACAAAGGCTCTTGGAAATGGTCAGGATCTTTCTAAAACACAGACTTGATCTCATTATTTTCCTCCTTTAAAACACTGAGTGGGTTCCTGTTGCCTACAGAGTAAAAGTCACCTCTTAGAATAAAATCAAACTCTTATGGGCACCAACAAGGCCCTCTGCACTGATTCGAGACCACCCTGCTACCAGACCGCTATTCCCATCCATCCTCCCATCACCCCAAACTCGTCTTGCTGGGATCCCCCAACTCTCCACGCTTTTGCTCTGCCGTCCCCTCCTACATGCAGCACCTGATCCATTTCTTCCTCCCTGTGCTTTAGGACTCACACTGCAAGACAAAAGACAAACGTATGTTCTCAAAAATGACCACAGCAGCAAAGTTAATGCAGCCATGTAGTACATGACGTTCCCCAAGACCCCTCAGAGGGCAGGACAGTGGGAAAGTCAGCTTTCCAAGCAACAGGTTTTATAATAACACAGCTGAGGAGTGTGGTGGGGCCCAGGATTTCTACCTCGGTGAGGCCTGTTCAGCTATTGCGAGCACTGTGGCCTCTGAGGTGAACCAGTCACTCTCGCGTCTGAATTCCCCAGACGGAGCTGCTCACCCCCTCTCCTCTGTATCTCCACCCAGAAGACTTGGTCATGGGTGTTTCTGTTTTGCTTTCACAGCGCTGGAGACAGAACCCAGGCTCGCACATCTTGGGCGAAGCGTGCTGCCACCGAGCTGCAGGGACCAGGCTGGGAGGGGGCACCAGTCCCAGGAGAGACCAAGCGGTCTCAACATGAACCTCACGCTTAGATCCTTGGTGCTTTTCCCTCTGTTTGGCCTCCTTCATATTTTAGACAACAATTTCTGGGTAGATCAGCCACCCAACAGGAGGTACAACAATGGTTCAGGTCTGCTGTGGACCTGGCCTCCGTACTCTTGCTGGAAGGAGGTGGCAGTGTCTGTGGGGTGGGAGCGGGACAGTTGCAGGAGGCAGGGGAAAGCTCCCCTGCACGGGAGAGCACAGTCCTTCTCACAGCGATGGTTCTACCCCGGAAACCCAACCTGGCCAATGGCTGGGGGTCTGTTTTATTTGAAGGAGAGTGTTCAGACACCACTACTGGGTTTCTAAAGTGACAAAAATAACTTTGGGCAGGGTTCATTGAACCCCTGTGAGAACCACCATGACTAGTGTGGGTAGACTAAGGTGTCTATTAGTAGACAGTGAGGTGGGAATGCTCAGCTGAAGGAGAGAAAGTAGGGGCACCGTAATCATGATACTTTAGTGGATAAAAGGTCACGGAAGAGCAAAGAACCAGTAAGACAAAGACACAGTTGTTGATCCACTCCATTTTAGAATCTTTATTTTTAAAACAGGACAATAGAATTACTCATAATTTTGTCGAAGCAAACTTAAGAAATAAAGGTTCCTAAATACTATCTGCTGGATATGGCTTATGCAAAAAGGAAGGAAGTTCTGAGAGAAGTAAAAAATATTTGAATACCCATAAAGTGGTCAAAATGGTCAATTTTATGTTACATACCACACACACACACACACACACACACACACACAGGAAATTGAGCCCAGGGCCTTGCTCATGCTAAGCCAGACGCTGTCACTGGGCTGCATTCCCAGCCCTAAGCTATGTGTATTTTAACTACAAAAAATTACCCATAAAAAACTGGAACTAGCATATTTCCAATTCCTAAATAATGTCATTTTTTAAAGGACAATTTGCATTTAGCTCCCAGGCTACACTAACCCACCTATATTTCCAAGATTCCTTAGTTGTCCCACAAAAGCAAAGGGTTGTTAGAAGGAAAAATGAAAACTGAATCAAACCAGGGCCTCTGCTTGCCAGGCAAGTGCCTTGTCACTGAGCTGCATTCCTGTCCTTTTTATTTTTCACTTTGAGAGAAAGGTTTTGCCAAGTTGTTAAGTGGCCCAGCCTGGGCTTGAACTCGCAATCCTCCTGTGTCAGCCTCCCAGAGTGTTGAGATTATTGGAATGTGCCACCATTCCTGGTTTATAATTTTTTTTTTTTTTTAAGATTCTGTATCCCTTACAAAGCACAGGCACATTCGGCGTTAAAAAGGAAATTCCGACACACACTACAACACGGGTAACCAGTATGCTACAGAAACCAGTTTCAAAAGAGCAAATACTTCAGGATCCCACTCACGGGAGGTTTTCACTTAATTCGCTGAGGCAGAAGGCAGAGGGTGGACGGGAGGACTGGTGGGGCGGGGAGTTACGGTCAATGGGTGCAGTGTCAGTTTGGGGAGACGAAAGAGTCGGGGGTCCGAGGGCAGCAGCGGGTGCACAGGGCCGTGAAGGTATTGGGTGCCACCGAATGTGCCGCTGAAGATGGCTCACACCGACACATTTTTGTCATGCATATTTTACCACAATTTATAACACTTAAAAGAGGGGTCAGCTGCGGTCTGGTGACAGTTCCCATGCCGGGGAGCCCTGGATATTTTTACGTCTGGTTCTCAAGGGCGCAGGACTCGCGCATTCGCTTCAACTCTTGGCAAAGGTCTTGGGTCGCAGCTGGAAACCACAGCGACTTTCTCCCGCTGCACCTGCCGTTTGCCAGCTCCCCGCGGCCGCAGGTAGAGACGGGCGGTTTTCTTTCGATTCCCCTCGAGCGAGGAGGTCCGGCTGAAGGCGTGACCGAGCAGCCCTCGGGAGAGCTGCAGTTAGACGCTGCTCCCCTCCTTTCTCCCGGCCGTGCCCCTCGCGGACC
>NW_022900950.1:74873198-74928113 GCF_012274545.1 Fukomys damarensis | reverse complement strand
CCGGGCCGCTTTCCTCGGCTCACGCCGCCTCTCTGGCGCCCTCCGGCGGATCGCGCCCGCGGGTCCCTGCTCACCGCGACAGCGCCTTCTGGAAAATAGAAATCAACTCGAGGCACTGCGTTGGCAGGCTGCCTCTAAAGCCTAAAATCTCATCAGAGCCTCCAAAAATGCAATCCTAGGGCTGACCCTCAGCGATAAAGAACCTGCCCAACACAAACAAGGCCCTGGGTTCAATCCCCAGACCTGGAAAAGGAAGCAAATCCACCCCAGTGGCTCTGAATTTCTGGGACGTGCTAAACTGAAAAAAGCTCGCCGTATGTAGCAGTTACACATCTCGGCGCACAAACATATTTGTTAGAAAACGCAGCTCGAAGTCCAAGGCCGTGGCGCAGGAGGGAAGCTCCACCCCCAGGCCCCAGCAGGGCACTGAGGACGCCCTGGGCTCTGCCCCTGCCCGGAGGCGTTTCCTGCTGCGGAGATGTCCAGGCAAGGCCGCATGTGAGGGCGGGAGCTCGCCACCTCCCCACGCCGGGCCCATCTGCCCCAGCAAACCTCACGGCCTGTCCTGTGAGGGCCTTGCCCTCTCCCCGGCGCTGTGCCAACAAGCAGTGCCCAGCAGTGCCCTCAGCTCCCAGGACCCATAGCTTCCCCTTCTCTTGGACTAGAGGGATTTCTCCCTGATGGCGGGGGTTTTTCCCTTCATGATCTTGGCCTGGACATCTGACTGTGCCTGTTAATCCTGTCCTCCTCCGCCTCTAATCCAGGAATGTGCTGCTGTCTCTGGAGAGCAGGCCCTCGGGGAACTGAGCCGAGATCTCTGCTTTCCAAGGCCTAGACTGAAACCCAAGTAAGATACAGAGACCAGCAGTGTAACTGTGGGTCGCATTTTCGGTAGCAGTTTCTGAACACAAATGATGAATATGATATATTTTTTTGTTCTTGTTCGTTTGTTTTGAGACAGGGTCTCACTATGTAATTGAGACTGACCTGAACTCACTTTGTAGCCCAGGCTGGTCTCGAACTCACAGTGATCCTCCTGTCTCAGCCTCCGGAGTGCTGGGATTACAGGCATGCGCCACCACGCCAGGCACTTGAATGTGGTATTTAATGAGTAATCTTTAGATATCTGATTATTTTAAAAATCCTTAGCTCACCAAAGTAAACAAAGTCTATATATAAACCCGTATATGCAAACAAATCGATTTCTCCAAAATTTGTTCAAGAGTCACTGAAACTCTTTCCTGGAGAAAAATTAGCATGGCATTTCTAAGTTGTCCTAAGCAATAGCACCACTGAACAGGATCACATCTGAACTAGCTTACTAATTTTTAAAACCAAGAAAGCAAAGCAAAAGTAGTTACAAACACCAAAGAAGGCACAGGAATCCTTTCACTCAGTGTGTATCTGGAATCATCCCACCCCACCCTAATACTCCAAACTCAAAATCATTCCGGCGGACAGCGTACAGCGGTTGCCACAGCATTTCACGTTTCATTTACTTAGTCCGTAAGTCACTTCCATGGGAGCACTGAAAAAAGAATTGTCTTAAAGATATTAACGTGCATTCCTAGCTAAACTTAGTGCACAGACTGCTTTATATCCATTATGTGTTTGGATGCTCTCAATCACTGTAAGTGGTCCCATTTTTACAATGTTAAAAAATGGCTTTTGCAGCTGACATTTGCCTACATGTAAGCACTGGGCCAAGGCCTCATGGGAGGGATTCCTGGGTCATTCTCTAGAATGTGCACAAGATACCTGCCATGGAACAGGCACATGTAAGTGTACCCCTCTGTGTGTGTGTGTGTGTGTGTGTGTGTGTGTGTGTGTGTGTGTGTGTCTGTGTGAAATCTGTGAATAACATGACTCTCAGAGTTACCTGCTGAGAAACAGATTTCAGTGATTCTGAAAACCTATTGAGGAAAGAGCCACAAAATGGACCAGTGGGAAAAAGGAAGAGTGATGATGTCTACACATATATTACAATCCAACTGCAAGTGATAAAAGACTTCCTGCAGTCAGCATCAGGCAGGGAGGAAGGGAGAGACATAGGGGGCAGAGGCACGCAGAGGTGGGGCCTTGGCAATGCTGGCTTTCTGTGGAAATGTCTTACCCTTAGAGCCCCGAGGAAAGAGATAAAAGATGGAAACTGCGCTGGGGGTGTAGCTCGGCAGCAGACTGCATGCCAAGCATGCTGAGGCTCTGGGTTCCATCCCCAACACCATAAAAAAAAAACAGAAAACTTGAGCGCTAGAGCCTACCCCTCTCGGAAACAAACAATGATAAAACACTGCTGCAGTGACTTTTTCCTTTCTCAGTTTTATTTCAAGATGTAAGTGGCAGGCTTCACTGGGCTGCACTAAAAGGGGAAGTGGGCCATGGGGCCATGTGTGTTACTTAGCCAGAGCTGAGGGAAATTTAATGCCGTTCTTCTCACCCATCTGCTCTCATCCAACCAGTCCTCAGGTCTCTGCCACCCAACGTGACCATGTTTGAAATCTCTGCTTCTCTCCTCCTCGGCCTGCTCCAGGACCCTGCTGCATCTTACCTGGGTTATCACGCCGACCTACCCGTCTCGTCCCACCCCATTCCACACCCAGAGAAGCTCCTGCCATAGTGTGGATCTTCAGCGTCCCCGGAAGGCCCTGGGATGAAGGCTGGGTCCTCAGTCTCTGGAGCAACTGCAAGGCGGAGACCCTCAGGAGGCTGGCCTAGCAGGAGGCCTTTCAGCCACCCGGGGCACCGTGGGACCCTGGCTCTTTTGTGTTTCTGCTTCTGGCTGTGAAGTGAGTGGGCTCTATGGGCCATGCACGTCCACCACGATACACTGCCTCCCCCAGATTTCAAAAAGAAATGTGGCCAAGTGATTGGGGTCCAAGTCTCCACGATTAGAAGCCAAAATAACCCTTTTCTACCTGGGTGTGGAAGCACACGCCGGTAATCCCAACACTCTGAGAAACTGAGGCAGGAAGATTGCAAGCTTGAGGTCAGACTAAGCAAATTAGGGAGAATTTATCTCAAAAAAGAAAAGAATGCTGGGGATGTAGATCAGTGTTGAGGTCCTGAGTTTAATCTCCAGTGCTGCAAACAAAAACAAAGAAAACCTCTTCTCTCTCAGTCATGCATCTCAAATATCCATGAGAGTGCCAGAGAGCTGACCAGTCCAGCTCCCAAGCTTGACCTACAGCCGGGGCGCACACAAGGAGCTGGTGGGCTGCGCAAACACAGTAGGATTTCTCTTTATCTCATGCTTCATAACAGGACTTTACCAACAGTACTTGCCTGGCACGTGTGAAGCCCAAGGTTCAATCCCAGGCACTTCAGAACGTCTTACATGCTTTAGAACATTTAGTGGCCACTATTCTACACAACAGGGAGTGATTAAAAAACCAACAACATCAACCGATCCTTTCATGTGAATTCTTTTGCTTAAACCACTCCGTGGCTTTTGTGTTTCCCACAAAGTCCAGAATCTGCAAATGTTCCTACAGCTTCTGAAGCACCTACATCCCTGGTCCTGCTATAACTAACTCCCTCCCCTGGGTATGGGGCTCAGCCTGACCTTTCTGTCCTTTCAGTATCAGGTGTTTTCCATGGGAAATCTTCACAAATGCTGTTCCCTCTTCCTCCACGAAGTGTCAGGTTTCAGTTGAAATGTCATTTTCTTCCCCTGACACTCCCCGCAATCCTAGTCCAATTCCAAAGGCCCTCAGTTAAACTTCCTCCTAGCAACCTGCATTTCCCATTATGACACCTGTTACAGTCACCACTTCTGGTTTTTGTTCAGTGTCTTCCAGAAGCCACAATCTTCATGAAAAGTCAATCATCCAGAAGACTCCAGTACCATTGTGTGCCCAATAAATAAACACTGAATGAAAGAATGAATTAAAGTAGCAACATTCACCTCACATTTCGTTCTAGAAGTCAGGGAACCTCAGCGGGTCCCCAGGTCACCACCTTGTGCAGTCTCTGGTCCAACCCAGGAACTACTTTCCTCTACTGTAGTACTTTAGGTTGACAACTGTTGTATAAATTCATGTGTGTGCTATATGTGACATGTGGTGACCTTGACAGCAAGATTCAGCCCTGATTATCGGTCTGCTTCTCCATGGGGCACTTGGAGATGCCCCGGGATAGATGTCTTTCTCCTGGATTTCCAGCATCTTCTCCAAATCTCTCAGAGCTGTTGCTGGTAGGTAACTATAACTCCTGTTTCTGCTTCTGTCCCCAAAGATTCTCTTCAGAACTCAGACCCTGTCTTTCATCTTTGGGAATGGCGCAAAATTGGTATTTCATAAGTGACTGGAGATCTCTGGTGTTCCATGAGTTTCTTTTAGAGGAAAAAAAAAAATTCAGCTTGGTCAATTTCCATGGTTCTCAAAATCACTACTCCTTATAAACTTTTTGGCTCCAGGCACTGGTTTTGTGGAAGACAATTTTTCCACAGATTGAGGAAGGAGGAGGTAAAAGAATTTTTTTTTTAATCAGTGCATGTCGGTAATACATACTACATTCTGCAGTGCTAGCATCACAACCTCAGCCCCACCTTCAATCATCAGGCACTGGATCCTGGTGAGAACACAAGGTCCATCACCACTGCAGTTCATAGTGGGGTTCACACTCCTGCGAGAATCTGATGCCACAGCTAATCTGACCAGAGGTGGAGCTCGCGTGGTGAGGGAGGCAGGTGATATGGAGTGGTTGTAATTACACAGGCTGCTTTGCCTCTTGCCTGACACTCACTTCCTGCTGTGCAACTCGGTTCCTGTGACAGGGGTTGAGGACTCCTGGCTTCAAGCAAGGCAAACACTTTGAGATTTCTTCACACGCCTTCCTGTAGTTCATTAAATACCATTGACAGCAACCCCCCCCCCTTTTTGGTACGGGGATCAAACCCGGGACCTTGTGCTTGTGAGGCAGGTGGTGGCATTGCTGAGCTACATCCCTGGCCTTATCAACCCTCTTTGAGAGCTGCTTTAACACAGTAAGAGAGAATGCCCGCTTACTTAGTTCTGCTTTTTATCTTCTCCCTTTTAGAGAAACTACCTTAAAAAGAGACCGTGAGTAACTTGGGAGCTGAGTTGCAAACGTAGACTAAAGAGCAGAGGGGCCACGGATGTCACTTTTGTCTACCTACACAGGGCCTAAAAAAGAAAGACAAGGAAGCAAAGACACACTGATGCTCTTTGTGGTGTCCACACAGAATGGAAATGATGGAGTTTAAAAAATGCTTTTTGGGGAATTATGGCAGGAGGAATTTAAACAGGGAAAGTGATTAAGTGATTGGGTTTTTTTTAGGCTGTTAACTGCATTCAGATTTTTCCCCCAGGGCTGGAACTGAACCCAGGGCCCTGGCAGGGAGCTACTCCCTAGCCCTTTTAAAAAATTGTATTTGGAGTCAGTCTCTCTGCAAAGGTCTCTAAGTTGCTAAATTACCCAGGCTGGGCTTGAATTGTGATCTTCCTGCTTCAGTCTTCTACAGTGTGGGTAGGCCTGGCTTCAGATCATTTTCTACACAGATTCTTTTCTTCTTCTTTCTCTTTCTTGCAGTGCTGGGGATGGAATCTGGGGGCTCACTAGGCCTTTGCCTCACCACTGATGCAGCCCTGTACGGGAGATTCTTCATCCTGGCCCCTGAGCTGTTTACCTTTCCAGCTGGGACTGGAATATGGGTTCTACTCATGCACTCAGGCATCAGGAACTGCTGGAGCACAGTTACCATACATGGGCAGAGAGCCTCAGAGCTGGGGGGCGGGGGCGGCTGACTGCTTAGCTCGGCGGTTATACAACCGCACAGGGAACGCTGTGAAAGCAAAAGGCTCTCCCTTAAAAATATTAAATTCAAAAAGCACCTAAACAACACTAATAAATGTATCCTAGTTGCCGGAGTTAATATAATATAGCAAAAATATAATAGTCAAAATAGCAGTTCCAGCTTACGGGTTTACGTGGCTGCTACTTTAAATAACTTTCGACCCTTGTCCTCAAAGAAGAGTCAGAACAGTTCCTGTCAGCAATGGAAGCGTAACTGTTATTTCTTTTCTCACTGGTAGTGAGTCATGAATGTGGACCCACACTCCGCTCCCCAACAAGATGCATTCCAATGGTTTCAAGTCAGTCGTTAGGAACTTGGAAGTTTCCCATAGAAACATTTGAGATGTGGGGGTTTAGATTTCCAGATATGGCCAAAAGCCCCACACTGAACCACAAGCAATTTTTCTGAAGATGCCCAGCACGCTTAACAATGCTGTCCGAAGAGAATGTTTCCCAGATTCTAAGCTGGGGCTTCTTGTGAGGCCGTCTCCGGGCTGCAGCAGCAAGGACCCCACCGTGGGAGGGGGTCGGGTCTGCGTGACAGGCACCCCTAGCCCCTGTCCTGTCTCGCATGGAGAGGATTTCTTCCCTTCTGGCCAGAGCGCCCCAGAATGCCATCCTGCTCTCTGTCGCTCACGGCTGTGTTAATTGCCGAGTCCATATTGTGTCACTTTACTCCTCTAAATGATTGTGGCTGCGAGGCCAGCGGTTTAATCCCAGGTAAGAAAGGGACACGAAAGCTTAGTGCCGTCAGATACCCTGTCTACACTGATGAATCTAGTGGGAGCCTGGACCCTAGTTTCCTCCCAAACCAGGGACTTGGAGAACACTGCCACAGCTTGTTCTCAGGGTCCCAGTTACAGCGATCATCAAGGCGGCAGTGGTCCCCTCGGCACAGAGAGGAGACTGAGGAAGGACTCGCTGTGTCGGTCAGAAGGACAGAGTGGTTGTCTGGAGGCCACTGCGAGACATCCAGATATGGACCAGCTGATGTGTCGTGAGGGATCCGTGTGCTTCAGAGAAACAACCACTGCAGGGGCCCCCGCAGGCCTCACAGAGGACCCTGAAGATGTGGGTTTCAATCCAGGATGTGCCCGAATGCACACCCGGTGAGCGACACCAGAGGTCCGAGTGCGGAAACTGAATCCAGGGCTCTTTCACTGTGCTACATCACCGGCTCCCCACCACTCTTTGCATTTTGAGATGGTGTCTGCCTCACTGTCACTAAATTGCCGGAGCTGAGCTTGAGATCCTCCTGCCTCAGCCTCCAGCAGTGCTGAGATTACAGCATGTGTGCTGTCACGCCCAGCTCTTAATTAACAGATGAGACCAGCTTGAGATATTCACTGTTGCAGAGAAACGGAAGCTGGAAAAGGTGCCAAATGGTGAAGAAATCTCTAGAATGTCATCATACCTTAGTTTCTTGAACAAATAATATAGTTAAAAAAATTCCTCACCTTCACAAAAATAATCAATGTTAGAATGGGGGGTGGTTACTGGGGTTTGGAGCAAAACCTTTCACACTGAGCTACACCTCCAGACCAGTTTTAAACTTTGAGACAGGGTACTGCTAAGTTCCTCAGGTGGGACACAAAATTGCGACCTTCCTGCTTCAGCCTCTCAAAGTGCTGGGATTACTGGTGTGTGTTTTCAATACCATGTCACTGTTAGTAATTTTATTGTGCATTCTTTTAGTTTTTTCTTATGAACAGATAAGCAATTATAAATATTTATATACTACCCCCCTTATTTATTAAAAAGTAGCATATGCCGATACGGCAGTGCCTAGACGTAACCTCCTATGCTGACACAGGTGGGGCTTTTTCAGAGGTGGCTGGATCTAAAGTGGGTGTCGCCGGGGTGGATTCACAGCACAGCACTAGGCTCAAGGGCTCTAGGATTAAGGTGTTGAGTGCTGCCTGCCCTAAGTAGTCTGGATAAGAAAAAGGGGCAGAAAGAGCCTCACTGTGAAGGTCCTTTGTTACTTTCGCTGTCCTGTGTGGAACGAACTGTTTCTCCTCTGCGATGCCCCTCTGCCGTGCTGGCCAGCCTTGGAGCCAGCTGACTATGGACTGAAACCTCTACAAGCTGTGAGCTAAATAAACTTTTCCCCTTTAATTTGGGGTGACAGTTACTTTGTCTCAGCAACAAGAAAAGTAACTAACACATGGCCCATCGTATTGTGAACAATATCTTTGTTTATGTATCACTGTTGCATGTATTTTACTATTTAATACGATCACACTTAGCTGGGTGCAGAGTGCACACCTATAATCCCAGCACTCACGAGGCTGAGGCAGGAGGATGGAAAGTGTGAGGTTATCTTGGGCTATGTAGTAAGGCCCTATCTCAAAAGAGAAATCACTTACTAAACAAGTACGATTTTGCTAACCAACACAGAGCGTTGGGGTCCAGCACAGGGACAGGCACTTTCAGAGGCGGACTTAGCCGGCGTGAGCCTTACATCTGTGGTGCTAAGCCTCAAGCAGTGCGGGTTTAGAGTGCTGCCGCCAGGACACCAGGTACACAGCTCATCCCGCTTTCTTCAGAGTTTCACACACGCCTGTTCATGTGCCTGCCTGGTTGCCTTGTGAGTTGATGAGGTGAAGATGAGAAGCTCGTTTTTGTTTTTTTGTTTTGTTTTGCTTTTGGTACCAGGGATCGAACTCGGAAACTTGTGCTTGCAAAGGAGGCAGCAGCACCACTGAGCTACATCTCCCGCCCCTAATTTATCTTTGTATCATTGACGTCTAATACAATGCTGGACAAATGCGAGCTATTAGGTGAATGTCTCATGACTCAATGCACAGAAGAATGTGGATTAGCAAATGACCAGAACCACCTGGCTGACCCACAGGGTGAAGGACACGGAGGAAGGAAGGGTACTTTTCCTCTCCAGTGGCACTGTTCAGGGAAACACGTGGAGTGTGTTAAGGAAAATCGGGCGACAGAGGAGAGAAAAGATGATACCGGGAGGAAGGGAAACATAAGGGGAGATCTCAGAGGGGTTAGGTCACGGGCCATCAGGGAGAGCTGGCCTGAGCAGAAAGTGAAAAGAATGGCAGCAAACTCAGATCATGCATAAGGGGCTCAAATTAAAACAGATTTTTTTTTTTTCCCTGCAGAGAAAAATCAAGTAAAGTGGTTAAGAAAGGAGACCCGGGTAGCAAATGTTTGAAATAGCTGGGACTGAGAGGAAAGCTGAATGAAAAGGAACAGCTGCTGTACAGCCCTTCTGGAATGAGGCCAACTGCAACTTCAGTGAACGTTAAGCAGTGACAAGCAGCACCGAGAGTCTATTTGAGGGTGGAGATGACACAATTCTAATTCTTCTATGTCAGAAACTGTGTGAGGGTCCTCGGGAGCTTCCATCTGGTCAGGAGAAAGTCATCTGTATTTTCAAAATATATTTAGCTCCAACATCCTTACCAGATTTCTAAAAAGATCACAACACAGTTAACACTCCGATATAATATGTGGCCCTGCTGCTACATATCCTGCCCATATATGAGAGAAGTTAAATCTCTCTGACGCTCAGTTATGCAAAATAGCGGGGCTATCCAGGCATTCTACTCCCTGAAGCTGTGTTACATCAAGTGTTGACAGTTTCAAAAGAGAAGGTACTTTTCTAGATCTGTTTGGGAAAGAACTGCTGCAAAAAAATGTGTTTTTATAAACTATTAAAAGTAAACAAACAAACTGGCTGATTTCATCCTTGTAGATTTTAATTTAAAGGCAGAACGTCAGTTCCAGTTGACCAAGGAATCGAACCCAGTCGGCTCTGATGGAAACTCATCTGGACAGTTTTTTTTTGTATACCAGGGATCGAACTTGGGTCCTTGCTCTTGCAAAGCAGGCAGCAGAACCACTGATCTACATCCCTGGTCAAACCCGGAGAGTTAAATACAGTCTGGCGTGGGTCTCTGGCTCACAGTGCAGGAAACACATGTGGGCAAGAGGTAGGTTTAACTTAAACACAGTAAAACAACCACAAATGGACAGGAAGAGCCATACATCTGTTCAATTTAAATGAGTGGAAAAGTTCCCATAGTTACTTTTCAAAATGTGAGAAAGATGGTGCCTTCCAAGTTCAGGTTTAATTCACCCTTTCTGCATAGAATCCCACCTCCGTATTTGTAGGTATATTTGAGGGAGGTTTTTCAGAAAGCAGTTGGGCTTTAACTTCTGAAAGCTTATTATTTAACTTGAAACCCATGCACATTAATTATACATTTACTTTTTCGCTAATAAATCCCAGATTTATTAGCAATAGCAATATTTATTACAAATCTGTTTCTGATAATAGATTTCAGCTCATTTTATACACATCTCAATAAAACATTACTTAGTATTTGGTTCTCCCATGGAAAAAGCAATTCAAGAAGTTCTCATAGCCGTTACCCATCCTTTGCTTTTCTATAAAATTCAGCTGCGTCTTGTCTTTCCCATATTCTTTTTATATCACGTCTTTATGAAGAGAACTCTTTTGTCAAGGAATTCGCCCTCAGAGCTCCCACAAATGTGTCAATAGATAGATATGCTTAGAAATGTTTTTAAAAATATTGTCTTGGAGGGGAGGAGGGGGTGAAGGGAGGGCAGGGACAAGGGGAAAAAATGAGAACCAAGACCTGTCATGTAAAGGTACAAGATCCCAATAATGAATGTAACTGTACTGTATACCTAGATTGTACCAATAAACTCAATGAGGAAAAAAAAATATTGTCTTAACCTGAAAACAAACCAATATTTACCTATCTTGGCTAGACAAACTATAATATTGCTTTACGAAGTATTAAATAGCAAGTAAAACAAGGTCAATCTATGGATTGACATAGGAATATGTCGATTTATAGTCTTTTTATTTATAGTTTTTGTACCCAGGATTGAACTCGGGACCTTGTACTTATGAGGCAGGTGGTGGCACCACTGAGCTAAATCCCTGGCCCCTCTGATTATAGTCGTAAATGGACAAAACAGTGTGGCCCAATATGTACAGTATGATCTAATTTTTAAAAATTTTAAAATCACAGTTGCAGAGAGAAAAGTCTCCAGGTTATAAAAACTGTTCAGAGCATAAAAAATGATGGAAATTTTCCAAATATTTTTATGAAGTGAGTATAATATTGACACCAAATTTGTAAAGACAGTACATAAAGAAAAACTTAGAAGGGCCGGGGATTTAGCTCAGCGGTTCGGTGGCCTGCCTTGCAAGCACAAAGACCCGAGTTCAATCCCCGGTACCAAAAAAAAGAAAACCTTAGAGGTTAGTATCACTTACAGCAATTGGTGCAAAAATTCTAAAATTATTAGCAAGTAGACTCTATCACCACAAAAAGAAAGCCATTCACCATAACCCGGGGTTGTTTGTTTTTTTTTTTTTTTTGGTGGCAGGAACGTATGGATGTCAGAACATGAGGAAACAGTAATGGAGCTTTCCTCATTAACAGATTCAAGGAGAACGACCATATGATTACCTCCAGAGATGCAGAAAGGCTTCTGACACAGTCCATTTCTGTATAAATGTCTGGGAAAAGAGGACTTCAATATTGCACATTACGCATTATAAAAGCTGGACTCATACTTAGCACAGAAATAGTGCAGGTTTCCTACTCAGGCTGGAAACAAGACAAAGACACCTTCAGCCTCCACCAGTTATAACTGTTAGCTGAGGCAAGTGGACAACAAGCTAGAGAGAGCAGGCCTGGGAAGAGCTAAAACCAGGTCTACCTGAAGAACATGAAGTGTCATAAATACACCGAGACAGAAGACAGTACAGAGGGGTATTGTGTGAATGTGTCCCCCCAACCACAAACTCATGAGGTGGGGCCTTTGGGGGACAATGGGCTGAGGGTGTGGGGGACCCTGCTGCACTGTGGATCTGTAAGAAGAGGAGAGTGACCAGAGCCACGCGTGGACCAGCTCAGTCTTCCCTCCACCGGGCCACTAAATAACCCTCTGTTCTCCCCACTCTCTGCCCAGGATGGCACCAAGCCACATCCCCAGCCCCTTCTATTATTTGAGGCAGATTCTCACTGAATTGCCCAGGCTAGCATAAAATTCACAACCCTTGTGCCTCAGCTTGTCTAGGAGCTCAGGTGACAGGCATGAGCCACTGTGCCCAGAAAACCTCTATTCTTTATAAACTACCCAGCCTGTGGTATTCAGTTACAGCAACAGAAAATGGACTAAGCAGGATAGAAAATTAATATGCAGAGGCTGGGGGGGTAGCTCAGTCGTGGAGCACTTGCATCTCAAAAAAAATATATATATAAAAAGTCAATAGCCTTCAAATATATAAATAAGCTAGAATGTAAGATGGAAGAGAAAACTTCTTTTCAAACAGCAACAATAAAATATGTAGGATGGACTTAAGAAATGTGAAACATCTACGTAAAGCCCAAAATTACTAGTGAAAAAACACAAAAGTATAGCTAAGCAAACAGAAAAATGCCCCTAGTTCTCGGATGTTTCATCCTTAAAAAGTTCTCCCTAATTAAATTTATAAACTTAACACAAAATGAAACCAAGATTTTTTTCCCCCCTGGAATTAGAAAAACTGAAGTTACAGTCCAGTCTCTGGCTTCCGGGCCTAGGAGCCAATGCTGATCACCGGGCTGATAGGCTGTGTGGGGCCCAGGAGCTGGAGCTGTTAAGTCAGCTCCATTTCAGTGTGGCACTTTAGTCTGAATAAGTGGGCAACTGGCTTAAAAATAAAATATAGTTTGGGCAAAAATAAAGTATCTTACAGATCCTATCACATTCAAGGAATGCCAGGGTTTGACTTCTCGGGTGGGCGGACTTTTAAAGAGTCAGAGAGCAAATGTTTCGGCTTTGTGGGTTATATACAGGGTATGTGCACATCCTGGTTTATTTTTATGTCATTCGAGACGGTAAAGCATAGGCCTTGGATTTGACCCCTGGGGAGGGGGAGTTGATATTATCAATTTTGGATAAATGGTCAGCTCGAGATTAAACATTAGGCGAAGATAGACATACTGTCTCCTCCCCATCTCCTACAAGTAATTTTTCTTTGGAATCAGGCAGGGATAGTATAATAACTGTAAATCACCATGGTGGTCATTTCCTAATGCAGTGCATTCTCCACCTGGCACAGGAGCAATATCCAGGAAGCACGTCCCGAGAGGAGTTTATGGGTGATTCTGAGACAGGACCCACCGCCTGCCACATTTTCACTGCTCTCACAATGATACTGGAACGTGGGAGATACACCATCCGACATCTTAATCCAATCACGTTCCCAAAAGCAGCAGCATCAGATTTCCAATTTAGACTTCCGCTCCAGGATTCCTCGGGGCTGCTCTAGCCTTTGGACGGCATCTGTTCTCCCCTTCTTCTCTAATTGCTTGAGGAGAAGCACGGCTGGCAGCACCTGATTCTGAGCCCAAGAGCCTAGAATCCCACCGGCCTAATGACGTGGCGAACAGCTCAGGGAAAGTTGTGCCCAGATCACCCAGTGTGGCACGCTTTGGCTCTGGCCCAACCTTCGAAGGGATACTTCAGGGGTCTGATCTGGCCCTGGACAGCTGAAACTTACCAGGACACTGTGAAGTCTTTTTTTAGAGTCTCCTAAAATTAGGACAGATTCCCGAGACTTAAGAGATAATTACATGTGGAGGAGGTTGGTAAGAATTCATTGAAGATACCTACATCACCAACTTCGGTGTGACTTACTGAATCAAAGTTGGTCCTAGACCCCCTGAAATGTGATTCGGGGTCTATCCAACGTGTGCCACGTAAAGCCTCACTCCAGATCAGCGAAGACTAAGCGTTACCTAGAGGCCGGTGGGACCGCAGTGCCTAGGCTACTTCATCAGTCTCTCTAATGTCAGTCAAGAGCAAAAGTCCAAAGCAACTTTAATGACAAGGACGGTGGACTGGGGCAGCTCCGTGGCAGTTCATGCTTAGCACGCACACGGCCCTGGGTTCCATCTCTGGCATCTCCCAACACCAGGGGGCCAGGGCAGACAAGTCCACTGTTTAACAGTAAGGCAGCTGTAAACAGCCATCCCGAAAAACCAAGTTTGTAAACTAAGACGGCATCATATTAAAAATGAAGGTAATAGAGACTAACATTCTTATTCCCTAATTGCTGTATCTTATTAGTACTTATGCTCTTGAGATCCCGTCTGTCTACTCCATCTGCACAGTAGAAATACAGCTTAAAGGTGTAGTGCCGGCACCTTCTGCCTGGCTGTTTCCTCAGCACAGGCTAAGCTGGGAGTGCTCACACCTAAGAGCCAGTTTCAAACACTCTGCCGCACAGTACTGACCCAGGAAGGTGCCACCTTTGTCTGCTCAGCTTGAATACAGACCCCAACGCATTCTCATGCCAGTCGGTAGAGACCCAATTAAAAAAGCAAAAGTTGCCTGAACATTTACACAACAGGATCTTTTAGGGATCTTTGGGGAAATTGTTTTTGTAATGCTGGAGATCAAAACCAGTGGTACTCTGCCAGCTACAACCTGGTCCATTTTGAGACAGTTTTGCTAAGTTGTCAGGCTAGCTTCAAACTTGCAATCCTCCTACCTCAGACTCCAGGGTAGCTGGAAGTATGAATGAATGTGTTCTATGTGCCAGGCAACAGGACTTCTTTTTTGAACATACATACTTTCTAAAAAAGGAAGCATGTTTTCTAATAAATAAAAAACAAGATCTGAGAAATTTTAGAATTCCCACAATTTGTGTTTCATAGTGAGTTTTGTTTTTTGTCCTTTGTCTCTTACATCAAATACTTCTGAGTAGAGCTGCTGCCCAAAGGCAACATAAACTGGCCCCAGGAACAAAGAACGATGGAGCAATTTGTGCCTGCCATGCCAGGAAGCGATTGAGCAGCCCCAACGCATCTCTCGGAACACAAAGGCCGATTCACTAACACATGGCTTGAGTGCCGCTTGGGTCGTCTCAGACACATGGAGTCTTTCACACAAGTGACTCAGAAGAACATCAGAACTGGACAGTGAAAAAAACTAAGGCATGTGTGTAAAGGTCTTTACCATGTTAATTTTAATTAAAAAAAATTATTTTGGAGTGCCTGACAATACTCTAAATGGCTCAGCTGAACTAGTAAGAGATAAATACATGGGATGTTATTTTTAACCTATTCCTTTTTAAAAAGAGAGTGCTTTTTAAAAAAAATCCCAGGATTCCATACGGTTGGTGATATGTGGTATTAGAACACAACTGTGTCATCTCATAAAATACATAAATCAGGACAAAGGCCACATGCATATTCTTTCCCACAGAGAATGCAAAAGAAAGCAGTCTTCATGTCTGAAGAATTATTTGATTCTAAATTTGAGGAACACCAATTTTCTATTTTTTTTTTCTTTTGGAAATTTGCAAATATGATGCAGTATTGAGTATCAATCACATTTTCCACCAAATACTGGGGAAGAGTGGAGCAGGTGTTACATTTTAAAAGTTATTTCCAGCATTTACGCGTTTGTGCAACAGTTCCTTCAAAGATATCCTTAGTATTTAGTATCTGACACTAAAGATGTTATCACAGCTTTGATTCTCCAAGAAGTCCTCTGCAAACCTCCCCGGGCCGAGGCACTGGCTTTGCTCGCATCGTTCCACGCTGAGGTGCACCACAGGATGTGGCGACCACCTGGCTTTTCTCTTGTTGGGTAAAAAAGCTGAAGAACATCTGTATTGTATACTTTATTTAGAATTAATAAACCAACAAACAGTTACTGGGCAATAACAACTGATATAGCCGGTGTGATGATGTTTTGCAATTTACATATTTACAAGCTTGCAGACCTGTCTCCATCGAACATTTTAGTCTATGTAGTCAAAGTCTTCTGGAATTCCAAAATTTTTATCAATTTTATTTTCTTCAAAACCAAACTTTCTTTTGGCCCAAGATTTGATTGCAAATATATTATCTGTCAAAAACAGAGAAATATTTTTTGAGGATTAAATACAATCATAAAATATTTCAAATAGAAGTATCCTCGTTGTTCCTTTGTTTATCTTACTTTGGGCTGTATTAAAACAAGTTTCTCTATTTTCAAGAGTAGGGGCAATAGCTATAAAGAAGATGTTTTAAGCAAATAAACAGCTTGTATAAAACTCAGAAAGTTATTTGCTGATTAAGGACAATATAAAGATAGGAGCAGGTCAACAGCATCTTTTCTGTT
This sequence comes from Fukomys damarensis, assembly GCF_012274545.1. NCBI lineage: Eukaryota > Metazoa > Chordata > Mammalia > Rodentia > Bathyergidae > Fukomys > Fukomys damarensis. The sequence goes on along the minus strand of NW_022900950.1, from coordinate 74,912,132 downwards.
GTTACCACCAGAGGCAGACAGCCTAGGAGTTGGAGTTCCTCTTTCTCAAAGGCAGTGAATTCTCTCCAGACCTTTCTTCCCTGACCTGGAGAGTAAGGGCTCGCAGTCCTCAGGCCAGTGCCTGGGAGAGGATAGCAGCAGGGAGAGCACCCTCCTGGGGCCGAGAGAGCAGCAGATGCTCCTCATCTCCAGGGCTAGGGCAGAGGGTTCAAATGTATCTGCCACCGAAAGCAGCGTTCTATTTACTTAAAGGAATTTATCCCAAGGAAAGAAAATAAACTGTGTACAAATAGTTTGGATCAAGATCTTTATTCCAGTGCGATAATAGCAAAACAAAAAACAAAAATAAAACCCTATGTAAATGTCTACACATTGGGAAGGGCAGTAGGACAGGCTGAGGGGCGCAGGAAAGCCCCAGCTGCCTACAGCACCTGCCCGGGAAGCAGGCGCCACAGCGGCATTCCTGACTTTCACATATTTCTTTGATGTCCACCTACAACTTCTTTTTTGTATTAGGGACCAAACTCAGGATCTTTTCACTGAGCTACATCCCCTGAGCACTTTTAAAGAATTTTGATCTTATTCTTTGAGACAGGGTCTTGCTAAATTGCCCAGGCTGGGCTCGAACTTGTAATCTTCCTGCCTCAGCCTTCCAGAGTGCTGCGATTGTAAGCATATGCCCCATGCCTGGCTACATATAACTTTTATAATGAAAATGTGTCATGCAGATGGTAAAATAATGGTGTAAGGCCCGCTGGCTGCCAGTACTCTGGAGTGTTAAGCCCTGACAGCAGCGATATGAGGTGGAGTTCCTCTGGAGTGCTAGGGCCGAGTCCAGTCACCCTCTGCCTCTGCCACACCTATGCTGAAGCCCTACCCTTCTGCCTCAGCGCCTGATTGCACCCTGCATGCTGTTCAGAGACGGGATTCTCTTAAAAGGAGATGGTGACGGTGGGCCCTATGCAGTCTGACTTCTTCACCAAGATGAGAAGTTTGGCACATGGAGAGACACCGGCCTCTCACACAAGGAAAGACTTGAGAGCTTGCGGACAGAAGCCACCTGGGAGGCCAAGGAGGGGCCTCGAAGCACGTGCAGCTTGCTAACACCCTCATTTAGCACTTTGGGTTAGACAGATGCCAGTGTACCTATTCAGATGGTGAGGAAATACATTTCTGTTGTTTTAAATAACTGTGGTACTTTGCTCTGGTGTCCCTAGCAAGTTCATACATAGATTTTGATCATTCTTTAATATATTGTTTCTAAGGAAGTTAATTCCAAGTATCAAATAATGACATTTCTGGAGATAAATTTATTGCTAAAGTGTGCATCTCTGCCTTAAGTAGAATAAATATTGCTAGTGAAGTATCATTTCTTCCCATTAAAGATGTATGGGATGTCAAAAGATACTAAAATGAATCTTTACTTTCTGTAACAATCTCAAATAAATCTTCACTTTCCCTAACAAGTAAGAACACTATTACTACAATAACACAAGGACCCCAGCAGTCAGTACATTCTTGCCAAGCATTTACAGAGGGCTCACTGCTACAGAACACAAGTCGTAAGTATAGTACACCTGTCACAGAATGTGAAGGACCTATGCCTGCAAGCTTAGGGGGGAGAGGGGGAGAGAGATGTCAGTACTTTATCACCAAACAACTGACCTGATGCGTGTGTTAGAGAGGAAACATGAAGGATTACGTGCACAGCTTTCAGGATAGGCTCAACAAATACAGAAAGATTTTAAGGAAATGAGAGGGCTCAGGTGACACTGCTGAAGTTTGCAGGGAAGACTTTGAGACCAGGTCAGGAGAAGAAAATGAAGTGCCAGACTGAGGCTATTCAACAGCCTATTCTGCCAGAAGTCTGTGTCACATAAGATTAAGAAAGTATCCTATCATAAACATTCTAAGAGCTAAAAATATGCAGAAGAACCAACAAATGCAAGCCTCTCTGCAACACTGTCTAATGGACCAATTCAAAGAAATGTCCTGTTTAACACGATGCAATCCACAAGCTTGACAGTTCATTCACTATCAGATAGTTGTTTTTCTTCTTCTTCTTCCTCTTCTTTCTTGTCCTTCTCCTTCTTTTTGGTTTTTTGAGACAGGGTCTCACTATGTAGTTGAGACTGACCTGGAACTCACTATGTAGCCGAGGCTGGTCTCGAACTCAAAGTGATCCTCCTGCCTCAGCCTCCCAAGTGCTGAGATTACAGGCGTGCACAACCAGGCCAGCTTTCAGATAGTCTTCTTGCTATGTAGATGTTTTTATAAATGGATACAGAATAATTTTGTTTGTACAGAAACAAGGCTAAGCCAGGCAGAATTCCTCATAACTTATCCAGCTGCATAACCAAGATGCGTACAGGAATAGGCTGGCCAATGAGAGCCAAAGTGGGGGCCTTGGACATCTACCTGCGCACCCAGTGAGATGCCTCCCCTGTGTGGACAGCAACTCTGCCAGCCTGGGCTGGCTGTGGAGTAGCAGAGCCCACGGCAAGGCCCTGGTTTCAGCACTTAGCACCGCAACACCAACATCTCTACTATCTTAATTATTAGGGTTTTATATAATTGTTAAATTACATTTAAAGTGTACTAAATGTCATAAAACATTTAGACATCCTATTTCTGTATTTACATCCTGAGGTGATTTCTCATTGTATAAAACAGATACTGAAGGGACGGGGATGTAGCTCAGTAGTACTCCACCTGCCTCGCTAGCACAAGGTCCTGAGTTCAATCCCTGGTGCCAAAAAAACAAAACAAAAAAACTGAGATACTGAATTATTAAACAATAAATATTATCAATTCCAGACACATTTTAAGGACTCACAGAAAAAGAAACCAACCCTTAACCAATGCTGTATGATAATTTTTTTTTTTTGGTACTGGGGATCGAACTTGGGTCCTTGTGCTTGTGAGGAAGGCAGCGGAACCGCTGAGCTACATCCCAGGCCTGTATGATAATTTTTAGTTACAGATAACACTGATATTTTGGGTTTTTTTTTTTAGAGAGAGAGGTTTTCTGAGCTGTAATCCTCTGTATCGCTCATCTTCGTTTTTCACATGTGTTCGTGAGTAAGCTGTAAGCGTAAAAGGCAATACAGTTCTTAACAGCTGTTTCTGCTATGCTAAAAATATCTTCCTTCCACATGCTTTAAAAAGTTCCAGGTTCTTCTGCAGCTAAGACATGGAAGGGGGGGGCTCTGCTCTAATTTTGGAAGTTTTTAATAAATTGAAAAACAATCGCAATTGTTTAACACCTGGAATTTATGACGAATTGGAGAAAGGGAAGAAGAGCACTTCTTGAGGTCTTTTTTTTGTTTTTTGAGACAGGGTCACCCTTTGTAGTTCAGACTGGCCCTGAACTCACTATGTAGCCCAGGCTGGCCTTGAACTCACGGCGACCCTTCTGCCTCAGCTTCCGAGTGCTGGGATTTCACATGTGTGACACCACGTCTGGCTTCAGGGTCTGACACTGTGCAGAGCCCACAGACTCTGGCTTCGTCCTCCCAAAACGCCAGGTAGATACTATGTGGGCGGAACAGAGGAAGAAGCAGGCTCAGAGGAGTTCAAGGGGTCAGCCAGCCAGCACGGTGCTCCCGGACTCCTCTCCAAGCCAAGCTCCCACACACACAGGCTACCTGGCACAACTGCCCGAAGCGCTGCCGGGTTGAGGACTACTCAGCCACCCCATCTTTAATCTAAAATCCACTCGCTACTCTTGTCGCACTTAAAACTTTTATTTCTCAAACCCGGAAGATATCATCGCATTCATTTATACCTTATAAGACACACACTTCATTATTCTCTTTTCTTCAGCATTAATGTGCTCTTCTTGCCCTCCTCTCTTCTTATCACTGATGCATTATATTACTTAGGATATTAACTGCCATAATTAAGATTACAATCTAAGCCGGGCGTGGTGGCGCAGTTACGTCTTATCCATGTTCTCCCACAGAAGCATGACGAGGATGCCTAATACATGTGAAGGCTTCACATTCTCACCAGAACGGAAAATTTCAGTTACTGTTACTTTATAATTAAATTTGGAAAAATACATTCAGTATAAATCCTGGAACGTTTAACCGTGTATCAATCACAGCAACCACTGTTTGTTAACTTTTCCCCGACCCTAAGGCACAGGCACAATGGCTTTTGAATTCTCAGTCCCTGGAGGGTCTCCGGTGCGGACGCACCCCCATCAGCATGTGCTTCATGAGGCACTTACAGGACAGAGGCCGACAGCGGAGACAGCGGGCGCACTGGGTCAGCAGAGAAGCAAGCCTTAACTCCTATTCCACAGCCCCGCGCGTGTGGCCTTGGACGTGTGGGGGCTGAGCTTCAGGTCCAAAATGAGGGATGCTGACCTCACAGCGTTTGTGTGGAGAGGAAACGAGAACAGCGTGGATAACACTTACGTTGCTCTCAGCCAGCCCCCACCAATGCTAGCTGTTCTGCACTGTCCAGAAAACAACTGTGGGATCCCACAAAGCTCTAAAGGGGAATTTTACATGAAACACACACGAAACTACAATTACACATTTCATTCACATATACGAGAGCTAAGTGACTAGCCCGGTGACTTACCTTGAGAAGTAACATGAAAGTTAAACTGGAGGCAAATACTGCTTTTATCAAAACATACACTGATAAGATGAATCATGATAAGATTTTCTAAAAATAACCTTAAGTAACTGAAAAACTTTCCTATACAAAAACATGAGCAATGAACACACTTCCAGAAATATCTTTTCTTGAACAGAGCTAGCACCAAGGCATTTGAATTGCACCACACAGTGAATGTGGAATAAGTTTATAGAATACATACCAGTCCATCTGTTGGCAGCTTCTTTGGCTACTTTATTTGCTTGACCTAAAAAAAAGATGTATAAAACTGAATCTAATTACTTATATATACACAATTACCTTGATCTACCTACAGATTTATATTTTCCTACAAAATTCTTATAGGTTATATCTTTTGTAAAACACACACACACACGACTTTGGAAAAAAGGGCTCAAATAGTAGAGTAACACTGTATCTTACAAACCTGCTAGAATTCCCAAGCAAATTTAAGATAGCTGCGGTTCTACTAGCAATGAGTAAACAGAAAGTCCCATGTAAACAATTTTCCTTTCCAAAATGTCTACCACTGTACTTGCTTCTTTAAAAATGTTTAAATGAGACACTTCTCAAACAACTTACTAAATGATAAAATAATTTAAATTTAATGCCAAAAATTTTGCTGTGTATATCCTCGGGACACAATAAATCTGACCTTAGAAAAAGATTACTGTTAAGAAAGTAGCCTTACAGGAGAATGCACTTACTTTTATTTACGCTTAAATACACATCTTGTTATTAAGTCTGTCTGTAAACGTACTGTCTTCCAAGCGTATCCGCACAGCATGGAACAATGCCACAAGCACCTGTTGCGTACCTATCACTTATAGTGATGGCATTTTCTTGATTGCAAGATAATTTATATACCGCAGAATTTATCATATTGATGTAATTCAGTGGCTTTTTATTTTCATTACCCAAAAGGAAACCTTGAACCCACTAGCATTTATTCAACATTGCCTGTGTGTCCAGCCCCTGGCAGCCACTAATCTATGTTCTATTGCTGTGAAGTTCCCTTCTGTGGAACAATCTGTGAACCTGTTTTCACTTTGTTTGGGTCCCTATCTAGAACAGAATTGCTAGCTTACCTGGTAACTATGTGTCTTTTAGGGCAAAAGATAAATTCCTTTCCAATGTGGTTGCATCATTTTACAATCCTACCAGCAAATCTAAGAGTTCAGTTTCATAAATTTTAAAAAATTATATCCATCCTGAAGATGAAGATCCATCTCATTCTGGTTGTGATTTTAATGTTTCAAATGACTAATATTGAGCATATTTTTGTGTGCATATTGGTATTTGTATATTTTTCTTAGAAAATGTTTGTTCAAGTCCTTTGTCTACTTTAAAGACTGAGTTGTCTTTATTGTGGAATTATAAAGTAATTTAACAGTGCCCAATTCAAGCGCAAATAAATAAACCCATGTTTTCTTCTAAGAGTTTTATAGTTCCAGCTCTGAAGTTATATTTTGAGTTCACCTCATTTTCACTTATGGTGCGAGGTAGGGGTCAGGTCAATTCATTCTCAGGTGGCAACTGCACCCAACACCAGTAGTTGAAAACACTCTTTACTAACTGAATGGTTTCATCACCACGATTGAAAATCAACTGTATTTATTTCTGGACTCTCAATTCTATTTCATTCATCCATATGTCTATTTTTAAACCAGTACTATACTGTCTTGGTAGATACAGACTTGTAGTAAGGTTTGTAATCAAGAAATTTTAGTCCCCCGACTTTGTTCTTTTTCAAGATTCTTTTGGCTATTCTGGGTCTCCTTTATTTCTATATGAATTTTAAAATTAGTTCATCTGTTTCTGTAAAATAAGGAGTTGGGACTTTGATAGGTTTTGCACTGAAAATACGGATCAGTTTGAAAAGCATTTCCATCATAATAATATTAATCTTTCACCCCCATGAACACAGGACATCTTACCATTTAAATTTTTAATTTTTTTCAACAGTTTTTTCTTTTTGGTACCGGGGATCCAACTCAGGACCTTGCGCTTGCAAGGCAGGTGCAGCACCACTGAGCTGAATCCCTGGCCCCTTCAACCATGTTTTACAGCTCTCAGTACTTCTTTGATCAGCTTTATTCCTAGATAATTTTATCCATCTTGATGTTAGTATGGGAAAACATGGATATTTTCCCTTTAATTTCATTTTCAGATTCATTGTTCACATACAGAAATTCACATCTTTTAAGCCAGCACAGTGGCATATGCCTGTAATTCCAGTGCTCTGGGATGCTGAAGTAGGAGGCTCTCAAGCTGTAGCCCAGCCTCGGTAATGTAGCAATTTAGCAAGAGACCCTGTCTCCAAATAAAAAATAAAAAAGGTCTGGGGATATAGCTTAGTGTGAAGGCTACAGGTTCAATCCCTAGTACTGGGGAAAAAGATTTTTAAATACTGATTTTGTATTCTGTAAACTTGCTGACCTTATTAGTTTTTATCGTTTTCTGTTTGGGTATATGTCTTACTTTCTAGTCACCAAGACACAATATCTGACACCCACAACTCTGAGGAGGAAAAGTTTATTTGGGCTCAGTTTGCAGAGGTTTTAGTCTTTAGTCGGCTCAGGCTTGGCAGAGGAAGCAAACAGCTCACGACAGGGTAGGCAGAAAGCAGAGAAGAATCAATGGAGGAGAGATAAACCCTTCCAGGCCCCAGTGACGCCCCCAGTGACCCACCTCCTCCACCCAGGCTTCACCACCCAGATCACAGCCACCTCCAGACTCATCAGCAGACTGATCCACTGGTGCACATCACACTTACATGATCCAATCACCTGCAAAGCCCCACCTATGAGAGCATGAGGCTTTGGGGGACATGGAGATGTAAACCCTAACACTGCCTATATTGCTGCTGAATGTATATATACATTCTACATATGTATAAGATCATTCGTCTGAAGTCACTTTACTTCTTCTTTTTCACAATAGATGTTGATAGTCCTTCTTCCTCATCTTCTTTTTTTAATGTCTAATTGTCCCAGTTACGCTTCTGGTTCAGTGTGAATAGAAGTGCTGTGTAGACGTGGATGGGGAAAGCTTTCAGCCTTTCACCACACCACATGGTGCTGGCTGTGGATTTCTGTAGATGCTCTCTGACCAGGCTAAGTTCACTTCTACTCCTATTTTGTTGAATGTTTTTAATAATATACTGCTGATTTTATCAATTTTTATTTCACCCCTTAATAACTGTGGATATCTCCCCAACTATCCAGCATTATTTTATAAATATGTTGTAAACCATACCCGCCTTCCCCAGCAAAACACAAAAGTTCGCTATTTTTTTACTGAGAGAAAGGCTTTTTCCAGAAGCCTGCAAGCAACAATTGTAACAATTTTGCAAGCTTTTGTTAAGACAAATTTTCAAAGATGCTTGGTTTGCCTTTCCAGCATTTATTTTTAAGAACATTTCTTGAGTACTTCTGACATTTACTTTTAAGTATTTTTGTGGGAATTTAAATTTTTACTAGGTAGTTGTTTTCTCATCTCATTTAAATGTTAACTAGTTATAATTTCACTTTTAAAATAAATGATTGCTTTCACTTCTTGGATATTTGCAATTAATCATGCTAATGCTTGCATAATGATATGAGTAGTTCAAATGGCATGATGAAATATAAATGTTTCTTGCAGGCATTACTGAGAAAGTAAGAGATAATATATAGCCATGCTTATATGAAGAATGGGTTGTGGTCATTATTAGCAAATTGTGTTCAGAGAAACCCATGACAGTCTTTGATAAACTTGAGTGTTTGTAGTATGAGTGTCACAGACTTGCTATTAAGAACACAATCCTGGGCTGAGAATTTAGCTCAGTGGCTCTGCGCCTGCCTTACAAGCACAAGGTCCTGAGTTTGATCCCTGTTACTGACAAAAAAAAAGGGAGAACAAAATCCTATTTGAATCCATCTGCAGACCTTTATAATCCTTCAGTCTGGTACAATTTGTTCTGCTCTAACATGAGAGCTAAAATCCCACGAAATCCCTCATTACACACACACAAAAAAAGCACATTTGAAAACAATAACTTTACTGGGGAAAGAGTTGGGCAATAAATCGAGGTTAAAGTTTAAAGTTCTCTGAATTTAGTGAAAAAGGGATCTCTGGTCTCTAGTACTTAAATACTTAAGTTTTTTTTAGATTTGTAGCTATCATCAAATTTGTAACCAATTAGCTTTTATTTCTTCAGATGTTTTCCTAGCCTACAAACTCCCTGTGCCAAATTCTCCTTGAGAATCCACTTACACATATATTAGGTGTGCTAGAGCTCACAGGTGGCTGTGTGTGGGTAGTTGTGTGTATGTGAGATACAGGATAAACCTAGGGCCTTTGCTCTGAGTTATATAGCCAGTTCCTTTTTATTTTGAGACAAGGTCCTGTTAAGTCACTACATTGACCAACCTGGCCTAGAATTTATGATCCTCCTGCCTCAGCCTCTCACAGTGCCAGGATTACAGGCCAGGCACGCACCACCATACCCAGCTAAGAATGACATTTTCATATTAAAATTTTTTTGCTTCTTTTTTCTTTTTTGATACTGGGTATCAAACTTGGGCACTTGTGCTTGCAAGGCAGGTGGCAGAACCACTGAGCTAAATCCTGGGCCCTTGCCTTCATTTTGAATAGTTTCAATCACGGTATCTTTAAATACAAGAGCCTTTCTTCTGCAAAATTTAATCTGCTGTTAATCCATACCACTGCACTTTTCATGTCAAGACATTTGACATTTATAGCTTCCATGTTTCTACTTAACGTTTTGAACATGTGGGGTGCAGTCATTAACTGTTTTAATGTTCTGGCCAGTTTGGATTGATAGATAATTCTGCTCTTTATCAATCATGTTTTCCTAGCCTTTTGCATGCCTGGTAATATTAATTTGTATGCCAAAAATAACGAGTTTTATTTTGTTGAATATTAGACTCTTTATATTTTTATAAATACTCTTGAGCTTTGTTCTGGGATGTGTTTACATTACTTGGCAATTATGATGCTTTCAAATCTTGGCCATACGGCCTGGTAAGCAGCTCAGAGAAGAGCTCAGTCTAGAGCTGTTTATGCCATTCTTGTAAGGCAAGAATTTCTTGTACACTCTAAAGAATTTCTTGTTAATTACAAATTCTCTCAATCTGGCTGGTGAAATACGGGCACTGCTCTCGGCCCTTGGAGAGTGCCTGGTGCCGTTCATTCCTTTGGACCCCACCATGGCTCTTCCTCGGCCTGGGTAGTGTCCTCATCTCCATGTGGGGGACTCCACTGGATACACGCAGAGCTTTCTGGGCAGCCCAGTCCTCCAGTGTCCTCCCCTTCCTGACTCAGCTCTATTTCCTTAGCTCAGGGGATCAAGCTGCAGGGCTCTGCCTGGGGCCCCCTTACCGTGCTGCGCCCAGGAAACTCTCAAAAAAATAAAGAGGGGACAAGCTCAAGGCTTATTTCAGTTGCTTTCTTTCTGTAAGAACCACTGTTTTTCACTGATATAAAGTATCTTGAAAACCACTGTTTTATATATTTTGTTTGTTTTTTAGAAGTGAGACTAAATTCAATCCCTGCTACTCTGTATTGACTAGAAGAAGTTCTGCATTTGAAGTTTTATGTTTTTTGTTCTAAAATTTAAAGCAGATGAACTGGGCATTTCTCTATAAAAATATGAACTGAAGTTAGTCTAAAAATTCTTTTCACAGATATACAGACTTTGATAGGTCTTTTTTTTTTCCTGTTGGTGGGTTAGTGGTTTTTCTTTTGGTGGCACTGGAAATTAAACCCAGGGCTTCAAGCACACTAGGTAAGTGCTCTGCCACTGACGTACGTTCCCAGCCTCGCTTCAGCGGCTTTTCATATAAAAGCTATCCTTCCCACATATCTACATTGCATTCATGGAATAATGTAATTATTCTGTACATCTACTGTGTATAAAATATGTTGACATTTTCTATAATTAAAGTACATAAAAATAGATAATAAACTTTATAGAGTTTTAAAAAAGTTACACAAAGTCAGGAAGCAAAGACAGTAAAAAATAATTTAGCTCTAACAGAATTATCATTACAAAGTTTTCAGGATCCAAATACTGTATAGGTTCAACTTTAAGTGGGCACATAAATATTAAAAGATAATTTTGGTCTGGCTGGGTGTGGTGGCACAGGCCTGTAATTCCAGCACTCAGGAGGCTGAGGCAAGGGATCATTGCGAATTTGCGGCCAGCCTGGGCTACATGGTGGGTTCAAGGCCAGCCTGAACTACAGACACAGAGAGACCCCATCTCGCTGTCTCAACAAACGAACAAAATCTAGGTCTGATACTGATGAAGAATGATAAACCTTAAACCTCTGAAAATTAGAAAAATTTACTTTTCACTTACTTAGACCTCATGTCCTGCACAGTACTCACGTTGGCATGTTTTCCTTGGGTTGCGAAGTAAATTACCAAACTTAAATCCAAGGGTTAAGATAGATACCAGAATGCAGGCAACCAGTATAAATTTAAACTGCACAGTTGCAACTTCATGCTATTTCATACTTCATAAAATCTTGTGCATACCCTGAAATGACTTCTTCAAGTTTTACTACCTTTCTCTGAGGTGATACAAGAATGGCAATACCTTACGTTACATGCCTGAAAATTTTCCCACTTCGTTAATCAGTCTTGCATAATGCTCTTTCCCTGTCCATATCCTGAACCTCAAGATGGCCTGCTGGTGTAGGAACACTATCAGTGTAGGTCAGACTGGGTAAGAAGTCTAAATAAAAGTTTCAGTCATTCCCGAGTGGACAGAGGGTAGCAAAATTAAGAGAACGACTGTAAAAGTGAAGTCACAAATGGAGGTGTGGCCAGTCAGGGTCACTTGCCCAAGGAAACACCTGTGGCTGTTCAATGTGGACCAGAGTTGACAAGCCAGAATCCTGAACGAGTGAGGCTAAAGTTGTAGGTACTAGCCAGAAAGGGAATGACACAAGGAAGGAGAGGTGCTAATCCAAGGACACGGTGCAGGAATCACACAAAACTGCAGTTACGAAGGGAGGCAAGCCAGGTGTGGTGGTGGATGCCTGCAATCCCAGCAGCTGGGAGGCTGAGGCAGGAAAGTCACAAGTTTGAACCCAGGCCTGGCTACATAGTGAGACCCTGTCTCAAACAACCAAAACCAAATCAAACCAAAACAAACCCAATCAACCAAATAACAAAAACAAAAGAGAAGGAAGGCAGACGTAGGGGAATGTATGATGGATCGGATTTAGAGTGAAAACTCAGGTTGTCATGAACTACTAGAGGATACCACTGTGCTGACCCTAAAAGTTCCTCAGAGCATCAAATCCCTCAGAAGAACCTGACCTGGAAGACCTCATCCCAAACGGGCTGGCCCAGCCCCCAGCCGGTGCTTGGACTCACAAGCAGGCCTGGCCTCCTGGGGGAAGCGCCTTCCTGTCTTCTCCCGCATGTGCCTGTGTTCCCTGGGACTCAGAGATATGGTTAAAGCTTCCCACCAGGTTAAAGTGATAATGGTGCAGCGCTGGATTCAGACAGAAGCTCTCCTGCAGGGGACAATGGATACTCAGTGGGAGGCATGAAAGGTTTGTCCCCCTAAACACTGAATTTAACAGAGAGTGACTGGCTTGGGAGTTCTGTGAAAGTCACCCTTGCAATCAGCTGAGTCGGTCCCCACATCACGGCTGCGCAAAGCGGGGCGCTGCATCAAAGTGAAGCTTCTCTTCAGAACTCCCCTGACGGAGCTGTGGTGACACTTCCAAACCCTGAAGACCACCAAAAACTAGGCCAGCTTAACTGCAATCAAACTATTCTCAGGCAAACGTTAAAGTGCTTTAAATTTCTCTCAAAGCCTCAGTCACACTCTATAATATCAGTTTTTCTATAAGCTTCACTAGGTAAACTTCCCTAAATTAAAAGACAGGCAAAGTAGAAACATGAAGAAAAGTACACATATTTTCATAAACAATTAAATGCTATATATTTATGAAACACTTTCATTTCCTCAAATGTTCAAATTTTATCTACATATAAGCATACAAAAATTTCAAGATTAGGAACTCTAGTTTAAAATAGGGCAGGAAGGGCTGGGGATTTAGCTCAGCAGTTTGGTGGCCTGCCTTGCAAGCACAAGGACCCGAGTTCAATCCCCAGTACCACAAAAGGCGGGGGGCAGGAAATCACTTGTATTTTCAAAAGGCAATTAAATGAATAGAATGAAATTGTGCAACTTGAAAATGCTTATATTTATGGGTTTTTTTTCTTCTGTACGGGGGATTGACCTCAGGACCTTACGCTTGCAAGGCAGGAGTGGTGCCACTGAGCTAAATCCCCAGGCCCTACTTATGGTATCTTTTCCCCTGAAAGGTAATGGTCGATTTCTTTCTAGAATTCAGATGCCTGGGGAAAATTAACTCCTTTTCTGACTTCTCAGTTTCCTAACTTTATATTTTTTTTTCAGCTTTAATTGAGTTTATTGGTACATTCTAGGTATACAGTACAGCTACATTCATTGTTGGGATCTTGTACCTCTACATGACAAGTCTTGATGCTCATTTATATTTTATGTTTTTATCCTTTGATCCCATTTGCTTTCCTTACTTTTGAAATGCTTAATTTCAAAGCTGTCACTATTCAATGCTTTAATATTAAGTCTCTTTATTGGAAATGTGATGGTATTTTCCTATTATGCTACAAATGCAAAGTTAGAGCACAGAGGACACAACACTGTTTTAACAGCCTTTCTTTTCTCCTATACATGGAAAGTGCTCACCAGGCAACAAGAAATGCAAAATCTCGTTCAAGCCTAAGTTAAAGAGCCTCAAGTTGTACTATAAACTTACGTATTTCTTCCACAACTTGTGGGTCACATTCTTTGTATTTTTCTACTTCTGCCTTAAATTGTTCCCTTTGGTCTCGAAGTGAAGAAAGCTCTTTTGTTAGCATGGTTCGTTCTTCCTAAATTCAAAATAATTTTATGTATAATTAAGATAAACAAAATCTACAATATACTTTATAAACACTTTATCAATGACATATTAGGCTTTAATATTTATATAATTGGCTCTCCATAGCCACAGATTCTGTGTTCAGATTCAACCAACCGTGGATCAAAAATATTCAAAAAATTATAAACTTACATCTATTCTGAACATGTACAGACCTTTTTTTCATTATTCCCTAAGTAACATAGCATAACAACTATTTATATAGCATTTACACTGCATTAGGTATTCTAAGTAATCTAGAGATGATTTAAAGCTTAAGAGGAGCAAGATGTTGGCACACGACTGTAATCCCAGCACTCTGGGAAGCTAAGGCTCAAGTCCAGCCAGGAAACACTGACTTAACGAGAATTTGTCTCAAAATAAAAAAGGGCTGGGCAGGGGATTTAGCTCAGTGGTGCCCCTGCCTGCCTCGCAAGCACAAGGACGGGAATTCAATCCCTGGTACCAAATCAAAAATAAATAAATAAATAAATAATAAATAAAAGGGCTGGGGGTATAGCTCTATGTGAGGGCTCTCGGGTTAATCCCCAGGAATGAAAAAAAGCACATGAGGGATGCGCAGGTCATACGCGAATACTACCCTATTTGATGTGAGAGACAGACAGGCCTCCACAGACTCCGATATCCTCAGAAGGGCCTGACACCAGGCCCCTGAGGGTCCTAAGGGATGATGCGTAACACACACACATAGTGTAAAACAAGCTCAATGCTCATCTTTCTTTGAAACCTTAGGGATCTTTTGTGCAACCCAAAACACAAATTCAAACAAAAATCAAATGCTGACACAGACTGTGTGTAAAGAATTGTAAGATAAACCTGAGGCCAAAATCAAAGTCCAAGTTGCCCGAATGGAACTAAGATTCCTTGCTACCTTGTATTTCTGTATAATACTTTTCTTTTTTTCCCCTCTTTTTTTTTTGGTACCAGGGATCGAACTCAGGACTTTGTGCTTACAAGGCAGGCGCAGTGCCACTGAGCTAAATCCCTGGCATCTGTATTTTACTTTTCTAATTTGACTTTGGCTGTTCCCTTTGGTTCCAGAAAAGAAGTTCCTTCTTCTGACACATGTAGAGGAGAAAGCACACACAGACCAGCATGCTTTGAGAAATCAGGTCCAACAGAGCTCTTTGCAAGACAGAATTGTTCTAGACCTGCACTCTCTGGGGCATGTGGCTGAGTATATGAACTGGGGCCCTGGTGACTGAAAAACTAAATTTAATTGTTTTTCTGTAAATTGCTGCATGAAGTTAGTATGTGTCTTATTAGTGTAGCACAGATTTAAAATGACAAGGGTGGTCAACACCAAATTATATATGCTTTAAAGGGAAACAGAAGAGGCTACTGAAGAAAGGAGAAACAGAAGGGAGAGTGTCGTACGAACACCGTGACAGTTCGCCAAGACACTCTGGATCAACACTGTTTCAGTTACTGGCTGGCACTAAGCTCTCTGCAAAATGATCGAACTCCTCCATGCCTCTGGTTCCCTGCTGTACAGCATACACAGCCATAGCACAGCCTCCTCAGATCGGTGCCAGGACTTAATACATGTAAGACATGGACACAGGGAAGTGCTCGCCTGGCTCACAGGGTCCCTGCCAGTGATCTTCTGAGCAGCAGCACCACATCACCAATGACAGTGCCTCACAGAGGGGCAGGCATTTCTGAGACTCTACCAGCTGGCAAACTCCACCTTTTTCAGGAGGCTTTCAAGTTCCTACCCACCTCTGATAGCCACAGGCTCCAGCTAGCTTTGTGGTCGGTTTTCCCCTAGCTGCACTGTTCTGGTGGATTGAGTGTTGCTCGGTGGACCAGCTGACAGCTTTGGGCACATACACAGCACAGTCTGTTAAAGGTGCTTCTGTAAGTTATTGTTGGTGTGGAAGAAAGGGTGTATCAAACAAGTGATAATTACTACAGCCAACAGAGAAATCGTAACAGATTTGGGCTGTGCCCAGAATTTGATGTTCCCTAAATATGCTACAGAAATTACCATTCTCTAAGGTCTGCCTGTGACTGTGCTATCTAAGATGAAAAAATATATGAGAAATAATTGCTAAAGCAACAAAGCCATTGAAACCCTGCCATGTGTTCCTTTCCATAGTGTAACTAGTTTTCAGGCCACTTTCCTTCACAATCAAGTGATACAGAGGCCTAAGTGAAAAGCTTAGTGTTTCATGTAGATTTTCAATGCCTTAAAAGTATTTTTCTAAATCCATTCTTGAGATGATGACAGTAGACAGTGATTTTTGAAAATCTCTAACATAATGCTTTAAAACATACTGTGCTTTTAAAAATAAAATAGATCAATACTCATTTAAATAGAAAATATTATAAGGCCACAAGATACTATGTTGATCATTTACAGTTTATGTATCAAAAAAGAAAAACTCTTAAAAAGTGTATATAATAGGTCTTACTATGTACCAGATAATCTTCAAAGCGCTTTGTAAATTTTAACTAGTTTGATCCATACAATAATCCAGGGATGTAGATTTTATTATTCCCCATTTTACAACTGACAAAATTGAGAACACTGTAGGAGATTTCCAAACACCAGCAGGCTCCAGGGTGGATGATTCAGTGCTATGCATGCGAACGAATATCGAATTCTCTCTCCCTGTCCTTCTCTCTGGCCCTGGTCCTGGCCCTGCCACCACAAGGCTCTCAATCCCCAGCACCCCTCCCAGCAAAGTCTACATGGTGAATTGGTGAACTCTACCAGGCCAAACACTTCTGCCCCTGTCCCCAGCTGTGATATGCTGCACTTCTGGTAGCAAAGGCACCCCCTCGCGGGAAGTTCTGTGCTCTTACATGTCCTTTGAGAATTGCCGTTATTAAATAACAGACATGAACTTACTGTCTCATGCCGGCCAATTTTTGCTTTCTCGATGCTTTTCTGTAGGTTTGCTTGTTTTTGGCTTCCTTCAGACAACTAGAAAATAAAAAACAAATAAAATGCCTTGTGAAGATGAACTCTGACGTGGGGCTCATAAAGACAAAATGGAATTTGTCTTGGGCCCAGCTCTATGTCACACACACACAAAATCACAGATTAAACCAGGAATTAATTTTTTAATTAAAAAAAAAAACCCCAAACCAAAAAAGCCAAGGACAATGAATTATTGGAGTAGATTGAAAAAGTTTTAAATATTTTCTTATCCACGAAGAAAAATAAGTAGTCTTCAGTCTTTTCTGTATAATCTTCATTTACTAAATTCCTTCCTCAAGCGGGACGTGGTGGCACATGGCTGTGTCTATCTCAGCACTAGAGCAGGCAAGAGGACTGCAAGTTAAAACCCAGCCCGAGCAGTTTAGAGATTCACTGAGATGCTGTTTCAAACTAAAAAAATAAAAAAGACTGGACATGTGTGTGGTGAAGTGGTAAAGCACTTGTCCACGATGGGCAAGACCATGATGGGTTTATCCCTAGCATTGCAAAAAAGAAGAAAGAAATTATTTTATACATATTCCTCAGGTTTCATTTCACTTGTCACTAAACTATTTCTAGAATGCTACACGTTATTTTACTTCCCTCCCTTTCTCCCTCTTATTCCTTCTTTTCTGAACTAGGGACTGAACCTAGGCACTTTGCTCTAAGCTACACCCCAGCTCTTTTTTATTTTTGAAACATGCCTCACTAAATTGCCCAGGTTGGGCTCAAACTTTTGTTCCTCCTGCTTCAGTCTCCCAGTGTTGAAATTACGGTGTGCACCACCAGAACTAACTTTAAACTACATTTCTTTGAAATTTGTAGTAGTAGACTTTGTATCACTAACAGTCAATAATAAATGTAATGCTTAATATTACTAAAGTACTTTATGAAGAACTGCACACTTTACATACTCAACTCAGAAGAAAAAAATATCTTTCAGCCTTCTGCCTACTTTAGTTATATTTTATGTGTCTTAAAAGTGATTATTTTTCTCAGCTTAGGAAATAGATAAATTATATGTGGAAATGGTGCCAGCATAAAGAGACTACAGATATTAAATATTCACAAGCACCACAAAGGACCGGCTAATGTCAGAACAGAGTCCCCTTCTCAGTTTTATTAATCTCACCTGGTGCATGAATAAACCACAGGAAATTCCTACCACTAAATTCTCTACCACACATCTGGCTACAGATTAGTCAGAAATTCCGCACTCTTGATTGGATTAGAACCTTCTTAAAATATATTCTGTACTTTCCTCATTTTTGAGTTATAAACATTTAGGAGATAAGTAATTAATGATTGGATGAATTTAATTTCTATTAGCTTTTAAGAAACTCAGATTTCATAATACAATTAGTAAAATAGATAAGGTGAATGATAGATACCATTCTGCTTAAAATTTGGAAATACTTCCTTCAAAAATTTGGAAGTTTACCCTGGCCTTGAGAAACCTTATACTTCCCAATATGCATAGAGAATGTTGTAAATTTAACTTTACCGGTTCTTTAGCTACAGATTCTATATATATCACGAACAAGATCTATCAGCTATGCCAAAGAGAGCTATCACCAAAGCAGTTGTATCTCTTTTTCAGTGTAACTATCTTCCTAAAACAAACAACAATTAAAAAACAAAATAAAACCCTGACTTATACTTAAGAGCCAACGTAAGCTTTAAGGCCCTAAATTTAGCAGTGATCTAGTTCTTTATAACAAGGGTTCCCATTTATAAAATAAAGCCATGCTTAATAAGTTAGTATTCTACCTTGAAGGACCCACGTGAAGTAATTTTAACATGTAACATTTAAACTCAGGAGTAGAGGATTTTTCCAACTAAAACACACATTTTTTACATTACAAATGTTTTAAAATAACCAGACAGGAAAATATTGCCCAAAAGGCAACAATTATATAAAATAAAACCAACAGGTGGAGAATATATATCTTAATCTGACTAATGAAGTGTTTTTCAAGTACTGTATGTCTGTTTTTATTATTTACAATCTAAAAACATTTGAATGAGAGTTCATTCAAGAATTCCTTAATTCTGAAAACACCATATGTATTCTCAATGTGCAGTACTACGTACATGAGTTGTCAGGTCCATTTCTTAGCAATAGAAGGAGGCACAAATGATGTTGTCAAAGGAAAAGCTTCTGCTAATTATCCTAAGTGCTGAAATAGACTGCTTTGACTCAACACTGAATGAAAGACTCTTAGCTCCCGCTTTACTTGTTGAGATCTCACCACTGGAAACAATGAAAGCAGCTCTTGTTAGGCGGCCCTTACTATCAGTCTGTCATCCTCACAGCTATTAGAAGCGCTACTGCTATCACTTCTAACATGCACCTTGGAACTGAACCAAATCCAGGCCCCAGGCAGAAATGCTGAGATTTCTAGCCATGGTGTCTTAGTTTCTCATGGCAGGGACTGCAATAACTGATATCCACAATTTAAAGGAGCGGAGGTTTATTTTAGCTCATAGTTTGTAGAGTTTTCAACCCACAGTCAGTTGGTTCCAAGGCAGAGGGGCATGGTTGAGGAGAAACAGTTCATGGCATGGCAGGCAGGAAGCAGCTAGCCTTCCTTCTTCCCCTTAATCCACTCAGGCTGCAAGCCTAATGGTTGGTGCCACTCACACCTGGGGTGAGTCTTTCCTCTTTAATAAATCTATCATCCACATCCAGTATTGTGCAAAACCAGTCAGTGGACTGATCCAGTATCACACACTCCTGATCCAGTCACTCGCCAAAGCTCTACCTATGAGCTCATGAGGCTTTCAAGGGACATCTAGATATAAGCCATAACACAGTCTGTTTTTCACATGTCCCAGTAATCCCCAAACTCTGGCATGAATCAGGATAACCCAAAAGGTTTGTTAAAACACAGGTTTTTCTGAATAGTAGAACTGGGCTAGGGGCCTAGAGTTTGCATTTCTAACATGTTCCCAGGTGACACCAATCAACCTGGTTGTAGTTACCACAATTTTAACAACTACTGATCTGAACAAAAACATGCTTCTTTGCAGTAACAAATTCAACTAAAATACACATGATAATATGTGGAAAAATATCTAGTTCATTAAGTCAAAAATGAATTACAGTTAAATACTGTCACCTAGTAAACAACAATATTTCTCCATTTAGAAATATACAAAATTCCATATTTGCTGCTAGGTGTGGTGGCACACGCTTGTAATCCCAGCACTCAGGAGGATGAGGCAAGAGGCTCACCGAAAGTTTGAGGCCGGCCTGGTCTACATAGTGAGGTTAGAGCCAAGCTGAACTACAAATCGAGAACCTATCTCAAAAAAAAAAACCCAAAACAAAAACCACAATTGCTAAAATAAAAATGGGTGTTTCCCTGCATTTAAAAAAGGTATACACCATAGGATTACTTCAAAGACCAAACTCTGCTGGCAGATTTCTATAATGTGAAACCAGAACCAACTATGCACCAATAACAATAAATCCATTCCCAAATTTCACTAAAGCAAATAATAATTTTTCAAAATCTGGTAACTCAGAGTAAACAGCAGCAGTTGCAAAACAACAAAAACTACCTATAATTAGTAAAAAAATGGATTTCATCCTTAGATTTGAGATCTGACACCATGCTTCTCTTTGAATGCATTCCAGGCCACCTATTCCAGAGACTCAAGGGAGAGAAACATAACGCCCATCTTCTCCAAAGGACAATTCACTGCCTGGAGGAACCACCTATTCATAAGAGAGACAGAAGACTGATTCAAGCAGGCTGTGTTGGAGTTCTGATTTGCTCTTTTTTAGAAATAAAGAAATTTCAAAGCATTAAGGGAAGAATACCAGGCTTTCCTAAGTGGGAAAGAACGTTATGGAACAGGGAATGAGGAAAAGAGATAATAGCAAGAGCAACTAGATCAGTCTATTACTTTATTTATTTATTTATGTACCAGGGATCAAACTTGGGACCTTGTGTTTAAGGCAGGCAGTGGAACCACTGAGCTAAATCCCCGGCCCAGTTTATTACTTTATCAAAATTACCATACTGTGCAAAAATAGGTTCTATGTTGTTTTATTATGCTTAAAAATAAATTGCTTTATTTTTTATGTATTTAAAGTCTTATTAGAACATATATAACTTTAAAATTTGCATTTTTAATAAAAGGCAATATTCTACTTAGGAACTGATCATAAACAATGAATGCTCTAAAGATATATTTATACAAAAAGATGGGAGCAATGTAATCGTCTCAACATTAGAGAAATGTTAAATCAGTATTTCATAGTATGGATGTGTTACAATTATGCAGCCATAATTATGCAATTATGCAGATGTGTTCAAATAATTTTTAATGACACTGAAAGATTCTCACAGAATAAAGCCGAATTTTGAAAAGGTGGAAACAACCACAACTCCGTGAAACCCTATCTATGAAAAACAAACAAAAAACAAAACTCAAAAAGCAACACCAACAAAACTGCAAGAAAATGCACAAAATTTAAACAATATTTAAATTATTATGGAATGTATTGTTTTTTATATACTAAACATATATAATTATTATTTCCAAAACACTTGTTATAATATATATGTGTGTTCTCAAAAGATTAAAATGCAAACATTCTTATTTTAAGACTCAAACCATGCAGGAGCATTTAAGCAAATCCCCTTTGCCTCTTCAGTTCTGCACTTGGCCCACAAACCCTTTGAGAAATGACCTCCCCATCAAAATCCTTGTATGCATCCTTCTGTCTTATTCTTTTCTTTCCTTTCAGATACAGATGAGTATGCATAACATTTCAAAACATGGGTGGGTTATCCTCTATGCAATGACTCATAATTTTCTATTTTCAGAGAAATTTCCACGTCAGTATGGTTAGGTCTACCTCATTCTTTAAATACAAAAATGACAAAACTTTTGTTTTGAGAGCAGTTTTGGGTTCAGAGCAAAATTATGCAGAAGATACATACATATATGTATACACACACACACACACACACACATTTCCTATATATCCCTGATCCTACAGATATAGCCTTCTCAACTATCGAAATCCTATTCTAAACTGTACATTTGTTACAATTTAAGAGCCCACACTGATGTCATTAATTAGTCCACAGTCTCCAGTAGGGATCATTCTTCGTGTTGCACACTCTATGGGTTTTGACAAATGTACCCATCATTACTGCACCAGACACTAGTTTCACTGCCCTTAAAATCCTCTGTGCTCCAACTACCCATCCCTTCCCTTCCTTTCCAGCCCCTGGAAGCCACTGATCTTTTGCTGTCTCCATGGCCTTGCCTTTTTTAGCAGGTCAAAAATGTAATCACACAATATGTAGTCTTTTCACTCTGGCCTCTTTCACTGAGCAACGTGACCTTACAGTTTCCCCAATGACTCCACCCAAACTGAGACTTGTACTAAACAGAAGCGTGACATATTATTCATGAGGTAAATGCATATAGCTTTGAAAATACAAGAATTAACAAATTTAAATTAAGGTTGTTTGTATCTATTTTTCAAAGAGTTACAATATAAGAAAATATGGTTATACATATATATAAGCAAAAGGAGTCCTAAACAAGACTCCAAATCCGAATCTGATGAAATGCAGGTCTAGACATTTCAATCATGCCCTTATGTTAAATGAGAGCTGTATTTTTTTTAAATAAAAGAGCACCCAACCAGTAGGTTATTTTTTAAACTTATAAATTAATAGAGTAACCCTGAGATATTATTGATATAGAAATATAATTTATAAAATACTGGTATGCTTCAGGGGGGTAAAACAGGCCAAATAACTTGATGTTAAGGTTGTTCCAGGAAATTAGGAGATCCATGTGACCCTGACTGCCCCCACCTGGTGGCATCAAAATGGTAGGTCGAGTTTTCTGTGGGGTAAATCTTTTCCAGGTTGGCTGATTTGCAGGGGGAACACACTTTTAAAGAATGGCTATCACAAACCTGTATCTCCTATGGACCACAGAAGCGTGTTTGGGGATGGGATAGGAATTCTAGAGCTAGTCTAGGGTCAACTTTTCAATCTTATCCGCCACAAAGCTCTAACAGTAAAGAAGAGTAATTCCTACAGGATGTTGGAAGCTACTGCCCAAAAAGCAAAAATAATAAATAAAGAAAACATTTATCTGTCGTAATGTTCTACCACAAAAATTCATGAGTTTTCACAGTTGTACTATTATCTTTATTTTTTATTGCTTGAAACTGCTAACTGATAAAAATCCTTTATAGTGCATATGTCTCTTTCCCACCTCCAATTTGAGTTGTTCAATCCCAAGAAATATACATTTATTTAATTTTGATTTTCCAGGGCACTAGAGAGACGTAATGAAAGCATTCAATTTAAAGGGCATAACTTCTGGGGATTGGGGCACAGACAAAGTCCTGCTAGCTATGCTGTCCAGGCTGCCCTAGCACTCCTGGGCTCATGCAGTCCCCCACCTCAGCCTCGAGTAGATGGGATTACAGTCACAAGACACCATATCCAGCTCCAGGGCAGGACTCTTTTTAGCTGTAATTTGGCAGACCCTGAAATCTCTCCCCATCCCTGAATTTGGAAATGAACCCTTTACACTGAATTATAGCCCAGCTCCTTTTTATGTTTTATTTTTAGCCAGGCTGGGCTCAAACTTGCGATCCTCCTGCTCTAGCCTCCCAGAATGATGGGATTACAATGTGTGCCACCACACCTGCTTTCTTTCATTCTTAACAGGACTCCAATTTTTGTTCAAACTACAGAGGCAATATGCTCAGAAAGCAGGTTCCTTCGCAGAACCTGATCTATGTTTACCTAATTCCTTCCAGAGTGTGCACTGGAAGTGTAACTCAGACCCAGTCAATGGAAAAATAAAGGGAATTCTACTTGGGCAAAGGAACATTCTAGGATTTTCCTTCTAGACTTAAAAAAAAAAAAAAGATGTACAAGAAGAAACTCCATCTTTCTTCCTGCTTTGGAGACAGTGTCAGGTGAGGACTCAGTAGCTACAGTTAACCACTTGCACCCAAAAAGGAAAGGCCAAAAAAAAAGTCACAGAAGCCTAAATTTCTTTTGGTTCTGGGGATCCAACTCGGGACCTTGCACTTGCGAGGCACGTGGCGGCACCACTGAGCTAAGTCCCCAGCCCCTAAATTTCTGGTATCAGTGTGTGTGGGATAGGGCAGCCCTGAGAAGGCTACCTCCATACTTCTTGTTATAGCACACAGTGAATTCTTATTATTTACGCAAGTTGGATCTATATTTGTTTTTTATGGCTAAAAAAAATCCTGATTTGTGTATATAAAATATAAAGGACAAAAAAAGTCAGCAGTATTTAGTATTAAGTGACAGATTCATAGGCAATTACAGTTTCTTTTTGACTCTTTTGATCTATGGTGAATAAACTTTAAATTACAATGCAAATGCCAATATTGTAAAATATCAAAAAACTATTTTGTGGCTTAAAAAGTTTCCACTTACTAAAGTCTTATTAGGGATTAAGTCTGAAGTAAACTAATGGACACAGAGAACAGATGCATAATCTACATGAGAGAACAATACACACGAACAGAAAGTTGACAGCTACACCGAGTGTCTGGTAAGGAGTAGCTAAGGATAAGGGATGTGTGTTGGGCTCTGTGAGAAACTTGACACTGGTACATTTAATCAGAAGGGACTTAAAGAACAGTTGACAACAGCAGACTTTTACACACGTTGGTATGTGCTCTGCCAACCAGTGAGATGGATTCATCCTTTGATGAGTTCAGTAGCTGAATGTGCTGTTAGGAAGTGGGCCTGGTCAGAAGTGTCAAGTCACTGGCAGAGAGAACTGGAGGGTATATTCTCACCCCTAGCTTCTTGGCCACCATGTGGTAAACAACTCTTCTCCACTGAGATCTGCCTTGAAGTCAGCAGACCATGGACTAAGCACACTGAAACTGTGAGCCAAAATAAACTTCCCTTCCTTTAAGCTGTGGATGTCTTATATTTGTCCCAGGGACAGAAAAGTGACTACGACATAGTACAGAGAAGTACTAGACTATGTTGAGGAGATGGAAAACTTCCCAGAAGAGAAGTTTTTTTTTTGGTACTGGGGATCGAACTCACGTTCTTGAGCTTGAGGCAAGTGGTGGAACCACTGAGCTAAAACCCCGACCCCAGAAGAGCAGATTTTTGAAGTGGGTCTTGATGGATACATTTTCTGATAGTGGACAAGTTGGAATCTGTCAGACGAGTAAAAAGAACAAGCCAGGCACAACATGTAGACACAGAAAGAAATAAAGTGAATGTATTCAGGAAGCTGTAAACAGTTTGGTGTGATAATGTGTAGGATTTGAGAAGGGGCAACAATAGGTTATTAGGTTGGCCAATGGCAGAAGCTGGGTTACAGAAAGTCTTAAACCCAATCTGAGAAATCTGGATTTTATTGAAAATTATTTAAGGCTATTAAAGGTAACTGTTACAGCACATAAGAGAAAGTGAAGGCTGCAGGCAGGGAGACCAGTGAAAACACTAATTCAAACTCTGGGCCAGAGATGGAGATAATCACAGTCTAAGCCAAGAGGGGAGCAATGGGAATGGAGAGAAAGGAGAGATCTCAGCAATACCAAGATGTAGAATCAACACACTTTTGGAACCAAATAAACATGGGGGAAAAGGAAAACAAAAATCTAATGTAACTACCAGGTTTTAGGTGACAAAGTGACAGTGGCTTCAGAACAAGATGACACAGAAGAGCTCTTCTGGGTAAAGAGCCGCGTTTTGATCACAGAGTATAAATTGCCTGTCAGCCAATCAGAAGAGATGTCTAGCAGGTAGCTGAATACATGCCATGAAGCTCAGCCCATAGGTTTAGGCAGGAGATTAAAAAAAATACAAACCAGAGCTGGGGATTTAGCTCAGTGGTTCTGCTACCTGCCTCACAAGTGCAAGGTTCAGAGTTTGATTCCTGGTCCAAAAAAACCAAAAAAACCCAAAACAAATATCTCTTAAAATTTTTTTGTACTCACAGCTTCTTTTGCATGTTTTTCTTTAAGTCTTTAAAAATAATGATAAGACCAACAAATCCCAAGTGCAGTGAGCCAGAGTCTCTCTGTTCTCCCTTAGCTGTTAGGGGAACAGCTGCCCTGACGCAGGTTCCTCCTGAGGGCCAGGGCTGCAGAGGCCGTGGTACACACGCGACCTCACCAAAGCAAGGTTTAGTTATTGCCACTGACAGATGCGGACAGCGCAGTCCAGAGAAACCAAGTGATTCGGTCACATAACAGCGGGATCCAGGTTACCTGGACAGTGAAGCCTGCGTGTTCCAGAGAAACCCCTGCCTCTCCAGGCCTCACACTAATGTATTAAATGGGTGAATATTTAAAATATCAATAAACACATGCTTTTAACAATTTTAGTGCAGAATCATCAAGAAAATATGAATTATAAGCTTTTATATTCTTAGCTGACTACTGCACAACATTGTAGAATAAGGTGGTATCTTTGATCAAGAAGGAAGTTTCAGCGCCATAACCAAAGTTTCCAAAATAAATAACCTTTGGCACCTAAGAAAGTGAACCAATCTCAGTACACCCTATTTATTGCAGTATAAATGTACATCAGTGAAAGTATATTTGTACAGCAAACTAATAAAAAACTACATAATATGCAATTAGTCAAATATTTCCATATTCTAAGGAAAAAAATCAAAACGTGATGTTATCTGGTATTTTTAACTCAGAGATTTTGCTATCAGTACTGCAATCAAAGGGAGGAAAATTGCCAAGATAAAGCATTGTTTTCTGTATAACCTATGCATTCACAGAGAACAAATCCTGAAATGCTTTCCTACCTGACCAACTGTGCTGCAGGTACCCTCCCACTCTTGCAGTAACACCCTATTTTCATCACCATGACTGCAGCCAGACGCTTCAGTTGACTGACTCAGTAACCCACTGCTTCTGCCCATTTCCACTTCCAGTGCCGTACAGGCAGAAGTGGCGGGATGCAAGCAAAAGTCTGCAGGTGCAGAGACAGATACCCTAGCAACCCGCCTTCCTCCTCCTGCCTCAGATTTAACAAGAGGAGCCGAGGCAGCCATCAGTGTCGGATGGGAAGGCCAAGAGAAAAAGATGCCGAGTGATTTCACTGAGTCACTACCCATCCACACCTATCTCCAAACTTTTTATGAGAAAAATGAACCTCTACCCATTTATGAGTGTTAATCAAAAATTCCATCACTTGTAGACAAAAGCAGTCTTCATCAAATGTATTACAGAATTGCAATGTTCACATAAATGTGGATTAGAAGCTGGCTGTAACCTGAAGTTCATTTAAATGCTTCAGTCTTTGGCTGTCTACTTCCCAACTTCATTATCAGCACACGCCTGCCAACACAGTGGCAGTTGTAGTCTGGAGTACACAGTGAGACCCTATGTCCAAGTGAATGGACAAATGGGGAAATCGTGTGGATAATGAGGGAGAGACGACAGTGAGGATTTTCCTATCAACTCAACTGTAGACCTAGATCTAACTGTGCCCTCTCAAAGGCTATTGATTTTTTTGAGGCAGGGTTTCACTATGTAATTCAGGTTGGCTTTGAACTTGCAGCAATCCTTCTGCCTCACAATGGTGCATGCTGTCCTTTCACCTTATTTGGGTGGGGGCACATTATTTTCTGAGGCAGGGCCTTCCTTTGTAGTTCAGGTTGGCCTCGAACTCACAGTGATCCTCCTGCCTCAGCCTCTCTCAAATGTTAGGATTACAGGCATGCACCAACCCACCTGGCTCCATCAAAGGCTATTGACTTTTCGACAGAGAAACTAAAATACTAGAAAGCAACATCATGACAAGTGGGAAAATGAAAGTTAAAAGATTCTAAGGTCGTAGTACTATTTTTTGTTTTGTGCTGCTATGGATCAAATCTGGGGTGCACGCAAGTTAGGCAAACACTTTACACTGACCTACATCTCCAAGCCTACTGCTTAGGAGAAAAATGGAGCAGTTGATTTATCTTTAAACTTTGAGCCAAGCAATACATGTTGAAAATGTAAAGGGAATCACCAAATGGAAAAAGGATTGGGTACGTCATGAGGCAAATCTATTATTTTTAACTGTGGTGGCTGACCTGAGATTCCAGAGCCTCCAGTTTACGTCTCCTTGTGTGCAGAGCTTTACTTGGAAAAGCCCAATAGTAATTAGATGTTCCGATCCTCTCACAGTCCACCATACCATCATCAACTAAGCTTTGAAGAACTTCTTTTACTGACATAGCAGCTAAAAGGAATTTTAAAGACTCTATTAAAAAGCAGCATGAATAAAACTTAAAAAGCAAATAACGAGAAACATCTGCAAAAACATTACTGTATTTCAAGAGTTAATAAGGTATAAGTAAGAAATTCTTAAAACAATAAAGATGACAAAATACAATAAAAATACATCAATAGCTACAAATGTGTATGGCCAATATATAAGGAAATGCTCAACCCCACTCCTAATTGAAGAGATGCAAAACCAAGGCAATGAGATATGCCTTGACTACCTAATTAAAAACATTAAAAAATATAATACAGGCTTCAAGGAAATGGGTACTCTTGCATGGGTAGAAAACTATGGAACTATGTGTCTAAAACTATAGATTTATGCATATCTTTTATGGAGAAATTTCACCTTTATAAACTGAATCACAAAATATCATGTGGATGTGTACACTGATGTTTGTCAAAGCATTGCTTTAAAGAGTGGCAACCAGTCTAGTAACAGGATTTTAAAAAATACCGTGCAGTGGTTTATGCTATACAAGAATATTTAATGGTATAGGTATATATTCAGATATTCAAAACACAGTGCACAGAATATACTATGTAAAAAATAAGAGGGCTGGGGAGTTAGCTCAGGGGTTCTGCCGCCTGCCTCAGAAGCACAAGGACCGAAGTTCGGTCTCCAGTACCAAAAAAAAAAAAAAAAAAAAGTTAAGGGCTGGGAATTTATCTCTGTGGTTCTGCCACCTGCCTCACAAGAGCAAGGACCCAAGTTTGATCCCTGGTACCAAAAAAACAAAACAAAACAAAAAACAAAGCCGCCCTCCCCCAATAAGGTGAAAGGACAGCATGCACCAGTTTGAGAGTAGTTATCTTTGGATGCTAGATAACAAGCAATTCTGGCTTCCTTATGTTTGCTTCCTCCTCAACATTGAATATGTATTATCCTTTGCTAAGAAAACTAAAACAAAACCACTATGAAAAGTTAAAGAATAAAGAAATAAACTAGGTGCAATAGTTAGGGTTAAAATTAAAACTCAGAAAAAAGTTCTTCAAAAGAGACCATGTAAAGATGCAAACAATTCTTCTATGTATCCATACATATATTCACATTTACTGTCCATTTTAATTTTTCCTAGAGTAGATACCCCACAATAAAAAATTTTAATAATTTAAGATTTGATAAATAAATAAAATTGACATCAAGTGTGCAAAACA
Source organism: Fukomys damarensis (assembly GCF_012274545.1). Classification (NCBI taxonomy): domain Eukaryota; kingdom Metazoa; phylum Chordata; class Mammalia; order Rodentia; family Bathyergidae; genus Fukomys; species Fukomys damarensis. The sequence goes on along the minus strand of NW_022900950.1, from coordinate 74,883,133 downwards.
TTCATCCCCACTTTTAGAAGGACAGACTGAAATGAAATGTCGAAGAATTAAAGAAAAGTAAAAGAAGTGTCAAGAAATTATTCTGCGGCAGATGTTCGTTAGAAGAGCACTTGTCTAGCAGGTGCAGCCCTGGTACCATTCCCAGCACCGCAGACAAGCAAACAAAACAAGCTAGTGTGAATACAAACTAGGGCAGCCTTTCTCAGAAGCAATGTGAGATTACACATTAAAAGGTCTAGTACCTGTACAAATCTGCTTTCTATTCTGTTTCTACAGACATTTCCTAATAAAGTAGTATGAGACATGGTAAAACATTATAGACGATGTCTTAGTCTGCATGGGTTGTCTTAACAAAATGTTGAAGACTGGGTAGCTGAGACAACAGAAATGTTAGTTCTCACGGTTCTGGACAGTGGCTCAAGATAGAGGCCAAGAGCTGGGTGCGGTGCGCACTTCTGTGATCCCAGCATTTGGGAGGCTGGGCAGGAGGATCACTGGGAGTTTGAGGCCAGCCTGAACTACACAGTGAGACCCTGTCTCAAAAACACAAAACAACAAAGTGACAGTAGCCAATTCAGTTCATGGTGAGTGCTCTTTTCCTGTTTTGCAGCTAGCCATCTTCTTACTATGTCCTCACATGGCCTTTCCTCAGCAGATGCACAGAGTTCTCTCTCTTCTTCTGATAAGGTTGCCAATCCTATAGGGTTAGGACTCCACACTTACAACCTGACTTAACTTTAATCACCTCCTAAAAGTCCTCTCTCCAAATACAAACACACTGTGGGTAAGAAATTCATCATGTAAATTAGAGGAGACACTATTCAGCCCATGGCAGATATAGCATGTTAATTACTTGTTACTTTTAGAGGCAATATTTGGAAACAATCTAGATGCTCAACAGTAGGTAACCTGGCAAGTTATAGTGGGACTATTAGGAGACACAGATGTTAAATAAAAAAAAAAAATCACTTTTAGGCAGGGAATAGCGGCACATTCCTACAATACCAGCTACATGGGAGGCTAAGGCAGGAAATCACAAGTTCAAGGTCAGCATGGGCAACTTAGTGAAACTATCTGAAAATAAAAATTTAAAGAGGCTGGGGATATAGCTCGGCACTGCCTGGGCTCAATGCCCAGTGTGTGTATGGCAGGGAAGCAATATAAATGCAGATAATACACTGATACACGGTGAGGACTGTAACTCAGCGGCTCGGCACTTGCCTAGCATGCACAAGGCCCTGGGTTTGATCCCTAATGTACATTGGGTATGGTGGCGCAGGCCTGTAATCCCAGGACTTCGGAGGCTGAGACAGGCCGATCACTGCAAATTCGGCCAGACTGGGCTACACAGTGAGTTCAAGGCTAGTCTGAACTACACAGTGAGACTCTAAAAAAACAAAACAAACAAAATACACCAAAATGATAACAGTGGTGACCTCAGAATCAAAGAATTATGACCTTTTACTTTCTTTACAATTTTTATAGTTCCAATTTTGTTAACATGTATAGCTTATAAAATCAGAAGCAAAAGGTAAAAAAATAAATTTTGTTTTTCTTGTTTGTTTTTTCTCTTTGGTACCAGGGATCAAACTCAGGACCATATGTTTGTCAGGCAGGCACAGTGGCACTGAGCTAAATCCCCGGCCCGGTAAAAAAATACATTTATCATGTGTAGTGGATTTAATAGTACTCTTCTGACCCCTTGAACCTGTAACTGAACTTACATGGAAAGGATCTTTGTAGATGTAATTAAAAGTTAAGGATCTTAAGGCCAGAGATTAAGCTCAGTGACGCTGCACCTGCCTTGCAAGTGCAAGGTCCCAAGTTTGATCCCTGGTACTGGAAAAGAAAAAAAAAAAAATCTACCAAAAGTTAAAGATCTTAAAACAAGATCATCCTGCCAGGGACTTAGCTCAGGGGTTCCGCCGCCTGCTTCACAAGTGCAGGACCTGAGTTCAATCCCTGGTACCAAAAAAACCCCCCAAAAAACAAAAAACGAAACAAAACAAACAAAAAAACCCCACAAAACCTGCATCATCCTGGACATCGAGTGAGTCCTAAGCCAATGACATGTGTCCTTATAAGACAGAAAAGAAGGGAAACACAGAGGCAAAGGCCGTGTGAAGGCAGAGCCAGAGACTCTTCCGTTTAGCATGAACTGCTGGCAGCTACTAGCAGCAAGAAGAAAAGTATGAAACCAATTCTCCTTTGGCGCCTCCTTAGGAATCAGCCCTGCCCACATCTTAATGACAAACGTCTGGTCTCCAGAACAGTGAGAAAACAAGTTTCTGCTGTCTTAAGCCATCAAAGTTGTGGGAATTTGTTATAGTAGACTGAGGAACTACACTGTACTGTGTAAAGATGCAAAAAGCCCATTTAACAAACACTAGACCATACACAGTTTGACTTCTTTTAAAATAAACAGAAGTGTGTGATACTGTGTAAGCACACGCACATGTGTGCATGTGCACATGCATTCCATCTGAATTCCTCAAGCAGATGCTCCAAAAACAATTGTGTCCATGGCCAACAGACACCAACACGAGACATTTACAAATGTTCTCATCTCCAGAAGTTTGTGTTTCCAGAAGGGGACTGCTGCAGAAAAGATGACAGCTACTCCCAGCACATCCCAGCACATCTTCCACACTTACTAATGCCTTTCTCTTTGGGAGCAATCTTCTCCAAGTCTTTCAATTGAAATACATCTTTCTGTTTAAAGGGGTAAAAGAAGAGAAGAAATACAGACATTTATTTTCTACCGCATATTTATATTTACTATGCTTATGTTTACAAAACATTGTATTGGGCTGGGAATTTAGCTCAACAGTGCCAATGCCTGCCTTGCAAGTGCAAGGTCCTGAGTTCGATCCCAGTACCAAAACAAACAAACAAACAAAACCGTTGTATTAAAAACCTATACCTAAAAATGAACAAAGCAATAAAATTAAGCATTTTCAAACTAAAAAAGACTTTGTGATTATCTTATTTAACACCTCCTATAAAACTTAAAATGGATGGACTTTTGCATGAACATGAAATTTATTAAAGTACTTAGAGATCAGAACAACAACATCAACAAAACATATCTTCCCACTGAAGGAGAAAAACTAGTTATGGTTGATTAGGTGGTAACATGAGCCTTTCTGACACTGATTTGAAGAAAATACCATACAGACAATAGCCAGGTGCAGGTGCAGTAGCTAGGAGTTTGGGTCATATGAGACCCCATAGAAAGAGAGAGGGAGAGGGGGAGGGGAAGGGGGAGGGGAGGGGGAAGAAGAGAGGAGGGGAAGGACAGATGGATGCATAAACAATGCACTACTTAGGATGTATCACTCTACGGATTTAGCAGTTCTAATTAAATGCAAAGCAGATAACTGTCAAGATTAAGTTTACATTTAAGGTTTCATAAAACAGTAATAAGTAAACAATAGAAAAATTATGCAATCCATGGCTGTCTGAATTATTCATCTGCACATTTTATATGTCTTCCAGATCAAAAGCAAAAGACTATGGAAAAATACGCCTGTAGAATATTTAACATAATCATCATCAGTTGGGGGGGGATCTACATTGAATACTTCTGCTTGTAATAGCCATGGCTTAAGTGGTGAAAACAACCTAGATAATGAAAGTGAAATTATTTGAAAAGACTAAAGTATTCAGTAATTAGTAGAGAAATGCTGTGATTATTGTTACGGAAATCTGGGATCCATTTCTTCCAAAATCAAGTTTATAGGAAAGCAACTTCAACTAGATGGAAATTAAACTTCAAAAAAATTGAAAACTTCTGCTCATCCAAATGGGCACTGCTAAAAAACTGAACCGACAAATCATTCCCAGAAGAAAATATTTGCAAAACAATACTTGACAAAGGAATGGTACCCAGGATGTATATAAAGAATTCCTTTGAAGTACATTTTAAAAAAAGAACTGACGGATAAAGGAGTGAACAGATGAATACAATGTGATAAAGCAAGTATGTTAATGGTAGAAGTTAGATGGTAGGAATACTGAAAAACTGATCTTTGCTATAGGTTTACCATTTGCATAATAAATTTGTTGAAAAAATTTCATCTTACTACACCAAAGATTTAACTTTGTCTTCACTTAAGATTTAACATCTCCTTTCACTATCCACAAGGCTTAATAAACTAAGAAAATACTAACTCAGTGGATTTAGAGTACTGATGTAGATCAATTTTTACACTTCTGGAAATAAGATATTTAAAGGTAACAATTTATGATTTCAGGGATCATGTAATAAATTAAGACTACAAGTAGACTTTTAATAATGCATTTGAAAAATCAGTTTGTCTTCAAATACTTCAGGTTTCTTGTCAAGAGAACATGAGTGCACTCAGACATCTGCCTGTAGGCAGTCACCAAGGAAGAGGTGCAGACACACTAGCCACCCCTGTGGGGCTGCTGTGTGACTAATGGAGTTTGCAAAGAGCAGGTCTCCAAATTTAGGCAGACAGGCAAATGATACTACATAAATTAGTATAAATGGTAGTTCTTAGACTTCACAGAATTAAACACTGATGATGAAAAGAATGGTCCCAGCATTAAAAAAAAAAAGCTAAGTGCAAATACCATGGAACCTTTATAGTTATAATACTAAATTAATTTTTTTTTTTTTATACTGGGATCAAACTCAGGACACTGTGCTTGCGAGGCAGGCGGCAGAATCACTGAGCTAAATCCCCGGCCTGCTGCATTTTTTACTTAACATCAATTTGCCAATTTCTTATTTACGTTGCTACTTTTCACTATCTTTTTTGCATCTACGTAAGATAAAAATAGCCAGTGGGCTGGAAACAACAGGTTAAAGGTCTTGCCAAGCAATATGACATTAGTAATTCTTTTAGGTAAAAAGCCCATTTGTCCTTGAATCTAGAGCATTCATTGTACAAAAACATGATACAGACAGGCTCTCAAGCCAAATGCCTGGGTTCGAACCCTGACTCTGCCACATAAGAGTTGAGACTTTAAACAAATTTCCTACCAAGTGGCAAGCACAAACATCTGTAATAAATTAAGGAGGCCTATGTGCCATCATACATGTGTTACAGTATAGTCAGATGGAAAAATACCAAGAGGCAGTATTTTTCCACCTCTAAAATCATGCGACCCTCTTTGGTTTGAATCCTGGTACAGTCAAGTCTATTTTTGAGATCCAGGACCAGCTTCTTAAGATAGGTGGTATCTCACAGGTGTCTTCATTTGTAAAAATGCTGATAAGGACCCCGGGATCTGGCTCAGTGGTTCTGCTGCCTGTCTTGTAAGCACAAGTTTGATCCCTGGCACCACCAAAAAAAAAAAAAAAAAAAAAAAAAAAAAATCCAATGAGACAACAGTACCTACACTCACAGAGTTGATGGAAGGATAAAATCAGACAACGTACACTGGGGCTTGGAACAGCAATGGGCACCTAGGCAACACCCCGTAAATGTTAGCTGTCACCAGCATCATTTCAGGAAAAAGGAAACATGAACGCTGCTTTGGAAAGATAGTTCTGGCAGCAGTATTTAGGGCAGTCTGGGTAAGGAGAACCTCCCAACAGTGGTATACGGTTCTTTCATACTCCACTGCTCACAGGAACCACAAAGGTGTGCTGAATTTATCCATCCTTCAGTACAGACTTTGAACAAAGCAGACTGTTAGCACTGGATTGCTTAACATGAAAATACAAAATCTACTAACTGCAAAAACATATTTAACGTGAAAATTACACAAAATATTAAGAATCCTAAAAGAACTTACTGTCTCAAAAAATATTTGCATCATGCGGGCTCTCTTTTCTTCTGCACTCAGTCCTTTCTTCTTTGACTAAAACACAAAAGAAAAAAGGTAAATGGTGCATTTTTTAAACAATGCATTTCAAACAACTTGGTGCGAAACATTATCTGAAATTCCATGCGTGGTCTTATCCAATACCAACAGGTCTGATACTGTCAGAGTCAAGCCTACCTTGTATTTACTTACTATGCCAATTTCTGTGGTAGGTGCTACTAATATAATAGCAAGAAGAGTGATGAAAACAGTGCCTGTCATTTCATAGACATTAAATATTCATAAAATGACCAATGATAAACAAATATATTTACCTACAAAAGGTTTACAAACTCTCACAAACACTTACAACTAATGAGCAGCAACATGCGTAAGTACCCGGAACAGGATGGATTAATCCCACCGGGGAAGAAGGGAGCTCGGAGATGAGGGGGCGCCAGGGGCAGACCCCACCCGGGCGGCGCAGCGCTGGGAAGAGCACAGAATGCTCCACAGGCACAAGTGGTGTGCTGTTGTGAGGGCTTTGGAAATTACGGAAGGCTGGGAGGGACCGGATGGCTTTTCTTCTAAACGATGAAGAACCAGGGTAAATTCTAAAGCAGCAGAGTACTAAAGAGATAGTTTGGTGTACTAATTGTGGTACTAATGTGAAGAATAGGCTAGAGGAAGGAAAAGCCTCTCCAAGCAGAAAACTGGAGCCTAGTCAGGTTATTATTATTCTGTGACACTTTAGGCCAATTTGAAATTAAGACAATCAATATACCACTGAAATGGATAAATACATGGTACCATCTATCTATTGTATACAGAACATGTGCATAGAAAGCTGAAGTCCCACTTCTTTAAAAAGCCAAATTTCAATCCAAAGATTTGCAGAAAAAACAGACAAAACCAAAAAACAGTGAAAAGCATCATTTCTAGCTCTCTAACATGGAATTTCATACTAATGTTTCTTAAATGATCTGCATCTTTCTCAAAAATTAAATGCGATCACAGGGAAACAAACCACTGACTTAAAAAACAGGCACAATAAAGATGACACTATTCCACCAAAAACTCATTGGAAAACGTCATTCTACAACGGAGGAGGAGAGGGGTGGGGACGGCTAGTCTAGCTATATACCTGAGGACCTGAGTCTATGCTTTATCAAAACCTGGGAACTCACTAACTCGTTTCAGTGAAGTGATCCTGTTTTTCTCGGGGAGTCTATGAGTATGTGAGCAGCCCCCAAGTTTCTCAGTCTACTCTCAAACGCTGTAATTCCTCAGGGTCTGGCTATCGAGCCCCTCGTCTGCTCACGCCTTTCCTTTGATCTCACCTGCTTTCGTGGCTTTAATTACACCTGAGTTGAGAGCTCAAATCTTTACACCTGTCGCTGAGTGTACCCCTGGGCTTCAGTCTCGTGTACTTACTTACCTGCCAGCTGGACAGACTTCAAACCCAAGGGCTCCTAACCCTCCCAGCACCTCCTCCCAAACCTGCTACCTCGTTATCCACCCCAGAGGCACTGAGTCCTTTGGGGGCCTTCATCTCTTACTCCACATCCCACCCAGCACCCAGTTCCGCCAGTTTCGGTGCTTAACTATTTCTCTTCTGTCCGGCCAGCTCTGCCCCTACTACCACAGCCCTGGTTCAGGCCTTCATTATCCACCTCCTGCAACATACCTCCAGTAGCCTAACTTCACCATCTCACCTCCAAGTCACCTCTCTTTTCACACTGTGAAAAGGACTGTCCACACACCCCTAGTTTGATGTAGGCCATCTATCACCTGAGTTCACCCTACCGGGCTCCGCCCCTCCCACCTCAACGTCTGCCATAAAAATAGGATGAGCTAAGCAAGTTGGGTCGTAACACGAAGACTATTCTCTATTCGAGGCGCGCTCTAACTTCTGGGCCTTTTAAAAATTGTTGTTCCTCCACCTAAAACACCTCTTCTTGCATGGTCCAACTCTAAAACATCTCTAAAACATCTCAGCACAGCATGGCCCTCACAGAGCTTCCCCGAGTTCACAAGCTAAGCCTGTGTTTCCAGGACGCACTGATCGAATCACCGACTATACTGAAGAGATGAGTTTACGTGTCTCCACCCAGCAGACTGAAAAACTTTAGGACATGAACTGCCTTGGGCTTCCCTGGGCTTAGAAAGCGCGTTAGACAACCAGCCCTGAATTGTAGATGCCTTCAGCTCTAAAATTTGAAGCTGCTCGGACTGCCACGCCCCCCAATACCTGCCACACTTCCAAATATACTTACACAGAGGGAGTTAATAATGGGGAAATCAATCCCAGCACTCGGGAGGCTAAGGCAGGAGGATCGCTGGGAGTTTGAGACCAGCCTGGGCTACATAGTGAGTTCCAGGTCAGTCTCAATTACGTAGTGAGACCCTGTCTCAAAAAAAAAAAAAACACAAAAAAAAAGCAGGGGGGGGGTGTCTGTGATAAGTACCTCTTGTCTTGCTTGCAGAGAGAAATCAGAGAAACTTCAGGTAGGCAAGCTCCAGGAAACCATGTAGACCTGTCCACTAAACCTAGGGCTGAGAGCTAGACCTACCAGTCTCCCTTCACTCTACCTCTGCAGTATCAGAAAATCAGAGATCCACACCTAGTTAGAAGGCTCCTCGGTTCACTTCTTGATTCCAGTGGGTCTCAAATTGCCATAATTAGAATCAGCTCAGGTGCTTGTTTGAAAATACATCACGCATGAACTGGGCATGCCTATTTTAAAGGTGCTGTTACTGTGTCCCAGGGTTGATAACTTTTTTTCCCCTCCAACCAGATCTAGAAGACATTGGGGGCTTTGTGGGAGCAGTAAAAATCCCTTAGGAATTTAGACTACAGCTGCTTTGGCTGAAAATAGGTCCCAAAGTTGTAAGAAAAGGTCCTAGCATTTGGTATCATAAACAGCTTCTGGAAAGCCCCTTGCACTTCACCAGACTGGCAGAATGACAAAGGGAATCTAGTGTACCGGGGCTCTAGGGAGGCTCTCAACACCAAGAGCTTATAAAAGTTACTCAAGAAATGTAGTGCAGGAGCATTCATTTACAGTGCTTTCAGGCTGCTTTACTCATTAATCTCTTTTATAATTAGAAGAAAATGTTATTAACTACAGTAGGAGAGTAGTATGGCCAGAATTGAAATAACTACTGTAAAAGCATGTCATATTAATAACTGCACTTAGAACATCAAAAAATTAACAAGGACTTGCTCAGCTGATATTGTGATTTAGAAAGGTGTTCAAATCAGTAAGGAGACTCGAAACTTCTCCCGAGGACTATGATGCTTCTTCATTAGCCAAAGTATTTTAAACTGCTTTAAAAACCTTGTGTCTAAGGTTTACAGAATTCCTAATACCTTTCTCGTTGGTCAGTTACAATAAAACTTTGAAAAAAACAAAACAAAACCCAAAAACTTGTTATCTGCTGCTGTCTGAGTTGCACTTCTCTGATTCCAAAAATATGCCAGGACCTGTAATTGTTTACCCAGCAAGCCTGACCAAATCAAAACACCTGCCAACCGACAATGAAGAAAGAGGATAAAGTTTGTCTTTTACCAACATTACACTAATCTTATTTCTCGAGCACATATTGAAAGAGCAAGTCCTTATCTACGAAAGGTTTTGTCACATGCTTCTCCAGGATCAGATGCATCCGAAGAGGTAACAGCACATCGAATCACTTAATACAAGGTGATCAATGTTTAGATGGATTAAAGTGCGAAGTCGATGATTGTGCTGCAGTTCTTAGTAGTCAGTTATAAGAAGCGCCAACTCAACCAAGAGAAATATAACATGAAGCGCTGGCAACAGGCTTGTTTTAAGTCTGATCTGGCGGCTTCTTGGACCATTTTATGCCCAGGTGACTGGGTTGGTAGTTTAACCACAAAGAAGCCGTTATCAGTTAAAATACAGCTGGCCGAGTATCTACAAATAAACACAGTGCCCCAGATCTTTGTCCACCACGGCCTCCGTAATATAACGTCCACTTAGCTAAATCAAGGTATTAAAGTCTTAGCTCTTTTTAATCAGACATTGATTTTCTGCCAACAGAAGTTAAAAAAAAAAAAGGCATGAAACTCGGAAGCAGAAAGACGGCACGGCCACAGAGCAGGTCGCCCGAACCCCAGCGGGACTGAGCCC
>NW_022900950.1:74868032-74872621 GCF_012274545.1 Fukomys damarensis | reverse complement strand
ATCTGGGCGGGCCGAGGGGGTGGGGCCTGGATGGGGGGCGGAGAGCGGAGCCCGAGTAGATGGGCAGAGTCTGGGCCTGGGTAGAGGGCGGGGCCGAGGTGGAAGGCGGGGTCTGAGTCTGGACCGAAGGGCAGGGGTTGGACTGGGGCAGAGGGCGGAGCCTAGGCGGGGTCGGGGCTGAACAGAGAGAGGAGGCTGGCGGGGCCCATGCGTACTCCAGCGCGCTGGGTCGCAGTGCCGTTTTTCGCTCCGTCTCCCTTTCTGTGTCGAATGTCAGTTTTCTAAAAAAAGAGATTAGAGCCTTTGTTTTTACACAAGTTTGCTCGGCGCCGTGTTATCTGACCTAAATTTGGGTTAAAAGTAAAAGGCTTGGCTGCCTCAGCCTACCCGGAGTTGTCCCGTCCGGGACCGATTCTGAGCCATTCTCTTCTAATCGTCCCTGCTTCTCCCGACCACGACCCGCTACTTTTCCAGCTGTAAAAGGCCGTCCTATGCTTGGTTCCCCTTAGGCTTTTTTTTTTAAGCAAACAAATGAATTTAAAATCAAAAGGGTGGAAAATACGCTATTCATGACTTTTGCTGCGGATTCAGAGCAAAAGCACCGGTCCCTTGATCTGAAAAGTGCTAACAATTTTCACTAAGATGTCAATCGTTTCGAACCACTTTAAAGTGTAACAATTTTACTGAAACCATAAACAATTAAAAAGGTATTTGTAGCCCTTGTTGCTTATTAAAGCAGGAGGGGGCGCTGGGTTCCGTTTGATTTTCCTGGAACACACAAAGAATTCTAAACTAGTAAATGGGAAGCAAATTAATATATGCTTAATATGTACTAGAAAAAATTATGCACATACTGTGTATTTTTCATGCATTGGTCATCTTGTGGCTAAAGTAGGTATTGTATGTCAGTTTAAGAAAAGGAAAGTTGTAAGAAAAACATTAAAGTGTTAGGGGTTGTCGGCAGTCTTGTCTCGCTCTAATCACCTTGTGTCTTCTGTCCCATCAGGGATGCAGGTCCACACCTGCCAACTCTCCCCATCCTTTAGGTAGTCTGGTTGGAGCTTCCCGGAATACATCTGCCAGGCCCACCTCGCAAGTGGTAAGAGAGACCACAGGAGAAAGGAGAAAGGCTTTTCCATGTTTCTTGCACCAGGCCCTGTGAATTGTGTAGCTGCCTTTATTGTATATGTCTCATCCCAGCAGACCAAAATTCTATGAGAACAGGGACTTCCTCCTCTACTGCTACTCCCTACTGGCTAGAAGAGTAATGGAGCATACTGTACTAATAAATATGTTAATGCACGCATAGAAAAGTAGGTCATGGTCCTCCAAGTGTCTGGCCTGTTTCACCAGACTGGAAACTCCTGGGTGGTACCAGCTTCATTATTTACTTTCTTTGCCTTATGCCTACCTGAAAGTCCGGTGCACCACAGGTGGTTACAACTGCTCAGGGCCTACAGCAACGAGACCAGGGGCAGCAGCTTGATGGGAGGTGTGAACGTCAATTTGCCCTGCCTGCCTCCCAATTTAGGCAGCAAGAATCTGCAGCTTTGATTCCTTTGCTCTGGAAAGGGATGTTTCTGGCTTTATGTGGAATGTGTTCTCAATGGGTAATCTGATATGTTATCTTAATACGTGGGCCAAATGGCTTGTGGAGGGCTGCAATCTCTTGAGTTTGAAAACCTCAAAAGAACCCACAATAGCAAGGGTACTTGCTTAGGTTAAATAAGTGAACTGAAGTAGGTTTCAATAATATTAATGTTCACAGTTATGGATGGTGTTATATTTGGTCTTTGAAATTTTGTTTCATCTTTTTCCTTACGACTTAGATCATCTTTGTCAGAGTTCCAATTTATTTCTGGATGCTTTTAGCCCTCTCGAAAACAATGAAATCCTTCATTATTCACAAAGGATATTTCACAGTTCAATTAAAAGCAATTTTAGAGTTCACTGCATCACAGCAAACACAAACCAGAAACTTAATAATTTAAAAGTCTGTAAGTATATCAGGGAAAACAAATTGCATGCAAACATGTAAAAAGGCAAAAAAGGCCACTGACTTGCTTATAATCACGGAAGAGCTAAGATTCCTTTATAGGAACCCAAGAAAACAAGGCCAGGCACCAGTCACAATTGTGGGAAGGATACTGGCCTGTAGATGGGGGCTCTAAACTGGCAACTTTAATGTTATGAATAGAGAACTGAACTGCCAGAGGATTGCACAAATGTGTTCTCTGGATGCTGGGAGCACTGTTTGAAATGTGTGACCAACAGCTTGATAAAATGTAGATTTTTTTATTGTAATGAACTCCATGGAATTAAATTCTGGGGCCTAAAGATACTGGCAGTGAGGTCCCACTTGAGTTCTTAACTCCCTATAAATGTGTCTGCCAGGCCCACCAGAAAGTCTCCATCTTACAATCCTTTAAGGGTTATAAGGACAGTGATTTTTTAAATCTATTTTTATATCTTTCTAAATATACATGTTATACATGTGTCAGGGCCTTCCAGATTCCTGTTTAAGTTACAGTACATGCTAAAAACTACCAGATGATTAGCATCACAACAAAAATTTTACTAAGCTTTTTCTTGCTAGCACAAAAGTCTGGCTGAAGTATTGCTTGCTATCTTCCACATATTCTACAACAGTCCTCCAATCCCTTCACTCAAGGGGACAATCCGGTAAATAAACGTTCACCCTGGAAGTGGAGAAAACGAGCTTTATTATAATGATTGGAGATTCTGTGCATGGTAAAGATATACATATGAATCTTGTTTCTCCTATGTTTCAAGACAGAATTAAAGTTTTATTGTAGACTAAAGCATCCAAAATACTGCAGTACGTATGTAGCTACGAACATACAAACACTTTGATGCACAGCACTCATTCTCTTCTTTAAATAGGCAGTCAGCATCTTGATTCATAAAAGAACAAATGATGAGAGTATCAGTATCGGTGTCAGAGAGCGCAAGACTTAGTGTTTTATACACAAAACGTGTGAAACAGACCTATGAAGATGGAATGTCAAAAATCCAAAAAGAAAACAAAGGAAGCAAAAAAACCTCCACAATCGTACAAAGTATTTGAAAGCTACAGAACTGAGAGTGACATAAAGAATTCTACCACTAGAATACACTCTGGTGATGACAGAACATTCCAATGTCCTAAAGCGAAAGCACTGAATTTAAGGCTGTGCTGCTTTCAAAAATCAGTGGAAGTGCTGTACATTCATTGGAACAACATAGCCAATTTATTTATCTATTCTAGCACATGAATAGCTTTCATACATTCTGCACAAACAGACCACACAATCACTGCCGCACAATTCATCTTTGAAAGTTAAGATTAGCATCATGATTTGTAGCTTACTGTCATTTAAAACAAACCAAAAAGTTATTTATTTATACCAAATAAATCTTCAATGGGCACTTGGTTTTCCTTTATGGCAATACTAGATTCCTAGTTATCAAAAATACTAAAATAACTGTAATGTTCAAAACCCTGCAACATTTACAGAAAGCAATAGTATTATGACTTTTTCGGTTTTAAGCAGAATTAGATAAGGTTTGCATCCAATAGTTTCGATTTCCTCTTCTCTGGGAATGTTTTTTGATTCTTCAACTAAAAACACTCCTCCCTTTTCATAAGCTGGCTAGTAAAGAGGAACAGAGTTCAAATGTACAAAGCATCCTTCTCCTCGGAAGTCATTCGCAAGGTTATCTGATGTTCACTTGCTATATCATCAGATTTACCTGGAGCACTACTGCCAAAGCATCTGCGTCCCTCCTTCCGTGGGAGGATCCCTCGACCCTTGCTAGTGCACCGCTAGTCCAGTTAATTCCACGTGAGGACATACCCTGTATTTAGTAGTGGAAGCAAGTGTGCAATAGTTGCAAGGATCTGGAGTACTTATTCGCTTGAGTATAGTCATAGACTAAATAGAAATAAGGAAACTTGGGGACTTGTTTAGTTATGGGGACTAAAGTTCACCAAAACACTACATACCAGTTTTAAAAAGTGGTCAAGAGTCATGAAGGCTTTTGTCCATGTGTTTCTGGACGGTCACACGACTCCCCACCTTCCCATGGCCAGCAGGGGAGGTCTGTGTTGGGAGAGAATGTGCTGTCACTGACCTTAAATTCTAACTGGCAATATTTTGCCGGAAGTGCCCAGGAGAAATCTGAATGAGTACTTTTTCAGTGCTACTTATCATGAACATATGACAGGTTCTATACACTTGACAAAGAGAAATCAAACAATCATGGTACCCCAGAAAAAAGCCACTTATTTTAATACCCTTCTCAGTTTACCAGAAACCATTGTCTATAGAATGTGACAAAATTTCATTGAAATCTTGTCTATTTGTATCTTATAAGCAGCACTTGCCCTGAAAATATGCATACAAGAAATATAGTAAATGCATGTATGTATCCAGGTGTGAAATGTTATCTCTAATATACATGATTACATATTATTTGGAAAACACAGTAGTTCCTGGAGTGCCTATAGCATGGGTTTTAGTAACAGATAGTGGAACAGGTCCAAGTCAAGCTATCTGTTCTTTTTTTCCAGTTTGTGACATTAAAAA
>NW_022900950.1:74834362-74867725 GCF_012274545.1 Fukomys damarensis | reverse complement strand
AAAAAAAAAAAAAAAAAAAAAAAAAAAAAAAAGCTTTTGTGTTCAGCCTATCACTGGGATAGCTAGTCTGATATGATATAATGGCTGACTAGCTTATAAGTTATTTCTAAGCTCATAAACATTTTGATGTTGAAAAAAAAAACCTCTTTAGATAAATCAGTTTTAAGATCAAGGGCTAAAAGTATAGCTCAGTGGGTAGAGTGCTTGCCTGGCATGTATGAAGACCTAGGTTCAATCTCCAGCACCAAAGGAAAAAAAATGTCTATGACAATCTAGCATTTTTACTCATGAAAATAAACTAAAATTAATTTAACCAATTTAAAAACATTTTCTTTTAAGTGGTCCAAGAATCTAGCCCATCTTTCAGGTGGAATATTTGTAAATTGAAAAATGAAGTTTCTTCCCCAGAGTGTGAAGTCCAAGGGGACAAGAATTTTTGTCTATCTATTCATTGCTCTGTTCTGAGTGCTTGGAAACGTGGATAGATTTTTAACTTCACAGACGTGATCTGGGGGTACAGCTCAGCGTTGAGCTCATGCTTAGCATGTGAGAGGCCCTGGGTTCAATTACTGGCACTGAGGGAAAAAAAAATAAATTCAAAGACATTTCACTGACCTTAGGATACAGTATCTTAGTTTAACATTCGAAAAATCAGAATTAGTAAATTTTATGACTTTATCACAGATAGGCTTGAATATTTAAAAATATACATAAAATTTTAAAATATGAACATAAATGTTAATCTTCCTGAAAAAATTTTTTCAGATGTTGATTTGGGTGTAATAAATTTAATAGAGAACTGGAAGTAGCTAGATTTTCCTTCTAAATTTAAAAAAGTTCTATGTAGAGGATGACTGCGTTTTAAATCAATAAGCAATAAACATCTCATTCATATAATAATAAGTTCAGAAAATGCTTCCTACAGTACAGTTCTAAGGTGCTCTCAATGAAAAAGATCCCAAGTCATTATCGAAAATGTCAAACACAACATTGTATCTGGTAGAACTGAGTGGAAAATTAAACAGTGGAAACAGACGGAATCTTATTGTACAGTATCAATGACAGGTGAACAATTGACTAAATTGTTCTTAACAGTTCTCAAAATGCTTTTATACTTAGTTTGAATTAAATGTAATTCAACTTTTTATCTCCTTTGTCTTCTTCCTTCAAGAGGACAGAAAGCCATTTTCTGACTAAACATCAGCCACCATCATTGTTCCTGGAAAAGGGGCAAAAAAAAAAATTAAACCTGCCTTAGGGCTTCCACCATGAGGACAGCTTTAAGCTTCACTGGTAAAGGAATGTGCTGAAAAATGGCTAGATAATGCTTCTGTCTTTCAGAGTGCTGCCTATGTCAATACACCAAAGATTCAGCTATAAATATGTATATATTAAACATTCTATCTTACCCTAATCATGTATACATAGTCCCTTAATGC
Organism: Fukomys damarensis; assembly: GCF_012274545.1. NCBI lineage: Eukaryota > Metazoa > Chordata > Mammalia > Rodentia > Bathyergidae > Fukomys > Fukomys damarensis. The sequence goes on along the minus strand of NW_022900950.1, from coordinate 74,866,286 downwards.
CTCTACTATTCATTAAACAATGATAAATAACCATAACATGCCCTTACCTGTAATGCTCTCAAGATAACAGAACTTTGGTAACACTTGCTCTCTAAGGGGAAAAATCATTGATCAATCACATGCCTTTGGTTGACACCACCGAGTCCTCCAAAGGGCTCTTTATGGCTCTCTGTCCTAGGATACTGGTGTCCTACTACATGTGCTAACATTTTGCAGGAGGTAAAGCTTTTGCTTTCACAAAGTGGAAGAGGAAAGACACGTGAAAACATGGCATATCAAACGTGACTTTTTGTCGATATCATTCCAGTATGTTAATCTGGAGCTATTCATTGAACAGAAAGTAGCGTTGCTTTTGTAATATAATTTTCAAAGCATCAGGAATTTCAGGTTTCCTTGAAAATGGACTTTGTTTTTTGATAACAAGATGAGCAGGAAAGAGGTGAAAAAGAACAAAGATGATCTTTGACCTAACCCTGAAAGGTTAGGAAATTTGCACTGATTCTTAAGCGTTCAACTCAAAAGGCCGGCTGATCAGAGCTGGGAGGATTTGCAATAGCCTTAAAGTAATTCATATGCAGTCGCTGATAACCCAAACAATGTCACAAGAGTAATACCTACTGTAAAAGTGAGGTTAGAAGGTTCCCTGGGTCTTGTGACCTAGGTTAAAAAAAAGTTTATAAGGACAACAGATTTTGTTTTTGGGAGCTTTGCATAAAGGCACCCATTCACAGGATTAACAAGTAACAAGTATCTTTACATACGCTAGAATATTTTTTTAACTGTTTGATTGCAAAATTAGTTGAACTACATAAATTCCTGTCCTATAAGCCATAGTTCACAGGTGTAAAACTTTGCAGTTTTTAAAGATTCAGAAGAGACTTTTTTTAACCCTTAAGGTGAATCCTGGAAACTGGATAAGCAGTTTTTAAATAATTGGTTACATTCAGAAATAACCTCGGAAAGTTCACTGAAGATTCCTTCTAGCATGTTAAGTCTGGTCATAATCTGGTCCCATGTCAAGAAATCCACTCCAGTTTATAGTGCAAGGCCTTCAGAAGGGCTGTCCAGCCGCAGGCTGTTACTGCAAGTACCGGTAGACTTTGAAACAGTGATTTCCAGAGTCTGCAACCACGACGTGACCATCTGAAGTCAGGGCCAGACCCTGGGGGCCATAAAGCGGGTCAGCAGATGTGTTAATGTAGGACAAAAATGATCCGCTCCCGTCAAAAACCTGTAAAAGCATGAAGTCAGAATATAACAGAAGTAGTTTTGTAATATGCTGAAATGCGTGTTAGAAAACCAGCGGTGCCAATGTTTTTCATCTCAAAGCACATAATAGGCCCTAGGGTTGCTCAGTCCGAGGTCACACACGCGGCCCTTCTCACTCACTCACTCTAGCTCCTTTGCTCAGAGCTGCTGACACAGGACGTGCCTGGTGGCCAGCCCGCGCTCTGTCCCCACAGTGGTCACACAGGGGTAGGGTGGGAATGGCACAGACAGTGCTCGAAACACGAATGACCCTTATTTCTCATGCTGAGCCTCCTTTTCCTCCCAGCCTCTCCTTCCTTTTCAATGCCCAATTTTATGGGCAGGAAAGCAGCAGCTGCACCACAGGAGAATGACCCTGAGTCATAATACGCAACAACAAAATTGAGATTTCTTTTTCCCTTTTCAGAAACAAAGCTGTAAGAAGTCCACGGTTCGACATGTACGTCTGGAGATGAAACGGTCTCCTTTTGGTCTATTAGCTTGTGCTGTGACGAAATGCGAGGGAAATGTCCGGGACTGTACACTTCTCCCCCTTCATGAAGCTCAGCTGTTTTCATCTGACCATTTTGTTGGCCTGCATGGAGTTTTAAAAGGCAGTATCAGGTCCTGAGATCACAGGACCTGAACATGAACAGCTTAGCAGCCCATGGATCTCCTTTGTGTGCTTAGCTCCCTGCCTCAGTTCCAGCTTCCTCCATAAGACCCTTGATACGGTTCCCCAGAGACACAGAATTCTCTTTCAGTGAACATGTCTGGGGGATTGGTAAACAAGGTACATATGGTGGTGAAATCAGAGCCCTCTGTTTTATCTGTGGCCTCAGTTCTCCCACTAAGAAGCAGCCACCTCTGTGATTTGAAATGCTGAGTGTTGCCACTCTCACAGAGACGTGGAAAGCCCGTGCCCCTGCAATCAACACACTACTCCATCATCACGAGGGCCTCTTCCTGCTAGGGCTCCCCGTACACAGAGGGAGAGCACACTGCTAGGTGCGTGGCTGCATGCAGGTGTGATCACAGAGACAGGCGCGAAGTCTTCCTTCCATTGGGGGATTTAAAGGATCTGCTCTTCAAATCTAAACCTTTGGGAACAGGGAGTGCTGGGGGCTGAAAACAGGGCCTTCACCCTGAGTCACGTCCCCGGCCCTTTCCATTCTTTATCTTGAGATAGGGTCTCACTAAGTCACTAAGTTGCCCAGGCGGGTCCCAAACGTGCGATCCTCCTGTCAGTGTCTCAGATAAGGTGTGTGCCACTGCACGTGGCTGTGGAAAAGTCAACCTTGTATGAAGCAGGGCTCCCTTTGGCAGGCTGGCAAGGGCTGCAGACCCCTTCCAGAACTATCCTGTAATGCTGCCACCCACCCCGGGATACAACCGATTTTATTGTTCTTAACATTCAACCAAAACGCCAAATGCCATCCATGACACCATTATCCCCTCGATAATGAAAACAAACTCACCGTCATGATTGGTTTTTTTAATCAACTTTCTATTTTGAGGTAATTACAGGTTCACAGCAAGTTGCCTGGTCTTCCCTGCTGGTTACATCTACAACTACACCTCTGTACAAAATCCAACACAGTGACTGCTGAGATGTGTATGGGCAGTGGTCACGTGATCACAGGGGTACTTCCGTGTAACGCTCCCCACCTCGCAACCAACATACACAATTCCATCGTCACAAAGACCTCCCTCTTCAGTCACACCCACCCTACCACTCTCCCTCCATCCCTGACTTTTGCTCCCCAATACAGCCTGTTTTTCTTTTCTGTAACTTTGTTATTTTGACAGTGCTACATGAATGGAATCACACAGTAAGTCACCTTTCCAAAGCAGCTGCATCCACTCAGCACAGTGCCCTGAGATGCATTCAAATTAAGTGCATTATTAGCGTATTTCTTTTAAATGCTGAGTGGCAGTTCATAGCATGGAAACACTACACTTTATGTAGCCATAAACCAATTGGTATAAAGCTTGGCTGTTTTCAGGTTTTGGCTATGACAAATATACCTTCCTTGCATGATCATGTACCGCTTCCAAGTGGGCACAAGTTTTCATTTCTCTGAGATAAATGCCTAGGACTGTAATTGCTGGGTTGTTTGGTTGCAATGTTTAATTTTTTAAGAAACCGCCAAACTATAGTATTTTCAAAGCTGACTCACTATTTAATTCCTACTGGCAGTATATAAGATTTAGTTTCTCTAAGTGCTCACAAGTATTTGGTATTATCGATATTTTTAATTTTAGCTACTTAAACAAATAGTAGGATCTCATCATGGTCTTTCATCTGTGCTTCCCTAATGTGTAATGATAGTGAGCGCTTTTTATTTATTTATTTATTTTTGGTATCAGGGATTGAACTCAGGTCCTTGAGCTTGCAAGGCAAGAGGCGGAACCACTGAGCTAAATCCCTGGCCAGTGAGCGCTTTTTAATGGATATATTTTTCCTCTTCGTATTTCTTGTTCTTTTTTTTTTTTTTGGTGGGTGGGAAGGGTACCAGGGATTGAAATCAGGACCCTGCACTTGCCAGGCAGGTGTGGCCACTGAACTACACCCCTCGCCCTCTTGTTCATTTTCTAATTGGATTGTGTGGTAATTATACTGCTGAGTTCTAAGTCTTTATATAATACAGTGTAGATATAAGTCCTCTGTCACAAATGTAGTTTGTAAATATTTTCTCTCAGTCTGTTGCCTATAAATTTATCTTCTTATTGGAGTCTTTCTCAGAGCAAATTTCAATGAAGTCCAATTTCTTAATTTCACTTTTAGAAATAGTTTTGGTATCATGCCAAAAAAACTCTTCACCAGGCACTAGGTCCCAAATGTTTTTCCTCTTAAAATCTCTTAAAAGTTTATCTTCTAGGGCCAGGGATTCAGCTCAGTGGTTCGGTGGCCTGCCTTGCAAGCACAAGGACCTGAGTTCAATCCCCGGTACCAAAAAAAAAAAAGTTTATCTTCTATAGCATTATCTCCTAAAAGTCTTTTAGTTTTATATTTAAATCTGTGGTCCATTTTGAGATCATTTTTTGGGTGAGATTTTAGTTTTCCTGAGTGGTTATTTTATCTGTTACAGTCCCATTTGTTGAAAAAGCTTTCAGGTGCTTTTATACTTTTGTCAAAAAAAAAAAACAAAACAAAAAAAACAGTGGGCTGCACCTGCTCACACGCGGGGGCTATTTCTGGTCTCTACTCCATTCCACCAATGTTGAGTCTGTCCGTCCACAACACCCACAGTGGCGATGACGCCAGCTCTGTAAGTAAGGTGGGGAATCAGGCGGAAGGACTCCTCTCGCTTCATTCTTCTTTTCAGAATTGTTTTGGCTGTTCGTGTTCCTTTGCCTTGCTGTAAGTTTTAAATAATCCTGTCTGTAGCTACAGAACAATCCTGCTGGGATTCTGTTAGGCCTGCGGGTCGGCTGGCAGCCTTTCACCGGTGAGTTGAAGGGGAGCCCTGAACTGTGGATGCACTCCCAGTCTAGAGATTCAGTTTGTCTCTGCGTGTATCACTCAGGTCTTCCTAGATTTCTTTCATCGGCATTTTACAGTTCTCAACATATAAATATTGGATGCACCTTATAGCGAAGGCTGATTTTTTTTTTTTAGCAGTTGTAAGTGGTATTACATTTTCATTTTGGTTTCCACATGTTCACTGGTAAAGTTTTTTTCTTTGTTGGGGGATGTTGGTACCAGGGATCAAACTCAGGACCTGATGCTTGCCAGGTAGGCTTTGTGCCCCACTGAGCTAAATCCCTGGCCCCTTTTGTTTTTGTTTTTTTTGAGACAGGCTCTCACTATGTAGTTCAGGTTGGCCCTGAGCTCACTATGTAGCACAGGCTGGCACTCAAACTCACAACGATCCTCCTGCCTGTGCCTCCTGAATGCTGGGATTACAGGCGTGCACCTCTATGCCTGGCGGTTCATTGGTTGTACATAAAAATACAAGTGATTTTTGTTGTTTATTGTATATTATTGCTGAACTCACCTATTGATTCTAGGATTTGTTTTGTTTTTGGTACCGGGAATCCAACTCAGGACCTTGCGCTTGCGAGGCAAGTGCAGAACCACTGAGCTACATCCCCGGCCCTTTTGTTTGCTTTTTGAGACAGGGTCTCACTGTGTAGCCCAGGCTGGCTTCAAACTTGTGGTAATCTTCCTGCCTCGGCCTGCTGGGAGCTGGGATTATAGGTGTGCACCACCGTGCAAGGCGGGAGTTTTCCGTGTAAGTGATCTTATTATCTGAAAATAGGGAGATTTAAAAATTTCTTCCTTTCCAATTTGTAAGATTTTTTTCTTTCCCTTGTTTATGGTGCTGGTTAAGACTTCCAGTTGTATATTCATTAAGAGTGTTGGGAGCAAACATCATTGCCTTGTTCCCAATCTTACAAGGAAGGAATTCAGATTTTCACCATCAAGTATGCAGGTTTCATAGGGGTTCTTCATGAAGCTGAGGAAGACTCTCCATTAGTGTGCCGAGAGTGTTATCATCAGTGGGTATTGCAAGTGGTCATATGCTTTTTCTATATAAATGGATACAATCATATGGTTTTTCTTCCTTAGACTTTTCATATGGCAAGGTACATTGATCTTCAAGTAATGAACCAATCTCTAATTCCTGGAATAAACTCACTTGGCCATGGAGGAACTTTTATATATATTGTTGAATTTTATTTCCCATTTGAGCCAAACTTTAACATGAACTCTCCTTTCTGATTAAACACCTGCATTAGATACTTAAAAATTGTTTGAAGTTAAAATAACTGACCCAACATTATAGATTTTTTAAAAATTCTGTTACTATTTTGCTAAGAATTTTGGCATGTACACTGCGTACTCAAGAGGAATAGTGTTGTATGATTTTGTTTTTCTTTACTGTCTTAGTCTGATTTTGATATCATGTCCTCAGAAACTGAGTTGAGAAGTGTTCTCCTGTCTTTATTTTCTGGAAGAAATTATATAAAATTGACATTAATTCTTTAAACATTCAGAAGAATCCTTCAGCAAAATCAAATGAATCTACATATTTCTTTCTGGGGAGTTTTAAAATTACAAGTTTAATTTCCTTAGTAGTTGTAGGGCTAGTCAAGTTATTTATTTCATAGTTATAAAGTTTGTACTTTCTGAGAAATTGCCCATTTTGTCTAGGTTGTCAAATTTATATGTGTAATGTTCACAGAATTCCCTCATCATCCTTTGACGTCTGTAGTAATGCATTTCGTTCCCTCTCGCTCCCGTCAGTATTGCTGGAGGTATGTTGATTTTGATTGATCTTTTCAAAGAACCAACTTGCTTGCAGATTTTAAAAAATTGTTTCTATGTTTTGAATTTCACAGATTCTGATCCCACCTTCACTATTGTCTTCCTTCTTTGCTTTGGGGTTCTTCACTTCTATGTTTCTGCTTGTCAAGGTGGGAGTTTAGATTATTGATTCAAGACAGGAAATTTGCTTAATAATTACTGTAATCTTGTAGTGGTATGGGCATAATAATAATTTGGGATGTCTGCAAAAAAACTATAAAAATTTTTGTGGTTTTTCTTAGTGACAACAGGTTGTGGTTGTTGTCTATATTCAGAATTAAGGGAAGAGATAATTTTCAGATGTCTGAGATGGGAACACATCTCTTCAATTCCATGCACAAACCCTCTGAGAGTCTGTAAGATCCATGTTAAAAGAAAACCTAAATGAGAGGATTTTATTCTGGCAATACATTGCCTTTTGTCTACTCTACCTTCCATAGTTTGGTCCTGTTGGTGAGATTTTCTATGGTCTTGTGACCTATCTACCCAGTGGAGAAGGGAAAACATCCCAGTTTGGGAAACAGACAATTCTTCACTTTTAACAAATGCTACTAACCACCTGGCCACATTCATTAGCATTTTCATGTACCTGGATCCTGCTGTTTCCCCAGTCTGCCACAATGATGTTCCCATTGGAATCCACTGCTACACCTGTTGGTGCATTAAACTGCCCATTTCCTTCACCATTGGAGCCAAATTTCAACATAAACTCTCCTTCCTGATTAAACACCTGTAAGAAATGTTTTTAAAATTTTCAGAGTTAAAATAGTTGACCCAAATTTACACCTTAAAAAAAATCTGAACATGTTATTTATAGCAAGACTTGTGATTTAAGACACTCTGATAAAAGAAAAAAAATCTATAAATCAGATCCCCATATCACTTAAGGGCTCCCCAGTTTGCTACATAAATATGATTCATCATTTGTTAAATCACTCTTTTTTCTGTAGTTTATATCTAGGTAACAAACAGTGAAAATAAATATTTTTGGTATAAATCACAAAAGACTCCATAAATTTAAGGCAGTATGAGTAAGGTCATGATTTTCAACATTATTATTTCTACCTCTAAATATAGCTGCATTTCAAGAATGCAGAATGTTATATTTCTAACAGGATGGATGATCATTCAATTTAGATCTAATAGTAGGAATTTCGTTAGGCCAGATATTCAGAATTTACTATCATTTTACTACACCAACATAACAAAAAGAGGAGGCTGGATTTTATGTACACAACGGGAAATTCAGTGTCTGTGTGTGTGAGAGACAAATAAAGGACTTTTTACTCTCAGAAGGTAGTTAAGCTAAAATAAGAGTTTATATAGCTTTGATAAATATATCTACGAAGGCTTTGATAAATAAATCCAGGAAGCCTCTTAAAAGTGAAGGAATAAATGAACTTTTAATCAAAATCCAGTACTGGATATAGCCAAGCAATGGGTCAGTATGGTTATTAATTAAACATTTTCATATTATGTATCGAATTCAGATTATGAATTTTGAAAGAATTAACACTTTAATGTGTTTAGTGATAACACTATATAGGAAGTCTAATTTTATCTTGATGCTTCTGGTGATACTTAAGGGTTCTGAAATGTCTCTGTGACATTATTTGAAACATCTGTTACCATTACCATGCCACCTGAATGCAAAGCCCACAGTTCTCAATGAACTGAATAGCACTGTGTCGAAGGCACCTTAAGAGTGAGGATTCCTCACATGTGGACCTCAGGAAGTTCACTATCTTTCAGCACAGATCTAATTTGAGGACAATCTCAGGATCTCTAAGGACTTCATTGGTTCTTTAGAAAAGGAGACAAGAACAACCAGCTTTTACTGAAAAGCAATGTTTGCAAATTTCTCGCTGGCTGAGGAGTTGTGGATGTGGCTCAGTGGTGGAGGGAATGCCTAGTGTACATAAGGCCTTGGTTCCTTCCCCAGCAATACACACACACACACACACACACACACACACACACACACAATAAATTCTTTGACTCCATTACCTTTTACATACAACACTTTAGATTTCAAGGCCAATGGGCATGTGTTTTTTGCTGGTAAGGACACAATTTATCATTCCCTGATCTTTCCCTTGCTGATCCGTACAGGTAATATTTGAGTTTGTCCGTGCTCATCTCTGCGGCAGTAATGACTCCCTCGGCACAATGCTGCTGCTCCTGCTGCTGAACCTTGCCAAATCCTGCCCCTCATTTGTGAACAGAAGCGACCCACCATTGTTCCCCTTCATCCACCATTTAATTTTGCTCAACTTGTTACCTGAAACCATGGCAGGGAATCTTTTTGTTGTTTTATTGAGACAGGGTCTCACTGTGTAGTCCAGGCTGGCTTTGAACTTACTATGAGGTCTCAGTTGTCTCTAAGCACAAATCTTAGTCATCGGCATAGGACCTCATGCTCTTTCCTTATTATTTTTCCTTTAACTCACTTTAAAAAATTTAAATGAATTTATTTATAAAGAAAAATTTGATCTCTTTCTATGACTGTGAACCAGTATGACTTGGTGTAAATGGAAGGTGGCCCTAAAATTTTTTTTTTTCGGTACTGGACACTGAAACAAGGGCCTCACACATGCGAAGGAACTACTCTGACACTGAGTTACATCACCAGCCCTAGTGATCCTAAAAATAAATATGAAACTCGAAAATAAATGCCAGTACACTCACAGATTGCAAAGTCTGATTTGAAATACTGCTATTTATTTTCTCATCATGACAGCAAACCAGAAATTTACTCTAAATTACCATATTATTTCTCAATTTTCTCATAATACGTTTCAAATCTTTCTCGCCCTGTACTCAGCAAGAAAGATGTACTATTTTAATGAAGGAGGCAATTACTTTTTTTTGGGGGGGGGTACTGGGGATCGAACTCGGGTCCTTGCGCTTACAAGGCAAGCCACCGAACCGCTGAGCTAAATCCCCAGCCCCAATTACTTTCTAAATAACACCAAATATATGAAAGTATTCTGAAGTGTATATGCTAAAGTAATTCCTAATCTACTCTTGCAACAAGAGTTGTGATATTTAATTTTGTTTTAAAGATCTATACTTCAGAAAACTGAGAAAGTGATTCTGCTTTAATTTGTTAAATAGTCACAAGATACAGTATTAGGCTTCTGAAAAATTTGCCTCTAACTTTAAGCAACTTCTCCTTAAAATTTAATTTTCAAGTCATCTTCAATTATGCCAGTTTCTAATTAAGAAATTTAAGGATATCTGGGCGTGGTGGTGCACACCTGTAATCCCAGCACTCGGGAGGCTGAGGCAGGAGGATCACTGTGAGTTCGAAACCAGCCTGGGCTACATAGTGAGGTCCAGGTCAGTCTCAACTACATAGTGAGACCCTGTCTCAAAAAAAGAAAAAAAAAAAAGAAAGAAATTTAAGACTGTACACTGTTCGGTTCCCCGACTCTCCAAAGTCTGTATGCTCCTATGAAAGCCTTCATCTACTCTTCCAGGTTAACCCTTCAAGTCCCGTAGGTCTCTGTAAGTTATTCTCTCCCTCACTGATTTCACCATAAAAACAGTTAGAAGGTAACAACAACGAATGTGTAGTAAATAGTACCTTGACAGAGTGATTATGGAAATCTGTAACAATAATCTCATTATTGCTATTTACAGCTGCGAAATGGGGACCTGCAATGAAGATGGAAAACATACATGATTACTATTACAACAAAAATGATCATAACCTATCAAGTACTGTAACAAAAAACAAACTTCATATATTAATTATGTGAGAAAGAACAAAGAACCAGACACCCAGTCCTTGATATATCATTCAGCCTGACCTCCGGCTCCAGAAAACTTGGATCCCACACTATTCCACACTTGGGATTCCACCTCTGACTTCCCCCAAGCTAGGAGTCTGAGCAGCTCTGACAGTGTGGAAAGAGCAGGAAAGCAGCAGAATTGGTTCTCTGCACTACCATCTGAAGGTCACACCTGCCCGCTCCTTTGAACGCATGTTAGTTTCCCTAAGGGCCCTCAGCTTCTACTGAGGAAAGAAAGATGTGGCAACTCTTAGCACTGGGAAAGAGACTCCAATATGTAAATTTTCTTCTAGAAAGTTGAGCAGAAAACCCATACTCTGTAATTTCAGGTGACATTCAGAACCTGGCAGGACAAAGAATTGAAGGCAAAGCACAAAAAAATGAAAGCAAACTAATGTTAAACACCCAAAGCAACATTTCAAAGAGAAAATCAATGAACCATGGGCAGCCTCTTCTTGCAGACGTGAAAACTGTTGTAAGCCTGTGATTGCAAAGCGGCACACCAGAAGGAGAAGACAACAGCCTTCACAAGTACTCTCAACTCCTGTTCTCAAAATAGCTTAGAAAGAGGAAATACGTTTCCATTTCAATAAAGCTGCTGCTATGGGAAACAGGAGTTACTGTTTTTCCTTAAACATTTTTATTTTTAAAAATGCATATTTTACTCAATATGTATTTTTGAACATTAGGCTTCTGTGTTGCAAGTTATCACCAATAAAAAAACAGAGTTTTTTGTTTGTTTTTGTTGGCACCAGGGATCGAACTCAGGACCTTGTGCTTGTGAGACAGGCACAGTGCCACTGAGCTAAATCCCCGGCCAGAAAATCCAGTTTTTACTGTGCAGTTTGACTTACAGCCAGCGGAGAGACTGAGAAGCATCTAACCATGCTCTCGCCCCAACATCCTTCCTTCCCAGAGCGGCCAGCACAATGGGGACGTGGCGTCTTCAACATGCTCCGGCCTCATGCAAACGTGAGCAGAGGAAGCATAAAAAAGGGGGTTTACATATTACCATCGAGTGTACCTGCAAACTGCCTGTCCCCATTCCCTCGGCTGCCAAACTTGGTGACAATCTTCCCGTTGGGCTGGAAGATAAACACGCAGCACGCCTTGTTGTCCACCACAATGATGTGCCCGTTGCGGTCCACGGAGACTCCTTTGGGCCCCATCAGCTTTCCTGATCCGATTTTTGTCTGTTGGAAACAAGTACAGGGATGCAGCACGGACACCAAGTTGAAAACCCTGCAGACAGGGAGCCCTACACTTGTAGCAAACACGGACGCAGTGTCTTGGTGGGGTGCGCGGTCACTCGCGGTCACGACGCTCTCCGGTCCCTGGACACTGGCTCCGTCACACCCATCACCTGCTCATGGCATTTGTAGGACAGCCTTACTTTATTTCTCTTAGATTCTTTTACTGATACAATTTAGGTATACAATATGATGACAGTCATCATTGGGACCTTGGACCTTTACATGATACATCTTGGTTCTTATTTTTTCCCCATACCCCTGCCCTCCCTTCACCCCCTCCACTTTTCTCTATTTGCAAAGGCTTTTTTTCCATTTACTTCTTATGTCACATTTTTTACTTTCCCTTCTTTCCTTTCCCCTACCCTTCCCACTTGCCCTACCCCTTTGGACCTTTCCTTCCTATTGCAGATTACCCATTATTCATTTTAGTCCTCACACAAGATAAATTATTTGGTATTTACACATGTGTGTCCTATTTATTTCACTTAAGAGTATCTCCTCAATATGCATCCATTTAGCTATAAATATCTCTAATTTCTCATTCTTTATGGCTGAGTAGTAGTACTCCGTTATACATATAAAACACATTTTCTTTATCCAGTCTCCAGTCGATGGGCAAATGGGCTGTTTCCAAGCTTTAGTTGTTACAGACTGTGCTGCTATAAACATAGGTGCGCATATACCACTGTGGTATGATTCTTTTAACTCTTTTGGAAAGATACCCAGCAGCTGGGTCAAATGGGACTTTTTAATCCTAGTTGTTTGAGGTATCCCCATACTGATTTCCACAGTGGTTGCACCAGTCTGCACTCCCACGAACAATGAAGAAGGGTTCCTTTCTCCCCACAGCCCTACCAACATTTGTTACTGATTGATTTCTTGACAGCAGCCATTCTTTCTGGGGTGAGGTGGAATCTCAGTGCTGTTTTCATCTGCATCTCTTGAATGATGAGTGATGTTGAACATTTTTTCATGTGTTTATTTGCTGGGAAAGCCATATTTTCTTAAAGGGACCACCAGAAAAAAATGCTCCCAAGTCCCTGAGACCATGGCCACGGGTCCCTTCTTAGGAAGCAGTGTGGTCCAGGGAAAGATTCTGGATTAGGGGTCAGATGACTGTCTTAAAGTGGTTTCAATGGTGGCAGGAGAAGCTCATACTGTTCACTTTATACTCCTCTAGATGGACTTTAAAAGCCCACTCACATATATGAGTATTACTTTTTAAATTAAAAATGAAGAGAGGCGTTGTGGCACATGCCTGTAGTCCTAAGGAGAATCACTGCAAATTCGAGGCCAGCTGGGACTACACAGTGAGTTCAAGACCAGCCTAGAGTACACAGTGAGACCCTATCTCAAAACAAAAACAAAAAAAAAACCCCACTAAATTAAAAACGTAATTAAAAATTAAAAATTAATCCCCCATTACATTCTCATAAATTTCTGCTTCAGATCCTTTATTTTCCCAGTCCACAGTATCATGCTTGATAGAAATACAATGTGAGCTATGTGTGTATTTAAATTTTTCTAGTAGAGAGATGGGAGCTTTCCCCTGTGAGGATTCAGACTTAGTACAATCCTTTATTCCATGGTTATAAATTACTGAGATTCAGATTTGATCCCTTTAGAACAAAGGAAACACTAGCTTTTGTAGCAGTTGTATAAATGTGATTCTGATGTTTCACTCTAGCCCAAAGATCAGAGGCCACAATACAAAGGCAGCTAAAGAAATGGCAAATATTCTTTTCCAATTTTTTTTTTTTAAGACAAGATTTTGCTATGTAGCCCAGGTTGGCCTTGAACTCTTGGCATCCTCCTGCCTAAGCCACTGGGGTGCTGAAGCTATAGGCGTGCACCACCACGCTGGGTTAAGAAATGGCGAATATTCTTTTGTGTCCACAGAGATCAAAAGGATTACGTTACTCTGCTTAGTAGTACCTAACATTATGAAAACTAGTAGTCATTACTTTGAATGACTCAACCATATAACACCAAATGGATAATTATCTAGGAAAAAAACCCATAGGATTACCTCCATTCTATCATTCTATCGTGTAAGGTCAACCAGGGCAGATCTAAAGGAACATCTTATATGTTGAACCAACATTTTCTTTCCTTCCACCTCCCACCTATCACTCCTGGTTTGGGTGTACAATACCAAACTCTCCCAAGTGAAGTGACAATCACTGTGTTTGGCCTGACTGTGTGAACCCATTGAAAACAGCAAGCAAAAATACTTCAGACCCTAACTTTGGAACAGTTAAATGAAAGTATTTAACTGAACCAATAGGTCCTTTAATCTGAATAGGGAAGAGATACTTCAAGGGGTAGCAAATAGACGGGCCACTGTGGTGATTCTTATCACAGAAGTTTCCCAGAATGGCTAGAAGTTATAAGCTAGGAGGGGAGAGGAAAAAAGAAAAAGCTAAAGGACACTTAAGACCTTAAAAATTAAAGGACAATTAAAGAGCATGAAAACTGGATGAACTGGAATAAAAGCAAAGAACCTGGACTGACTTTAAGTGTTCCTTAACACCCGTTTAATTTTACCGAGTGTCACCAAAGAAGAAAAACAGGACTCTCCTGGTGTATAGTTGTGTGTCAACACTTAAGGGGCACTAAAGTGTTTTCTCTTGCTATCCCTTCTACCACTTGGGTTCTGACTAACATCGATCATAAAAAAGAGTGCTGCTGAAAGCATAGCATACCACTCTCCCTGTCCTCTAGGGGGCGAGAGTGTTCTTCGGTGTTTATTCCAGCTATTACTAACAGTATTCTAACTCCAAGAACCAAATTCTTCAAAGAAGAGGTTCTATTGCAGACAAGACTAGTAAGCCAGTGAATGTGAAACTCTTAATTAAAGGACCCTTAGATTTCACCCTTGGATGTTGAACTCCTGCCTCACTATGTGAAATCTATTTCAGTGTTACCTCCTGAATTTACAGAGAGATGATAATTTTAAGGACAAATGGGTTGTCTCCAAACTAGATGAGCACTATCAAGAGATCACGGAAAAGCTTTCACTGTCTTCCCATGACAGTTGTCACATTTGGGTAACGGAACTATAAAAGTACACAGGAAAGGAAGGAAGTTAGAGGTGCAGAAAAGCAAGAGATCCTGGTGTATGTATGACCCGTACTGCCTATGCAGCTGTCAGATTTCTAAGGAATAAAAAATTCAAGGGCTGCTGAAGACTTGCATACAGTGTTATAGAATTAAAAATGACAACCTTTTACTCTCCCGGGTTGAAAAGTTGCTGCCCCGTACGGGCTCTAACTTGAGCGTTAATAATTATATAAGTAACCCATCCCATAAAAACCACGAGGTAACTGTAGCAATCCAAAGACTTTAACAAGGAAACCATAAATCCCTTTGATCAGAGGCCAATCATGCCATCTTTAGGGTTCCAGGATGGGTTTAAGGCACATCCAAGCCTTTGGGTAAGGAGATGATAACCACGGGAACCTGCCTGAGGCCTTGAATCCAAATACCAGCTGGGCAAACAGACTTCACTTTTTTGAGCAGTTAGGACAGGCATTGAAAAGAAAATTTCTTAGATATCTTTTTTGTATGAGGCACATATGGAACCCAAAATAAAACTTCATCTAGTCTTTACTCAAAATCCTATGAGACAGATTGCTTTAAATTCAAATTTTACATATTGGACCATCAAGGCTCAAGGGAATTACATAATTTGTGAAAGGCCAAACAGTTCATAAGCCACAGTTTCCAGCAGGTCGATCTGTCTAAATTAAAGTTTACGCCATTGGCTGAATCAGAGGTCTCTAGTAGGCTGGGGAGGGAGACGCCAAGGGCATTGTGCATGTGCTTTCAGAAAAGATGCTTGACAAGTTATACTCCTGTGAACAAATGAACAGAACGGGCTGGATGGTAACAATTCGCCGATGGCAGCTTCAGAGACCTGTCATCACCATGGGGCTCTCTGCTCTTTGAGTTGAAATAGTAACTGCTAGGCCAGGAGTTAGAGCACGGCTATCAGCCCATAATGCTACTGGGAGGGAGTGGAAGGTGGGGCCTAGCGGGAGTTGCTCTTGAGGGGTTTTGGGACCTGGCCCCTTTCTCTCTCTTTTTCCCTCCTTCCTGGCTGCCACAAGGTGAGCGGTCTCCCCTGCCATATGTCCACCATGATGTACTGCACCACCACAGGCTCAAGCCAACAGGGCCGAGCAACCATGGACTGAGGCCTCCAAAATAAACCTTTTCTCCTCCCAAGTCAATGGGCTCAGGTACTGGAGAAAGCCGACTAACACAGACACCATTCTTACATTCCCATAAAGATGCCAGGATGACCGCACAGCGATCACGTGACGGGATCCTTCAAAGTGCCACGCAGCGTGAACCTTCACGGTTTCTCTTTTCTCTTTCCATTCCAAATCTGAAATGACACCCCTTAACGCTGTGCTTTTGGATTGTATCAATTTGTGGCTGACATGAAATGAACTCTTATCTGTCCTTTCTTGTGCATTACTCTTTTTTCCCCTCCATATATAACTTTTATATTTTTAAAAGCTGAGAACCACGTCTTACGATCTGGTTTCCCCCGGTCATCCATCCCAGTCTGAGAAAGTAGAAGGCACCCGTAGGTCAATGTGAGAATTATAAGCTGCTTCTTCATAACTCTTTTCAAAGGGTGGTTGTTTTGCACTGAGTTGGGGTAATGAGAACAGTTTTCCTCTGAATCTGATGGTTTAAAGAAAAAACAAAGCAACGGAGCAAACTGCTTGATAAAATGAAGCCACCTTTAGGGTCTACATGAGCAGGCTTATAAAATTATCACTCTTACTCTTGCAGCATGTGATTTAGAGGCCAATGTCTTTGTGCCTGAAGATTGGATTGGATTTCAAAACAGAAAACAGACAACTTCGTCCCATGTTTCTGGTTCCTGCTCCCTCTCATTTAGTGGCTGACTGCTGGTTAATCTTACCTTAAACTTCCCATCTGAAGAAAAAATGCTAACCCATTTATTGTCATAATCCGCGATGATTATGTCCCCGCTCGGGTGTACAGCAACCCCCGTGGGCCGCTGCAGCTGCCCAGGCGAGCGCCCTCGGATGCCGAAGCGACTTTTGAACTGGCCGTCGTTGGAAAATATCTGAAGAGCAAATGGACAGAGATGGAATGTGAACACAGCACTGGAACTATCCAGTCAAAACAAGCACCACTTGTTACTCATACAGAGCTCGGAACATGCCAACCCTGCGTGAGGAGTCTGCAGGCGTGAGCATAAGCTTCTTTCCTTGCACCATACACCTTAGAGCTAACGTAGGAAAATATGCGACTGCATCTATTTTCTCAGTGTAAAAGGAAGGGACCCACCTGCACACACTGGTTGTTACTGTCGGCGATTAATATCTTTCCGCTTGTAGATGCAGCTACGCCCTGAAGATTTGTGAACTCTCCTTTATTTCTTCCTTTGGTACCTAAAAATTAAATTATGAAATTGAGCACTACAGAATTAGATTCCTCAGTCGCAGCAAAAGAATACTTTAAGCTTCCATGGGTAACCTGAAGGGATTTTTTCCCATTAAGTTTATTGGTACATTTAAAGCAAACATTAGTTACATTTATCGTTGGGATCTTGAACCTTTACATGATATATCTTGGTTCTTGTTTTTCCCCATTCCCCTGAAGGGATTTTTTTTTTCATTGCTGGGGATCCAATCTGGGCCTTGTACATGTTAGGCAAGTGCTCTACAACTGAGCTGCACCCCTGGCCCTGCACTGTGCTGTAATTATACTTAGAACATGAGACTCCTTACTGTACGTAGCTCAATTCATTCCGATTTAACTTCCAGACCAATAAAGTCTATGCAAAATCACTTTTTTAGGTGGTTGGCAAAATATATTCAGATTGGCATTTGCTTTAAAAAGTGGCGCTGCAAAGACTTTATAACATAATTAAAATATACTCAGCTTCCACAAAAATATAATAAAAACTAACATTCTAATCACATAGATACAAGAGGAGAGGGGCTTTATTTTAGAGTTTTGCCAAAATCCCAAGCTCTTGACAGCTCTTGGAAGAAACCTGGGCACCCGAGTTTCGGAGCACAGAGGACACAGAGGTTATGAAAGAGAGGCTGATTTTCATAAACTGCATGCACATAAGCATACTTAGAATTCTAAGGCTCAGGATCTCGCTGGCTATGTATTCTCCCTGAGATTATATTTTAAAAATCCAAAAAGGATGCTTTCTAGATGAAATAACAAAGAAGGAAATTAATATTAGGAAATAGTCTCATTCTTGCTGGATTCATCCTTTAAAGGAGAGAGGAGGCAGAGGCAACAGCATGTCCAGGGTAACAGATACCTGTTTTTGTTTTTATAACTTATTTTAATAGGAATACATAAATATTAACAGGTGGAAAGAGAGAAGTTTTGTTCAAAATGGACTTGTAGGTTGTATTTTTAATTTTTTTTCAGCATTAGGGACTGAACCAGTGCTTTCATACCAAACTACATCCACAGCCCTTTTCATTTTTTTCATTTTGAGCCAGGGTCTCCCTAAGTTACTAAATTGCTCCAGCTGGGCTTGAACTTGTGCCCCTCCTGCCTCAGCCTCCCAGAGTGCTGGGATTACAAGCGTGGGCTACTACACGTGGTTTATACTTTAATCATTGGAGAGATCATTTCTTTTATATGCAGTCACAATTTCATACTTTGTTCCTATACATCAATGCAGTGTGCTTTGGGAAGGGCACAGTGAAGGTGGCGGGGGTCAAATCTGGGAATTGAATGCTCCAGAAATAGTTTCTTTCTTGGTTTAGAAAGAGAAAGTGGTGACAGAGTGAACTCAGCATGGAACAAACACCACCAGGACTGCTGGGCAGAACAATCTGCAATAACCCGGCTCTCACCAGACCCTCAGGGTTCTTTCCAGACCCCAGGGCACCATGTTATTGAAATCACAAAGCCCAGCACATTTCTTCACCGCTTCTGCACCTCAGATGTGCTCAAAAGACAAAAACGTGAGATCCACATCCTCAGAGGAGCACCTTCCACACCGGGAGGAGACAGTGCCGCTTCCTTTCAAATGTAGCAGAACCCAGGATCATTTTATCCTTGACACGGAGCCTTTCCAACATGCATGAATGTAGTAGTGGTGCACATGCTTCAAAAACATTATGTTGGAGCTGGGGATGGTGGTGTGAGCCTGGAGTCCCAGGTTCACCAGAAGGCTGAGGCAGGAGGGTCACTTGAGCCCAGGGGCTAAATAAAGGCTGGCCTTGGTGACATAATGAGACAAAAAAGTCATGTGTATGTGGTGGTAGAGGACAGAGGAAGGGGTGGCTCTCTCTTTAAGGAGGCATCCTCACATGTGGTTAATGTGGTATTTGTTTTTGCGTTCCTCTAAACATCTGGACAACAGATACTGCAAAACTGACAGATCAGAAACAATTCTGCTATATCCCACTTAAAAGTACTTTTTAAAAGAGAGTACGAATAAGTCTAAGAATTAAAAACTTGGCTAGGTGGGGTGACAAACACCTATAATCCAGATCTGGGGAGACTGAAGCACGAGGAAGATTGTTATGAGTTCAAGCCAGCCTGGCTGGACTACACAGTGAGACCCTGTCTTAAGAAACCAAAGTAAAAAAATTAAAAGAAAACTTATCAAAATATATGATAAAGATAACATAGAATCGAACAAGACGAGAAACAGAACCAGTGAAAGAAGCATAATTAAATAGCAACAGTGGTTCTGCCGCCTGCCTCGCAAGTGCAAGGACCCGAGTACGATCCCTGGTACCAAAAAATAAAAAATAAAAAGCGAGTCTCCCTTCTAGGACAGCACATGCAGGAAGTGACCGTGGAAGACGGCCTGGGCTGCTGCAGCGCCTGGCTTTCACGGAGCATAGGCACGGGGCTTACAGGGCACACGCGGGGGGTGGGGGGCGCAGAAATTCGGAGGGGCTAAGATGACCTCGGCGGAGATGAACCCTGCCTCGTGCCTCCTCCATTTCACCTTTGTTGCTAAGGACAAAGCTCATTCTGCGCAGAGACTTATCAGGCAGCAGCAGTGACTGGAAGGGAGAGGATGGAGAACAGAGCGGTGGAAGAAGTTTAGGGAGCGCCTTGTCCAAAGGGTTCCCTTTCCTTCTGGACATCGGGAGGCAACGCTGAAAGAACGGGAAAATATATGACCAGAAAAGAAACACAAAACCCACTGACGCTCTGTTGTGCCTTACAGAAATAAAAACACACTGGCAAGCATCGGCAGACACGGCAAACAGTTGCCTTTGGGGGAGGAAGATGTTTGGGTGGGCTCCAGGGAAGCACCATTCAGAACCAAAAGGAGGAAGACCCTGTGTCCACAGAAAGGGCGAGCGGGGCCTGGAACCGCCCACGCCTGGTCACCAGAGCCACGGAACTGAGACGCGCAGGAAAAGGGCTGCAGAGCAATTAATTCTGCAGCTGCTCTGAGCTTGAGGGTGACCGCACCAGCCCGCTCTCACTCTTGGTTTCAGGTTAGACAGGCTTGGAGTGCGTTGCTCCACTTGTAAATAAAACCACAGAGCCGGAGGGATGTCTATTAGGCTAACGCTGCTTATATATTTTAAAAAGAGTCTGGATGAAGCAGGCTCTGCCACTTTAATTTTAACCCGCGCCCCCTAAAGCTGGGGATTGAATCCAGGCTCCACGCTGAGCTAAGGACATCCCCAGCCCTTTCTCATGTTTTTATTTTTAAGGCAGGGTCTCACTAAGTTGCTAATTTGTTCAGGCTGGGCTGGAACTTGTGATCCTCTTGCCTCAGCCTCCCAGAGTGCTGGGATCACAAGTGAGCACCACCTCGCCCAGCTCACCATTAAACAAAACAAAACGAAACAAAAAATCCCAAATCCAAACAAACTCTGAAAGCACATCAGAGTAATGGTTTAGATCTAAATTGTCCTCCCAAAGCCTCCTGTGCTGGAGAGGTGACTGGGCCAGGGCCACTGTACTGCGGGGAGCGGGGGTTAGGGGCGGAGCCTGGCTGGAGGCAACACGCTGGGGGCGGGGCCTAGAAGGGCAGTCCTCCCCCCCCCCTCCCTGCTAAACTTTCTGCTTCCCTCCTCTGCCCTCCCACCTGAGGTTTCTGCCTCGAGCAATGGGAACTGAGCCTAAAGTCTCCTCCTTTAAATTGTGGGGCTCTGGACTAAGACGCAGTGTTACTTGTGAAGATGAAAACACATCACTAGCATATTCTGGAGAAACAACTGATGCCAACCATCTTTGCTAGCAGTTGAATTAGAAAATTTTCTTTGATGAGCACTGACGCAGAGCTACTGCATATTGTTCAAACATTTGTGTCTTACAGTGAAAAAAAATTAAAGATCCAGAAGTTAGAAATATTTGGGATCATGCTTTGCTCTTTTAGCTTTCTAGTATACATTCTATTGGGTCTATAAGATAAGGTCTTCCTTTTGTCTCTAAGGTATTCAAAATTTAAATGAAAACTAATTCTTGCACAATGAATATAAATGTTAACACCAAATGGATACAGTGCTATAAAATCTTTACCTGTCTATTTTGATATAAATTATTTCATTTGGTGGTTACCGGTTAGCCAATAAAATGAAAAGCATGAATTTTTCAGGTAATCATAAACAGTTTGACAATAATTCCACAAGACAAAATTAGGTTTTTTTCCAGATGTTAAACTAACCTAAGCATGAGATAAGTTTTTAAGCCAACAGCTTTTCATTTGTGTTCTTCCTGGTACCTTTCATGCACCTGTCTGAGCGGATTACAAAAGTGGAGCAAGACTTTAGACCAAAATCGGGGATCAACAGATCCCCAGATTTCCTCTCACTATCCACTATCATATGAAAATTATTGCTACATAACGCAAGATTCTTTGAAAGGAACAAGGCAACAAGATATGACTCAACCAAGTAGAGTGTCTAACACAGGATATTAAACAAAGCTGGTGGTTAACAGATGCTTGCTGCATGAATAAGCATGTGAAGGAGTTATTAATGACTGGCACTGAGTTACAGTCCACGTGACATCAGGAGAAAGTGAATGTTCAATATTTATAGTGTTCATGTATTCCCTTCCCTGTAATTATCCTATGAGTTAGCAGGACAAATATTATCATTCCTGTTTTATAAATGAGAAAATTGAACCTAGACATATCACAAAGATAGTCAAAAGAAAGAAAACCTGGCTTTCCTGACCTGTTATATAATATTTCTCTCACTATATACATTATTTTTTTTTAATTAGACTTGGAGGTAAGAATACTTACCCTTTGAGCTCACATCAATGATGTTTTCTCTTAAAAGTTTTAGAAAACTCCATCACTTGTCACACAGTATTTTAACTGTTCAAATCCCTCACTTGACTATAAGCTGCCTGAAGGCAGGAACAACATCTGTCACATTCAATGTTCTACCCTATTAACACAGAGCTACAGCTAGGATTGTGACTGTCCCAAAAGCCCATATATGGTGGGTCCCCAGCCTGTGGTGGCACCACTGGGAGGCAGCTGAACTTCTAGGAGGTGGAGCCTCATGGGAGGAAGTTAGGTCATTGGAGGCATGTCCTCCAATGGGCTCTTGGGACCTTGGCCTCTTCCTCTTGCTGTGTGCTTCTTGGCTGCCATGAGATAGCAACTGCTTCCCACTGTGATGTGCTGCCTCATCACAGCCACAAAAGCAAAGGGCCAAGAGAACTCAGGCTGAAACCTCAAAAACTGTGAGGCTAAAAAAATCTTTCTACTTTTCTATTTGATATGTCAGAGAGTTTGTAACAAAAAACTAACACACATCATAGTTCCTAATACTTAGGAAATACAGGTTGAATCTTTGTCCACTTGAAATGTAAGAAGAGCTCCCAAAATGAGATCTTGAGGAGTAGGAGCAGGGTTCCTATAATCACCTCAGATGTCAAGTTAGCATGACCTCCCTCCTCACATATTTTAGGCAGGAAGGGGGCTAATTTGCAAAGAAGAGGCATAAAATAATGTCACAGCTTTCTGTAAAGCCTCTGAATTCATGCTAAGTGATCTTAGCCATTTTTAAATGACACTGTTCTCGAGTGTGTCGAGTGTTCTAAGTGTCCCATGCAACTTCTCCTCAACTCACTGAAGTATGGTGTATGGATTACATAATTTCACACAATCCATTTGTAATTTTATCCCTCCCTCCCACATCTTCCAGCTTCTCTTTGTTCAATGGCTTTCTTTAGTAGTTGCAAGCTTAGTAGTGAGGGAAAAATAATCCCCGCATTTCAAGCATTTGTCATCAACAGAGGCTCCAAGTCACTTTTCTATACTCATTCAGAGTTGTTTCCCTGCACAGTATTAGAGGGACACAGGAACTCACTTGCAGGGTTGTTTTCAAGCATGGGCGGAATTGGAGTTCAACTTTGGAAAACCCCAGTCATTAAAGGGCGGAGGTTTCACTTGTCTTCGCCTCCATTTCTTCAGTGGTGGTAGCAGCTGGCTGGAAGCTGGGGGAGGGAGCTCTGGTGTGTAGCATTAGCCCTTTTCCATAGTATAAATGCTCCCACTGTGGCCGACCACAAGCCACCAAACTGAAGCCACTGAGCAAGCCAGTACAAGCTGGGTCCGGCACACCACGTTACACTGTGCAGGTGTGCTATACTGCGGACGTATTAGGAAGTGAGAGAATATTATCTCCGCTACAGGCTACAAGTAAGATGACACAGAAATCCTTGGTCTTAAGGATTTTAAGTAAGATCCCAGCTCAGAGCACACTCGTTCTTCCTCCCATTTCCATTCCCCACCTTTTCTTCCCTTTTTGACTCCTGCCTTTGACATTGCACTGAAGCTTATGATTTCAAGCAGCTTCTCTACACTTTTCACTTCCGAACTGATCTCTTCTGCCTGATTTCTTTGCTATGTTCCAAGCCCACATTCCACACTGCCTACCTAGATGATTAAAGCAGCAGCATACCTGCTTTTCCTCTTATTATTATTATCTTTATCGACCGCAACAACAACAGTCAACTGTGTTTCCTTTTTGCAGGGCTGGGGATCTCACATACCCGGGCTTCTCACATAATGGACAAGCGCTCCACCCTGAGCTACGACGACCAACACGGATCAAGTCCTTGCTATGTGCCTGCACTGTGCCAAGCCTTCACATGCATGACTTTAATCCCAGCCATATAAGGCATGCATTCTTGCCCTTCCCATTTCATGGATGAAGAAACTGAGGCAGAGAGACTTTAAATAATTTAATTTTCCCAAAGTTACAAGACTAATAAATGCTAGCCTGGGATTTACATTGAGGTCATCAGGCTTTTGAGTTCTTTAATGTGCTTTTAACTAGTTGTGTTATTACTTCTATACTACAGCTGAATATTACGTTAATTAGTACTATCCGCTTTGCCTCTCTAAAATGCATGAGCATTACTCAGCACCAGACACTGTCCTAAACTCTTCTGGGTATTATCTCATCTAATCCTCACAAATACTCAATGAGGTAGGTTCTTTGTTGCCATTTTACCAAAGATTGGAGGCGCAGAGAGGTTAGGTAAGTAGGAGCTGGACTCCAGGGTAGTCACATATCAGAGCCTGCAGTGTTAGCTGCTCACTCTGTTGCCTCACATCCTGAAAATACACACGTCAAACAGGAGGGTGTTCAACTGTTCACCAAGTCCTACACCCACCTGTTGAGCATTTGATAGTAGGCTGTGGGCTGTCTATTCCATCCCATCATTCCTAATCCCAGAACTCCCAGTGCACAGCCTCCCAATGGTCTGCCTGCTTCCTGGGAAATACCTCCCCACACTGTTCCATGCCTGTCACCACCTACACAGCCGTAGTAGTCCGCATACCGAATCCCTGGAATCTGCTGAATGCAGACTCCCTATCCCTGGGCAGATTTCCTAATTCTGGAAATGCAGTTTAAGATTCAGGAGTCTCTGTTTTACCAGGTTCCACGAGGCACTGTGATACCTGTGGTTTAGGGACCATACTCAGAGGAATAGAGGGTCACAGAACAAAGTCCCGCTCCTTATCGAGGAAACAAGCTGGTCCTTTACAGTTCCTCCAACACCCAGCTTCTCACCTTCACGCCTTTGTACCTGCTTCCCCTCCACCTGAAACACTGCTTCCTGCTTCCACTTCAGAGCCTGTCTTTCAAAGCCAGTTTAAGTTTAGATGTCCTTTCTAGAAGTGTTCTTTAATTCCCAACCCCCTGCCAGCCTCCCCACCACCCCAGCTTCCATGCCTTGATTCACCCTGAAGCTCCTACATATTTACACAGCTGTCTCCTAAACTCAGCTCCCAGAGATCAGTCAGAATCTCATCCCTCTTTTTCTACCACAACCCAGTATAGGAGGTGCTCACACAGCACAGTCACAACAAAAGCGTAAGGTTAAATGGAGTGACAAGGAAAGTAAGTTATGATCTGTGTGTATTTCACCAGAGCTTACTCACACCGGTTAAGCAGGGGGACAAAAGGCGACAGTGTGAGTTGAAATTATTTTGAAAATCTTTTATATCACCTAGAAACTGATGATTTCTTTTCATGAACATAAAATGAGCATGTGTTGTATGAACCCTACTGTCACATTCTGTGAAAACTGGGTATCTCTAAGCACAAAATCAGTGCCACAGAAGCTTAGCATGTATAAGACCAGCTGAGAAAACACCAGAGTCCTGGCTGCCACCTCACAAGTGCAACTGAAACTGACAGACTTCTGGATTAGATGCCAGTCTTCCACACAGACACAAAGAGTCGGTTTGAATGTGAATGCTCTATCTGCACAGCTAACAGCCTGTAGTTCTAAAACAAAGGTGTAAGTGTAAAGGAAGGGTAATAGAAGCTTTCCCATTTGTAGTCCAAAGTGGGGAGGCTGAGAAGACAAGGATTTCGGCCTGCACTGTCTGACCTTGCACAGGCCCATGCACAAGTCCACGTGAATGACCGCCCTGAACTTCTGTGTACTGTCATACGGTCTGGGTGTCCCTGAACCTCAGAATGGGGGCTGATGGTGAGAAGGAAGTTAGATCACATAGGAGTGTCCGACCTGATCCTACTCAAAGGGACAAAGTACTTTCGCAGAGTATTCTAGGTTTTGCTGGGGATGATAAATGACTAATGACATCATCCTTGACCTCAAGGAATTCACAATCTTGAATAGTAAGACCTGGGCACAAATAATAATCACTGTGGTTTGTAAAAGAGAAGGTTATTGGAGGGAAGAATAAAATTGGGGAAAGAAGCTGCTACGATGGTGCACAGCTATAATCCCAGCTACTTGGGAGGGGATTACAAATTTGAAGTCACACTGGACAACCCAGCAAGGCTTTATCTCAAAAAGAAAAAGAAAACAGAGGGTGGGGAGATACTAGGGATGGAGATGTATCTCAGTGGTGCAGCACTTGTCTAGCAAGCACAAGGCTCTGGGTTTAAACCCCAGCACCACCAA
Organism: Fukomys damarensis; assembly: GCF_012274545.1. NCBI lineage: Eukaryota > Metazoa > Chordata > Mammalia > Rodentia > Bathyergidae > Fukomys > Fukomys damarensis. Next base: position 74,840,268 of record NW_022900950.1, on the reverse strand, counting down.
AAGAAGGGGAAGGGGGGGGGTTCAGGGACAAATGTACTCAGGGGAGAGGGCAGGAAAAAGCGGTCTCTAACATGGAGTGGTCCACTGACATCAGTCTATTTCTCTGACCTTTGTTCACTATGCATGATCTCAAACCATCTATCATTTTCTCTCCTCTTTGTTTCGCTTTTCTCTTCATATTGTCCCTCTGCCTGAGAGGACCTCTCCACTTGTTAATGTAGCTAAGTCCCACCCATCTTCTCATTATTCGTGTCCTAATTTAAATGCTTTTTTATTTTTATGCCTTTTTATAACTTAGACCTTGGTATTAGGGTTAGTTGTCATATATCTGTCCCCTCAAATTGTAAACTCCTTGAGGGTGAAAATTTTATTTCTTTTTATTTTTATACTCATCTAGTATAATACCCACAAGGTGCCAGGTGTCCAAGAAATGTTTTTAGAGTTATATTATTGTATATTTTAGAGAATATTATTGTAGTGATAGGGCTGTCTTTTGAATAGACTCTGAGTTAGAACATAAGGTTAAAAAAGAGTTTTAAAAAATACTCAGGAATAAATTTAACCAGGATGAAAGATCTGTATATTGAAAACTAAGACACTTACAAAAGAAACTTAAGGTGATACAAATAAATGGAAAGATATCCCATGTTCATGGATTGGAATAATCAATATTGTTGATGTCCATACTACTCAAAGCAATCTATAAATTCAATGCAATCCCTATTGAAACTCCAGTGACATTTTCCACAGAAATAGAAAAAATAATCCTAAAAGCCATATGGAGCTACAAAATCCTCTGAACAGCCAAAGCAATCCTGAACAAAAAGAACAGAGCTAGAAGCAGCATATAACCTGATTTCAAAATCTACTTCAAAGCTATGATAATAAAAACAGCATAATACTGACATAAAACAATCACACAGTCCAATGGAGCAGAATAGAGGGACCAGAAATAAATCTACACATTTATGGCTAATTCCTCTTCAACAAAGATGCCAAGAACATACAATGGGAAAAGGATAGTTTGTTCAACAAAAGGTGCTGAAAAACTGGATATTTACATGCAGAATTTAATTAAATCCTGATCTCATACCATATATAAAAATCAACTCAAAACAGATTAGCCTTAAACATAAGACCTGAAACCATAAATCATTACAAGGAAACAGGGGAAAAGCTTCATGACATTGGTGTGAGTAATGATATTATTTTTGGGAGATGTGAAGCTAAAATCAAGAAAAAAAAAAAAGCAAAACTAGACAAATAAGAATACATCAAATTAAAACCTTCTGCATAAGGAAATAATAATCAGAATGCAGATAAACTATAGAAAAGAATACATCTGCAAACCATACATCTGATTCAGGGCTGCTATGGCCTGGATTTAAAATGGCTCCCCAGTATCTACTGTGCTGGGGGGGCTTTGGGAAAGTGACTAAATCAGGGGAGTGCTATCACTGTACTTGTCCGTTAATTAATGTCTTGATGAGTTCATAGCAAATGTGCTATTGGGAGGTGGGACCCAGGTGGAGGAAGGAGGACACAGAATGTGTGTCTCTGGAGGGTGTATTTCCAGATCTTTCCTTCTCTCTCTGCTTCCTACCACCACAAAGTGAGCAGCTTTGCTCTACCACAGCCTTCCACTATGATGTTTCTGCCTTGGAGCCAAATGACCATGGACTGAACCCTTGAAAACATGAGCCAAAACTCCTTTAAATTGTGAATGTCAGATATTTGCCCCAGTGACAAGGGAATATAAGTTCCTTATGTACATATATGGAACTCAAACAATTCAACAGTGTGAGAAAACCACTTGATTCAAACTAGGCAAAGTATCTGAACAGACATTTCTCAAAAGAAGACATACAAGTGGCCAAAAGGTGTACAAAAAATGGCCCAAATCACTAAAGATTAGTGAATCTTTAGGGAAGTGCAAATTAGGACCAAAATGAGGTATGACCTCATACTTGTCAGGATGGTTATCATCAAAAAGACTAAAGATAAGTGTTGACAAGAATGTGCAGAAAAGGGAATCCAGGTATAATTTGGTAAGAATGTAATACAGTCATTATGGAAAACAGTATGGAGGTTCCTCAAAAAAATGAAAGCCAGAACTACTTGTATGATACAGCCACACCGTTACTGGGTATATCTTCAAAGGAAATGAAATCAGAGCCATCCACATTCCCATGTTCACTGCAATATTATTCACAATAGAGAATAGTATGTGCAGAATCAAGACATGTGCTCATCAATGGATTGGATAGAGAAAAAAAAAAATATATATATATACATATGAATACTCTTCAACCTTAAAAAGAAGGAAAGTCTGTCATTTGTGACAACACAGATGGACATTATATTAAGTGAAATTAAGACAGGTACAAAAATACAATACATGATCTCACTTATATATGAAATAAAAAAAAATTAAGACTCAAAAACAGAGTAACATCATGGTTACCAGAGACAGGGTGGGGTGTGGGAGCTTAGGAAGATGTTGGTCAAGGATGCAAGATTTCAGTTAGGCAGGAGGAACAAATTCGTGAGATGTACATCACGGTATTCACAGTAACAATATACACTTTAAAATTGCTAAGAATAGATTTTAAGTGTTCTTATTACAAAATGTGGTGAGATAATGTGTATGTTAATCTGATTTAGGCATTTCACTATACGTGTGTATGTGGCAGACCATAAATATATACAATTTTTACCTGTGAATTAATAATTTAAAAATGAAGAATAAGCCAGTCCGGCTTGCCTTACTTTCTGTTCCTATATGTACTTGATCCTAGTCAAAAGGCCAAGGATTGTCTTCTGTTCCTATAGACCTTTGGTACTTTCTTATGGTAGCCCTAACAAACCAAGATAACATTTTTACTTTATAAATAAAATCAGAAGCGTGATGTACGACATGCACTGCTCTGAACTCCTCACAAATGTTTAAATCATTTCATCCCATTCTCCCAGGGCCAGGGAATCCTGACAACCGCACTTCTCATTGGGAAGGACAGGAAAAGCAGAGCTCCTTCCCCTGGGGTGGGAGATGGGCAGTACCCAAAATTGACACAGTTGGGAGGGGGGAATATGCTCTTTCCCCAAGGGGGCAGCAGAGGAGGAAATGATTATTATTATTCACACTAATAATAATAAAAACTAAGTGACCATTAATTGAGCATGTAAAGTTCATAGGCTAGAGCTAGACATTCAAGAATTCTCTCATTTTAACAAAGCAACTTAATAGGACCATTTCAGTCCTTTTATTTTACAGGGTTCAGGAAGGGTGAACCAGCTGCCCAGCAGACACAATCAAGACTCCAATGTGGATCTGTCCAGTTCTGCTCCTCTCCCCACCACCTAAGGGTGCAGGCTGGGCTGGGGGTAGGGACGGGGCTGGAATGGGAGAATTTGCTCTCCATGCGGGGAGGAGCAAGTTACACTGTCTGGAAAGATAAGGCCAAGAGAGAATCTCACAGCCTTAACCACTACAATTGCAAAGAGGACAGCTCTTTCCCTCAGCTTCTATACACCAGCCACCAAGCTTGAAATTTAGAGCAGCTCTGAGAAGCAGATATTTTTGTGTTTTCATTTTCTGGTTGAGGAGATTACAGTTCAGGGACACTGACAACTGCCCAAGGCTCGAGTGAAGTGGTAGAACCAGAGTGGCAGATGTGAGAGGCTTCCAGTCCTGCTCTGGCCCAGCTCCTCCCACACCCACACAGGACAGCCAAGGAATTCACGAGGACCTCCAAGTTCTGTACAGGCAGGTTGCATATTATATTAAAAATCATTTTCTTTGGTGGTTGCTGACAAAATCATGTTAGGCAGAAAGTGGGTCATCAGTAGGCTGGAGACAGGTGGCTGGGAGGGGGCTTTGGATTGAAAAGCAAACATGTGATTTTCCTTCTCCCTTAGTCATTGGCTATAAAGATCCATGCAAGCCTATGCCTTCAAACTTCAGCTCAAGAGAAGCTAACATCCTCTAAGTGTGCTGATGAGGTCAAGCCTGCTTCAGACTGCTGGTGAGGGGCTGAAAAAACCTCAAGGTCTCAAAACGAACTAAGGAATAAACAGGGCTTCTCTCTGGAGCAGGTAAACACAGCCGGTTCTTTCTGTACAAGAATAGTAACACTGTCAGGGGAATCAGGTAGATTCCTGGGCCCTCACCTACTGCCCACTGAAATTGATTTGTGTTTTCTCCTGGGATAGCCAGGGACTTAAAAGCTACTTTTATTATGAACCTTAACTCCTCATTTGGGCCTACAGATGCCCAATAGGTGACTAAAAGCAAAACAAAGTTTGACATTTATTTTGTAATGAGGATGCTGGCATGAATATTCCTATTAGTTGTTGTAAAATGTGGGTCAAATCTCTTCTTGGCTCTGCATATATGTGTTAATCACTCAGGGAGTGTCTGTCTCAGAATTGACAGCACAAGGTTGAGCAGCCCCGGATTTACATAATCACAGCCACTTCAAAACTAAAGGCACTAGGATAGGCAGTTTCCAGACACATCTAACTCTGCCTGAGAACTCTACAGCCATTATCCCAAACCTGCCTGTCCTAACCTTGACCATGCTGGCACAAAACCATCCCCCAGCCATACAGGCACCAGGAATGAAACATGTGACACCAGGACTGAGACACTGCTCAGCGGGCCCCCAGCCACCAGCTAATCCCTAAAAGCAGGCATCCTGCATTTGGAAGGCCTAGTTGGAATCCCTGTGTCAGAGTCCTAAGGTGGAGTCCTTTCCTTTGTTGCCTGTACCTTGCCAATTTAAGTGTTTTTCCCTGTAAATTTGTACTTTACAATTTGTGTTTTAATTTCTAATATTAATTTAAAAAAATGCAAGGAGACCTCACTTTCCAAGATGTTTCCTGGAAAAGGTTCAAAGGATAGAAAAGTCTGGAAGTGCTGCCTGATACCCCTCCCCTGCCTCAGAGCCTCACAATGCTCACCAGCAGATTCTAAAGGCTCTGAGAAGGTCTGCAGAAAGACAAATCTGTTTCTTTCATTAGACCCAAGGTTATCCCAGTGCATGTGAACCATGGCATTGCCTGTTACAGGTGTCAATCAACATGAGGTGCAGTGCCCTTTTTAGAGATACTACAGTCTGGGCTGAGTAGGATGCACAGCCCAGAGCACTCTGCCTACCATGCATCAGGCCCTGGATTTGATCCCAGCACTGCACAAAAGAAGAGAGGGGAGGAGAGGGGAGAGGAGAGAAGAGAAAAAGCAACTTTCTTCTTCCTTAAGAATATGGTCAAGTCCTTTGTCATTTACATTTAGTTCGCTTTCCACTGAGAAAACGATTAAAAATGAAATATAAATGAGAGGCAATAAATCAGACCAGGGAAGGGCTTCTGCATGCCCAGGCCGCTTGCTAGACCTTCCGCGTTCCTTCCAAGCCTCACCTCGCCGGGGTCCTCCACCCGCCCTCTTCGGGGTTGCTCTCCACAGGCTCCCTCAGGTCAGGACGCCCCACCAGGGCACATCCCAGAAACACAGGACAGTCGCAGGGGCAGCCGGAGGACAGGACAACCCTCCTTCTCCTGCCGGGTGGTAGGCAGTTTCTAAGCTTCTACAATGAATACGCAGCACTCGCGTATTTAAAGAGAAAGAGGAGGAAGAGGAGGAAGGGGAGGAAGGAGAAAGGGGAGGGGAAGGAGGGGCAAAGAGTTAAAAGGAGAAGGGAGAGGAGGAAAGGAAGAAGGGGAGAAGGAAGCGGGAGAAGGTGGAGAAGACAGGAGAAGAAAGAAGAGAAAGCAAGAAGTGGAGCGAGAGGAAGGAGCGAAGAGGAGAAAGCAGAAAGGAGGGAGAGGAGAAAAAAGGAAAAAAAGGCGAAAGCAGGGAGGAGGGGGACGAGGAGGAGGGGAGGAGCACTGCAAGGGGTTGCAGAGGC
>NW_022900950.1:74823295-74834305 GCF_012274545.1 Fukomys damarensis | reverse complement strand
CTGCACCTGGGTATCGGTGTGGCGTCCTCGATGGGGTTCTCTTTCCGCTTGCCTGTGCTGTACATGCTGGCCGGCCGCTTCACCGCCTTCTGCTTCACGTGGCCGCTGCCCGGGGACTTGACGCGCCGCTTGACGCCCTCGGTGGTGGGCGACACGTCGGCCGAGCGGATGACCTTGAGCTTGAACGGGCTGCCCCGGATGTGCTGGTCGTAGAGGCGCAGCGACAGCGTAAAGTCGCCCTCCTTCTGCACGGTGTACAGGAACTCGTAGGTGCCGTTCTTGTTGTCCAGGATCTCGCCGTCCGCCACGCTGCCGTCGGGGGTGCTGAGCTCGGCCGTGAGGTAGGCGTTGCCGGTCTTGCACAGCTCACCGTCCTTGTCCTTGGTGGTGATGGTCACAGACATGGGCTGCCCGATGATGGTCTGCCGGAGCCCCTCACCCGTGGCCACCGTCTCGGAGGCCACGGCATTGGTGGTCAGGATGGTGCCGAGGTTGTGGATGGATTTCTTCAGGCCCTCGGTCTCCACGATGAAGTCCAGCTGGTCGTTCTCGCGCGGGTGCAGCGGGAAGACCTGGTCGGCCAGCTCGTTGAGCTTCTCGCTCATCTGCTTCTTCACCAGCAGCACCTCGGTCTCTGTGCCATGGTTGAGGGCCTGCGCCGTGAAGTTGCTGCAGCTCTTGATGCTCTCCTGGCCCTGCAGCAGCGTGTCCAGCTGCGACTGCAGCACCTGCGGAGAAGGAGAAGCGGAGGGCTGGTGAGGCTGCCCCGCCCGGCTCAGCCGCGCCTGCCCGCCCTCTTCCCGCGGGAGGCCTCCCACACAGGGCCCGAGGACCGGCTTCTACAGCAACACCACCCTGCATTCCCACCGCCTCCTCGGGGTCCCTTCCACCTCGCCCCGCCTCAGCTCCCACACTTATTTTTGGATTGTGGGTTTGCACAGGAGCAAGGAGAAGCTGTCACACCCAAGAGCTGTGTCAAACAAACTAATGGGCCCGACATCTCAATATTCCTTATTCAGTATCTTTCCCGAATGTTCAAAGCTCCCCGGTCAGCATCCAAAGGAACAGAAACCAAACGCAGGCAAAGTCTCCACACCTAAATACCAGAGACATTCTGTGCTTTAGAACAGACTGGCAGAGCTGAACAAAGACGGCAGTCAGGGTGTGCTTTGGAGTTGACAAACAGGTTGGTATGGATAGCAGAGCAATTAAGAGACGTTCCATATTATAATTAAGGAAGGAAACAAGCCAGTTTAACCCCCAGTCCTGAAAGCAGGATGTGATATTCAACCTCGCCTTTTGTCAAATTATAAATCGAGACTTAAGGTCATGGAATCATACAGTTTTGCTGAGAACAGGAAAAAAAAAAAACAAAGCTGGGTTACTTTATTAAATGCAAACGGCACTTTACTGTACGATGGTGATGTTTAAGGACCTGAGTCTCTGCGGCTACTGGGATAGTCAGCCTGCCTTGGAAGGGCCCTGCTGTCACGTCCCGGCTGGAGTCTTACTTTGTGTTTGAGGCCATAGTTGACTTCCAGTTCCATAAGCAGCACGCTCTTGCGCACGTTCAGAGTCTTCTGCAGCTCATCAAAAGTGGAGTGGATGTCATCCACTATGCTGGCCTTTTGGTTGGTTAACTGGTGAATGATTTCAGAGATGAACTGAAGAGCAGAATCTATTTCTGGGAGCCTGAAGAATAGTTGTTAGAGGTCTTTAACACCAAATATTCCAAAGTAGAGGCCTGGGGATTTAGCGCAGTGGCACCATGCCCACCTCACAAGATCCTGAGTTTGATCCCCAGTACCGGAAAAAAAAAAAATCCAAAGTACTGTACCCTAACACTAGGCTGTATACAACCTTTTTCTATGCTTTTTGTCATCTTTAGAATGGACTAATCAACAAATGAACAAGACTCTGAAGGTTCATATCTGTTTGTCTTCACTCATCTCATTTTAATAATTGATGGTGGAAGACTTGAAGCTCTAGGAAAAACCACTATGGCCACAGGGAACCGTCCTGTGCACTGTGGGAATCTCTGTAGCATCCTGTCCTCTACCCGGTGCCAGCAGCAGCCTTGCACACAGCTGTGACAGCAAAAATGTCTTCAAACACTGCCAAATGTCCCCAGGGAGAGGGGGACAGACCTGCCCATGGTTGAAAACCACTGATCTACGTATATAACTGTATTTTTTTCCAAACCACAGAATACTTATCCAAACTGAGAGTTTTCTGGGAATTTTCAGAAGTGTCCAAGTGCTTTTTGTTAGTTTAGAATAATCATACTTTTCTTGCTATGGCTACTGACTATTGCTGTGATATTTACTATTTTGTCTGCTTTGCAGCTGCTAATTTCCTCTGATGTTTCTCACGCACAACAACTACTCTGTTCCCTTATGTCTGCGCCAAAAAAACTAGACGCAGGGGAGCACAACACCATTCTGCAGGACCCATGGGGAGAAGACTCCTGGCTACACAGAGCAGCTATAGAGATCTTGAGGGATGGTTCAGGAAGGAACTTCAGACATCTCCAGAGTGTATTTTTCTTGACTGTACTTTAATTCATTTTATCTTCCTAGACTAGACTAAAAACATGCCACCACTCCATTGCAGTTGGAATTTTACCAGGGAGAAGGGGAAACTTATCTCTTACCAGGTCTTGACCACAGCCCTGGGATCAAAGGCGAATTTATGACATAACGACGGATACCTCCAGGGTAACCTGAGCCTACTACAGCTCGGGGACCCTGGCCAGGGTGTCGCACCTTTTGTTGACAGCATCCAACTGGACCTGGAGGGCGGCCTTGTGCTGCTCCACCACATCCTTGAGCGGGACCGTGGGGTGCTCCGCGTGCTCCCCTTCTGTGCACTCGTGACACATGGCGGTCTCGCAGGACTGGCAGTAAAATTCCATCACCTGCAGGGACACAAGAAAAGTCCACGGTCAGGGTCACTGGCCGAGGGCTTCCTCTACAGGAAGCAGTTTCCTTTCACTTCCACAGCTAATTCTCATGGCCATCGCAGAATGCTGGCACTGCTCTCTCAGCTGCACGGCAGGAAAGGAAGAAGATTTGATGCCACGGGTCCCAAATAGAGGTGGGTCTGACTCAGAGCTACTGCTGCAGCCACAAAGCCAGCCTGTTGGTGGCCACTGCCTGAGGCAGAACTGTGTAGGGCTGTGATTCTCAAGCATTTGGTCTAGGGCCTTCTAGACACTCTTTAAAACTACTGCGGACACCAAAAGGACTTTGCATACGTGCATGACTCCCTAATCTAGTAACAGCAATAGTAAATCCATTTAAGTATTAACATGGATCATATAGTTTATGAAAAATAATTACGTTTCCAACATAAAAAATTTGGGGAAGACAAATATAAAGACCCGATCCAAAAATGGGCATCCGAAATGAACAGACATTTCTCATACAAAGAAGTGAAAGCAGCAAGAAAATATATGAAAAAATGTTCCACATCACTGGTCATTCGAGAGATGCAGATGAAAACAACACTGAGATTCCACCTCACCCCACAAAGAATGGCTGCTATCAAGAAATCACACAATAACAAATGTTGGCGGGGTTGTGGGGAGAAAGGAACCCTCCTCCATTGTTGGTGGGAGTGCAGACTAGTGCAACCACTATGGAAATCAATATGGAGATACCTCAAAGAGCTTGGACTGGAGGTTCCATTTGACCCAGCCATCCCTCTGTTGGGTATCTTTCCAAGAGAACTAAAAGAATCATATCACAGAGAAGTATGTGCACCCATGTTTATAGCGGCACAGTTTGTAATAGCTAAATCTTGGAAACAACCTATTTGCCCATCCGTTGGAAACTGGATAAAGAAGATGTGGTTTTTCTATAAAATGGAATATTACTCAGCCATAAAGAGCGAGAGAATAGATTCATTCATAGGAAAATGGATACATATTGAAGATATACTCCTAAGTGAAATAAATAAGTCCCACATGTGTAAATACCAAATAGTTTCCCTGGTGTGAATATTCTGCAACAATGCATAAGATTCTAATAAGATTACTGACATTTAGAAATGGGAGGAAAGGAGCTAAAGGTGTAGGGAAGGTGTGATACGTAGGGGAAGAACAAAAAGGGAAAAGAAAAAAATGTGAGAGAATGAAAAGATGAAAATAAAGTGTTTGTAGATGGGGAGGGGAGGAGGGGGTGAAGGGAGGGCAGAGGTAAGGGGAAAAAAATGAGAATCAAGACTTGCCATGTAAAGGTACATGATCCCAACAATGAATGTAACTGTACTGTATCCCTAAATGTACCAATAAACTCAATAAAAAAAAAATGCATTACTGTGAAAAAAAAAAAAAAAATTTGGGGAAGAAAATGGCATTGTTTTCCATTTTTAAAATCTTGGCAGTATCTGGCTTTGCAGCAATCAGCTGTTGCTCATTTTTGCCTCTGCTTCCGTGTTGCCGGAACAGCACACATCAGACACGCTCTGGATAGCTCCACTGTATACTCTTGCGCGCACAAGGGTGAAAAAGACAACCAGTGTCTTCTAACCACGGCACTATGACGCAGGTCTGGGGCCCCGGGGGGATTCCTGGCCATCTGGAAACTTCCATGGGGAGCAGTGTGCATCCTGGCCCACCACTTATGTGGTGGAGTGATTTCAGGCAAATTATTTCTCACCACTTCTGCCTCTGCCGCATGGAAACAATGAGAGTCGGGCTATGTGGGTTAGTGGGCACAATGCACCCAGGCCTGCTGGAGCTGGCGCACAAGGCGACTTTAGTATGGAATAGTTGCTACAGCGGTGACAACGACATCATCCGGTTACCTGAAAACAAAACCACCTCGTTCCGATGGTGACAAACTCTCAGGTACAACACGAAGCCTCAAGGAAGTTTCCTTGTGGAGGAGGCTCCTCACATTCTCAGCTGGCAAGAGCATCTTCTGAGCTTGAATTCCCAAAGCCCTTTTCTGGGGGAATTTTTTTCTTAAAAGTGTAATGCACATCGTGAAAAGGGCATAAATCTGAATACAGCACGAATGCACCCACCACACTGCTGTTTAGATCCCACTTATGACACATTTATGAGGTTTTAGATTCCCGAACAAGGGATGCTCCCTCCCGCACCCACCTGGCTAAAGCCTTGTAGGTCACAGGTACCCAGCACTGCTGCAGGTGTGCACGGGAGGACTCTCAGCCAGAGCCACCGCTCGGTGACAGGCGTCAGAAGGACGTTCCTTCCTCATCAAGACTGTTTTACACGGTACTTCCCTGGAGACGATTTTCCCAGGAATAAAACACTCAGTTTGCTGAAGCTAACTTAGCAACAGTCTTTTCCAGTGACCCAGATTCAGGTAAAAGTCCTTCAAACCACCAAGTATGGTGGCACACGCCTTCAACCCCAGCGCTTAGGAGGCCGAGGCAGGAGGATCAAGCATCCAAGGCCAGCCTGAGTTACATAGTGAGACCCTGTCTCAAAATACAAAAAGAAAAAAAAAATCCTCTGCAGGTCAAAAACATAGCTCTGCATACTCCATTCATATGTATTTTAAGATATAAACTCAAAAGAAAATTCAAATCTCCCCTAGGAAGACTATGACGCTAGTCACCTGAACCTTATTTTGGTAAGGTCTGATTTAGTCCAGCAGCCTACCCAGGAATAGGAACTTGTGTGATAATTATTTGCCAAAGGACTATATGAACTAAGAGATTGTTCTAAGGAAAACTTTCTCTCTCCAGTGAGAGGCAATGCCCTCGGACAAAAGACAACATTTTGGGTTGCTTTAGGAGATTTTACTATGTTTTACTGTCCTTTATGTGTTTCGAAAATGGAATGATCTGGGGCCAGGGCTTTGGTTCTAGCACCTGCCTCACAAGCACAAGGGCCCAAGTTCGATCTTTGGTACGAAAAAAAAAAAAAAAAAAAAAAAAAAGAAAATGGAATGATCTAAAATACTGGCAATGGCTAGACATGGTGATGTAGGCCTGTAATCCTAGCATTCAGAAGGCTGAGGCAGGAGGATTGCTATGTGTTTGGGGCCAGCATGGGTTACACAATGACTTCAACGCCAGCTTGAACTACCTAGCCAGACCCTGTCTCAAAACAAAAAATAAAATACACACAAAACAAAACTACAGGCAATCTCATATTAAACACCATCATAAAGTTTTTAGATGTTATTTTTGGAACTGCAAATACACAATAACAAGATATGTATAAGTCCTGTATCATACTTTATTCTTTATTTGAAAATATGCTTCATCCAAGAGGTTTCCTATTTTTTCAAAGGGCTTGGGAAAGGGAGAATAAAAAAGCAGTCCTCAATAAATTCTCGCATTTTCTTTTGATAAGTGTCACCCTGGCGGGGGATCTGTGGATCACTTCATGGCTTTTGCAGGAGGTGATTCACTTTATCAGAACACCTTGTCTTTCTAGATCTTTTATATAACCAGACTCACATTTACTAATGTTTCACTTTGCTGGCCAGAGCTCTTGAAACCTCCCTAGAGCGGGCTGTCACCACCGGTCACACACAGCCTCGGAAAGTCCAAGAACACAACATGAACAGACTGCTCCCCTCTGTTCTTCAGGGTGCTGGGGCTGCCCAGTGTCTGCACGGGGAGAACATGACAGTTCCAGGGCTTATTTCATTCACGGGCACCCTTCTCACTTAGCTCTCGAGGGTGAGCTTCAGTTTCCCCCTCCTCAGGAGAAGGCAGTGTGGGCTCTTGTCTGGAAGCAATCTGGCCAGAGGCAAACTGACTAGATTTTAAAAGAACTCTTTCAAATATTCTCACAGAGCTCCAAGGAAAAAAACAACCCATATATAAAGAACTAAAGGAAACTATAAAACAGTGCCACACCAAATACGGAATATTTAAATGCCACATTGCTTCTCTGGTATGAGAAACCAAAAGTGGAAATAAGGACTGAAATGGATGTTGGGAAATGGGAAGAAAGTGTTCAAATGGGAAGGGGAACAAGGGAGGAGGGAGGGGAAAAGGAAGGGACAAGAAAGCGAAAATAGAAGGAAAAATGGAAACAAAGCTTTTGTACATAGGGAAGGGAGGGGACTTGACTTGTGGGGAAGAATGGGATAAAATAAAATTTCTTTTAAAAATAAAGAGATAAAAATAATAAGAAGGAGCTAAAGGAAATATTCTAAAGCTAAAAAGTGTAACTGAAATGTAATATTCACCAGAGGGTTTCCAAAGACGATGTGAGCAGACAGAAGAAAGAGCTGGTAAACATGAAAATAGGACAACTGAATTTATAGTCTGAGGACCAGAAAAAAAAAAAGACTGAAGAAAAAGTAACAGAACCCAAAAGGCCTGGGGACACTGTGAAATGTACCGGGATATTCATAGTGGAAATTCCAAAGGAGAAGGGAGGGAGAAATGGAAGAAATAAGGGGTAGAAACTTCCCCAGTTTGGATGAAACAGACATGCACAAAGTCAAAAGGCTTGATAAGCCCTAAGTAGGAAATTCAAAGAGGGTCAACCAAGGGATTGAAGAACCAAATCGTCTTAAAAGCAACAAGCGAGAAGCAATTCATGTGTCTGTGAGATATTTGACAAGCTTTATGGTCAGCTCCTCCTCAGAAAGCACCTTGGGTCCAAAGACGCAATTAAGGGGAAAGTGAAAGACTGGAAAAACATGTTTCCTGCAAACTTTATCCAAAAGGAAATGAGGTGACTAAATCTAGGGTCAGACAAAAGAAACGTCAGGCAAAAAAAAAAAATCACTACGATAGAACAACGAGGAAAGTATACAATAAAAATGACATTACATAATTGGACAAAACTTGAGCTAGACTGACCAAGAAAAAAAAAAAAACTCAAATTACTAAAATCAGGAAGACAAGTGGGGAAATTAGCACTGACATCATGGAGATGAAAAGAACTATAACAGAATACAACAGATACTTGTAAGCCAACCACTGCATAACCTAGATAAATGGACAAATTTCTAGAAATATAACCAAATCTAGTTGAAGAAACAAAGTCTAGAAAGACTTACAAATCATCAACATCAACAACGAAAAAGCCCAGGACCAAAAAAAGGCTTCACTGATAAATTCTGCCAAATATTTAAATAAGAATAATTCCAATTCTTCCCAAACTCCAAAAAGAAAAAAAGAAAAAGAGAATCACCTCTTAATCCATTCTATTAGGCCAATATTTTCCTGACACCAAGGACATCACAAGACAATTATAGAGCAAAATCCTGTATAAATATAGATACCAAAAATCCTTATGAAGTACTAGCAAAAGGAACAGGGTCACATAGTAAAAAGATTATGCATTATGAGCAGGTGGAATTTATCCCAGGAATGCAAGGGCGGCTCCTGTAGGAAAGTTGCCGCACGCATGACCCCACATTCGTAGAAGGTAGTGGCCACTTCAATGGGACTGGCATTTCTTGAGAGGTGATGAAAATGCTGTGGAGTTAGAGAGTGGTGATGTTTGTACAACTTAGTAAATATAATGAAAACCACCCACTGTCACTTTAAAATGATCTGTAACTTACCGCAGCTTCGAGGAGCCAGCGGCAGGCTTCGGGCACTGCTCACTGTTCAGGTCTCTTCAGTATGGCAGGCACAGAGGCCCTGAAATCTGCTGTGTCCACAGCAAAAGCCCGAGCGGGATTCTGACAGCCGAGCTCGCTGTGTGAGGTGTGCGCGCCTCCATCTTGGCCCTGTCCAGTGAGACCTGCAGTTCCCAGGGGTGGCAGGGAGGTCAGAGGCCAGGCCGAGCTTACTGCTGCTGACAGGCAGTTGCTGAGGAGACTGACTGCAGGACCATGTGTATACCACCGGGACAAGGACGCTCAGGGCCTCGGGCCAAGCCGAGACTTGTTACTGAGCCCAGGAATTCTCCACGAGGACACATCCATTACTGAGGCATCTAAGCAAGCAGTGACAGGGTTTCCATCATTTGTGGACCTGGGATCACAGAGCCCCGGGCTCAAGTGTCACTTTCAGCGCACAGAACCGCTCAGATCACTGACCATTATTCAACCCCCTTTGCTTCGTATCTGGACAATGCCGCCATGGCAGGTTAATGAGAAGACAGTGTCACAGCTCTCAAAGCAGATGACAGGCTTTCATCCACACGTGCTAATAGGCGCCAGGCTTATGGCGGCAGCACCCTGCTCTGCCGTTAATTACGCCATTTTATTAACCTTCAGATGCTTGGCTTATTTTTAAAGATTTGCCCATGGCAATTAACTGCAGCAATTTATCTGGAATATCACATGCATCTGGCTTGAATATGCATTGAGGACCCCAGTGTCATTAAACTCCTACAGGGTATGGCTGAGCAACAGAATGATTTAAGATGCACACTGCGAATTTTCCAAGGGCTCTTGCCAGCCTATAAATTTTATGATTCCACAGATCAAAATGACTCAGCAGGGAAGAAGGACTCAAAATATATTTTAAATAGCTTCATTCAAGGTTTAATTTTTAATATGACTTGGTGAGATGCACGAGTAGAAGAGGGGAAGAGTTATAACCTAAAGAATTCTCTAACTCCTGTGGACCCTTGAGTTACAACCAACCTGATATATGAACAACTTGGGCTATGACTGGAATTTTAGTTTTTAACTTACAAAGTCTTATGTGACAACCCGAATGCCGGCTGCTTAATGTTGCTTCCAGATAGTCTCAGATACAGATTTTACCCTCAAAGAGTTCTGGAAGGAAAATTATACCCTTCCCTGTGTGGGGTTCACTGTGAAATCCTGGGCCCGCATCTCTCGGAGGACTCTGAGATCTGCCCATGTACGGGAGAGAGACTTTGAATGCTGTGTAGAGGTGTCTGAACCTTCAACAGATCAACTTGAGTTACAACCAGCTCTCAAGAACGAATGAGTTTGTAAGTCAAGGGTCCACTGTATGCTGGAATTATCATCACTAGGAAGTGCTTCTGCTTTGCAAACTAAAAGACTCTGTTGCTGACTTGTGCTCAGAAATAAATCTTTAGGAAATATTTTCTAATTTATCCTTCAGGCAATGACAACAGATTGTTCTCTCCGAAGTTACACCTGAGATGGATAATGTCATTTTATAAAAATTCAGAGTTATTTTGTTTTATTCTCTGCAGTGCCAGAGAGTGCACAGGATAGGCGGGCATTTTACCACTGAGCTAATCTCTACCCAGTGGGCAGCATCAGAGCTTCCTTGGACACCGAAGCTAGACACCCAGGACTTGGATCTCTGCTCTCCGGTCCACCCTGCCCGCTGACTGCTATGGTCTCACCCCCGCTGCCCTAGATTAGTATGACGCAGGTCCTCGCAGCAGGCTTCTAAGTGGCTACCCTTCCTTACCTCTCTGGCTGCTCTGGAGTGAGTTCAGGGCAATCCATGCCTGAGCATTCTAACTCAACAGCCTTTAATAGCTCCAGTGACTTAGGAGAGCTCAGCTTCCTTTAAGGGTCATCCAGGGCCCTTCAAACCTGGGCCCTTTTACCTCACTGGTGACCTTGCCGACTCCTGGGAACACTGGACTAAGGAAGAGCACAAGAGTCTCTGATTCTTCTCCTCTTTCTGCAACTTCATCCCTTCTGCACAAAATTCCCATCCTCTTTCTATGCTATATATACCGGGGTCCTGCAATGTAGAAAACAAAACTTAAATATACCCACATACAGTGGCATGCGTGTCACTTGCTTTGAAATCATCAGTTTTAGTCTAGACGTGTAGCTCAGTAGTACAGTGTGTGCCTCACTCGTGAGGCAATGGGTTTACAAAAAAACACTAAGCAGTTTAAAGCCTAATCAACAATCAGTTATCTAGACTCACATAATTTAACAGTGTTCCTAGCACTGCACGTTTAGATTGCTTCTAATATTTACTGTCTTTCCTTCAAATCTAATTATTTCTTCAGAAATATTATTAAAGGCATTGCTGGATTAAAAGATGACTGTGTAAGGGCTGGGGATTTAGCTCAGTGGTCCTGCTGCTTGCCTCACAAGTGCAAGGACCCGAGTTCAATCCCTGGTACCAAAAAAAAAAAAAAAAAAA
>NW_022900950.1:74817200-74823222 GCF_012274545.1 Fukomys damarensis | reverse complement strand
AAAAAAAAAAAAAAAAGATCGTGTAAAATACTCATGATACTTTGCTAGGCTGACATCAGCTTTCTGAAGAGCAAGTTTCCCTTCCACCACTGCATACACCAATGTCCCCACATGTGGGTGGTTCAGTGGTAGAATTCTCACCTGCCACAAATGTCCCCACACACATATCCTCACCAACACTGGTTATCAGCTCTCGTAACAACTGCAGCTAATTTGAGAAGAGCTGATTATCTGTAAAGGTTAACCCTTTTCTTCCACACAATCATTAGCCATTTATACCTCCGCTATGGATTTTCTGAGCTCCTTGCTCATTTTCTTTTGTGATGATCAACTTTTTTAAAAACTGAAAGTGCTCTTACATATTAAGAACCTGAGGGTATAGTTTAATGAAGAATTTTATATTTAACTATCACAAGTTGAATTATTAATTTTAGGAGGAAAGTCTTGTTAGTCTTTGGTATCAGGGTTTATCAACTGAATAGCTTTCTATTTTTTCTTATCACCCAGAAATTTACATCCTATGAATCACATCTGCTTTTTCCTTTCTTTTATACTGCATATCTTCATTTTGTTGTTTTTTTCCTAACTTATTCAGAATTATTTTCAAATAAAAGAAAAAAACTTTAAAAATTTCCTGGGTAGAGATTTAATTTTATCCCTTGATACACTTGATAGACAGTTTCCACTTCTGTATTTTGTAAATAGTTTCATTGCACCATTTCTTTTCTTTGATTGAATAATTATGAGCTTTAAAAAAACATTTTGGGGGTGGAGGATGGAGCTCAGTGGAAGAGCCCTTGCCTTGGCACACACAGGCCCTGGGTTGGATCCTCAGCAACACACACACACACACAGCTTTTTCCCATAAGCACACGTTACTGACATGATTTTAGTACACTGCACAGGAGCTTGGTTTACAGAATAGGAAACTACAGCGATGTTTTCTGGATGACATAGTTAGTATGCAATCAATTTTATTTGTTCAAGTTCTCACCATCTTGATAGCTTAGCTTAACACGGGACTTTTTATTTGCAGGAAGCAGACTATCAAGTGAAAAGTGCTCTCCTCTAAAATCCATCTTCTCCTCTCCAGACCGATTGACGCGATTCTAGTTCTACCTCTTAGCTCGCATTTGAAGAACTCGACAAATTCAGACTTAGGTCTCTGCCGCCCCGTCCTCTACATGGCCACTAAGATGTCACCCCTTATTTAAAGAGCTTTAATGCTCTCACCCTGCCTGTGGAATTCAGGCCAAGCATTCTCTTGGCGATGCTCATAGCGCATCCCAATCTCTCGCCTCCACTTCCTGGGCTCGTCCCTGCAGTTCCCCTCTCACCCTCTCCGCCCCGCCACCCCAAGTCTGCCACATCCTTGCTCTGCCTGCTGACGCCGCCTTCCCTGTTGTCATCATCTCCCACTCTACACTACTGCCCCTGTGCCTCCCAAACGTAGACCAGCGTTTCCACAGGTCTCCTTGTGTTTCTAAAACGTTGGGGCCTGCAGAGACCCCCCAGCCTGCACTACTCTTGAAGAGGACGCATGTACCTGGCGGAAATATACTCCCCAAGCCAGTATTTAGAAGGCAGAGACAGCCGCAGCATTCACTGTGGGAAAAGGCACCGAGAAGAATGTTCAAACTGCTGCTGAACGCACCCTTCAAGGTTCTTTTTAACAAACTTTATATGGTAACTCTCCCTTGTAGTACAGTGCAAAGAAAACCTGATAGTCATTAATAGCTCAGTCTGTTTCCGTTAAATAGCTGCAGATATGTAAATCATGGCATTATAGATATGTAACCCCCAGTGTCTCTCGTGTGAGCTACCAAAAAGCTCACGATAATTTTTATTCCAGGTCCAGCATTCATGATGCATTAACTAGCTTTGTGACTTAAACCATTCAAGCCTGAGTGTGTCTTATCTCTGGAATGAAAGTAATTAACTCCTACTTTACTGGGTAGCTTTCTTTTTTCCAGTACTGGGGATCGAACTCAGGACCTTGCGCTTGTGAGGCAGGCGCAGCACCACTGAGCTAAATCCCCGGCCCTTTACTGGGCAGCTTTGAGGAGCCAAATCTGGCTGGCAGATCTGTTCAGCAGATCCACACTGACTGGCTTCCCTGTGTGAAGGGCACAATGACCAAAGTCCCCGCTCTTCTGGGGCTCACCCTCTAAAGGAAAGCAGCAGACCCACAGGTAACCAGTCCACAGATGATGGTGGGCACCATGGCGGCAGGAAAGGAGGGGATGTGACAGAAGGCCAGTGTCACATGGCTCACGGGTACTGCCAGAGAGGGCTGCTCTGTGGAGGAGAAAGCTGCACTGAGAGTTCAAAGATGAGAATGAGCCACACAGAGAAGGCACAAAGCCTGTCCCAGGCAGGAAGGACAGACACCAGAAAGTGGAAAACACTCTGACCAGGAGGCTGTCGTGCAAGTGGGCAGAGCTGAGGTCGGCAAAGAGTAGCACAGCTAATAGCTAGCTAGGCTCTAAGGGTCGCTTACTTTCGTGGTTTTACTGTACATAGGAATTTTATTTAAGCGGTTTCAAATACTTTTCTTTTTGAGACAGGGTCTCGCTATGTAGCCCTGGCTGGCCTGGAATTCATGGCAATCCTCCTGCCTCAGCTTCCTGAGTGCTGGGAATACACGCATGTGCCACCATGCCTGGCTCAAATACTTTTAAAGTGAGTTATATATAAGGAAAAAAGCAAGGAAAGTCATTAATTAGAAATAATACAAGGGCTAGGGGTGTAACTCGGCAGCAGAGCATGTGCAAGGCCTTCAGTTCCAGCCCCATCAAGAAAAAACAATTACTACTACAATTTATATGCATATTATAAGTAATTTTATGATATACATTTTTTTGCAGTGATAGGGATTGAGCCTAGAGCCTTGTATATGCTAGACAAGTTCTCTACCACGAGCTATACCACAGCCCTGAGAAATAATCTCAATAGCTAACTTTATCATATTACTATGTACTTGATATGATTTCAATATTTCTTTTTACCAATAATCTATAAGGTAAATGCTATTACTACTTCTTTTTACCAAAGAGAAAATGAGACACAGAGTTTTATAAACTGAGGGAACAAATTCAGGAGCAAGACTTGAGTCAGGCCGTCTGGCGTCAAAGGCGGAGCTCTCATCATAGTGTGATCCTGCCTCCCTGGTTACAGAATTCCAAAGAATCAGCTCTTGGATGGTCCACAGGTCCGAGTCGGTAACAGCTTTGTACTTTCTAATAGCAGGAAACATGTTCGCAATCAATAATCTATTACCAGAGATCCTCAATGCTTCCAATTCTACTCGTTATTAAGGAATAAGGTCCAAGGAAGAAAATGAAAAGAATTTCCCCCACAGGAAATATAAAACAACTTGTGAATTAACACTTTAAGGCTCTTGATTTGCAGAATTTATGCATTAATACATTTTTATCCAGAATTTATGATGAAGATGTTTATGTGGGTCAAAGAACATGCAGCTTGCAAAGAGCTGCTAACTTACTCTCCTGAGAGTACCGACAATTTATGCTAGGCAAACACAATGAAGTGGATTTCACTATTTAAATGATTCTGATCATAGAAGTAAGCAAGCCAGACAGTCTGAGGGTCGGTCAAAAATCAAAATCTTTGGCAGTGACTCAATTTTCAGGTGGAGCTGTGTTTTAATGGACAGCGCTGACCGACAGGCCCAAAGCATGCCCAAGGCTATACCAGCAGCGCGTGTCACTTACACTCCCATCGTGGTTCGGGCAGGAGAGGGGCTTTCCCGCAGCCACAGCGGTCACCGTCTCCAGGATGGAAGACTCCTCCACGTTGCTGCCCGGCGTCCGCTGCAGCACGTCCATGAGGTTCGTGATGAAGAAGTTGTTCTGCAGTGCAGCCACCCCTTTCTCAGGCAGGATGGAGGTCTGGCGGCACACTGGGCAGGACAGGGTCAGGCTGTGGGCAGGAATGTAGTTCTGTAGGCACCTGATAGAAGGGGACATAGAGGACAGTGGGTACTGAGCAGCTGGGGACCACACACCCTTTCTTGAAGGTATCATGCATGGTCTCAGGAACTAGGTAGGCTACCTTTCAGAAAAACCCTTCACTGTGTCCTTGACTTGGGAAATATTTCAGAAACCAGAACGTGACCTGACCTCGCATTGGCCTGTCAGCTGGCCAGGCAATGCTCAAGGACAAGAAAATTGTCACCGACTTCCATGGAGTTTTCTAGGCCCTTGGCTAGAGTGTGGAACTGGAAGACCAGCCTCAGCCTCCCTGGGAGCTGGTTAGAAATGTAGACTCTTAGGATCCATTTGGGCCTACGAATCAGAGCCTATATGACTTGCGCACACATTACAGTGTGAAAAACACTGGTCTGTAATATGTAGCACTGGGCTCAAGACGGTGTGACTTTTAGAGGAAGTCACATAGGAAGAAATGGGTCACATATTTTGGTTGACAGTGAAACTGATTTCACACCCAAAATCACAATCACACATTAAAAACCATCAAAATAGAAATGTTTGGTTGCAGCAGGGATGGGACACCTAGACTCAAAATCATACTGTCTCTTCTTTACAGGCATCACCTTAAGTCATTTGATTCAAGAAATATATTACTAATGGTGTCCAGGACATTACTGGTCACTACCTTCTAATACATCCAAGAACCTATGCAGGAAACACTGTTAGGATCAGGCAGAGGGGCTAAGTGACTTGCCCAGGGTACCCCGCCACTCAGGAGCAGAGCAGGAATCCAAACCCAGGCAGTTTGACACCATAATCTAAATGCTAAGCAACTAGACTGAGAGTGCAGCTCAGTGGTAGATGTTTACCTACCATACAGAGAGCCTGAGTCCCACTCCCAGCACTGCAAAAACAAGTTGACTAAGTAGCTAACTGGCTGGCTAACTGGATTATTCAGTGTGTTCCAGTTGCTTGGCTAAAGACATTTGAAAACCACTACTTTGGCCCCATTCCCCTTATTTTGAGGATGAAGAAACTGACATCAAGGAGTTAACTGACCTTTTCTACGTTACAGAAAAAGCCAGTGCTAAATCCACACCAGAAGTTTTGGCAGTTGCTGAGATCATTAAAGATACCTACACCTATTTTATTTCAATCCTGTCTTACAAGACGTCTCAACAGGGGCAAAGATTTAGCTCAGTGGCACAGCGCCTGCCTCGCAAGTGTAAGCTCCTGAGTTCGATCCCTGGTACTGAGAAAAAAAAACAACAACAACAAAAAACCACCCCAAAACATCTCAACAGCATCCATCAAAGGTGACCATCATTTTGCCATTTTATCTTTCCTTGTCTTCATGACACCATGCTCATTTGGTTCAGCTCATGCCTGCTCTATTTTTTCTCAGTTGATGAAATCTGGTATACTGTCCTCTCCTTTTGTAGTCTCTCGCCCTTCTCTACACGGTGATCAGGATAAGCTTAAAAATGCAAAAGGAACCCTCTTCCTCCCCTCCCCTCTGCTATGGAGACTCTCCCATGGCTTCCTACATGTTGAGTAAGAATCCGTGGCCAGGAACACAGACCACGCCTGACATGACCGTGCACCTACAGCTTTCCTGTCTCCTCCTCACACCTGCTGTCCAAGAGCCACAGTGAGCTCAGGTTCATTCCAAGGGTCGTGGTCCCTCTTAGGACAGCAATGCTGACGACCTGAAATCTGTTCCTCCTGCTTGCTCCCTTTGCTTCAGTTTTACTCAGACTTGGGATTTCTGCTTAACAGTCACTTCTGCAGGAAAGCCTTCCCTGACGGGGGCAAATACGATATGGTTGTCAGTGTAATTCTGGTGGGTAGTATTGGTCTGTAGTTTAATTTCACATTAATCTGAGCAATTAGGGGGCCAATGACAGGCTCCTCCACTGGGCTAGCGATGGTATCACACTTTGGTCTCCTTCCTTGGTGTTTGGAGGTAGGAGAGCAAGAATGAAGACATCTGCAAGCAGAGAGGGTGTGTGTGTGTGTGTGTGTGTGTGTGTGTGTGTGTGTGTGTGTGTGTGTGTGTGTGTGTGTGT
>NW_022900950.1:74806225-74817153 GCF_012274545.1 Fukomys damarensis | reverse complement strand
GTGTGTGTGTGTGTGTGTGTGTGTGTGTGTGTGTGTGTGTGTGTGTGTGTGTGTGTGTCTGTGTCTAGTTTAAAGGGGCTCCACAGCTACATCTAGAGACAGAACCAAACCCTGAAGTTTTGTCTCTACAGAAACAAAATCTTATAGGCTGGGAATGTAGCTCAGTGGCACCGCACCTGACTGGCAAGAGCAAGAACCTTAGTTCAATCCCCACTACTAAAAAAAAACCTTCTCTCTCTCTCTTTTTTTTTTTTTCCTTTTTGGTACTGGGGATCAAACTCAGGACCTTGCACTTGCCAGCCAGGCAGTGACACCACTGAGCTAAATCCCTGGCCCCAAAATCTTCCAATTTAAGGAAACATCACCTTCACTTTCAAAAGCAAGTACTTCACTGTGCATATGCTGGAACAACTTTAATGCCAGCACTCACGGTGGTGGGATCTTGTAAGTCAGCACCACTAATTACTGGATGGGAAATGGGGGTGGGGGCAGACCAAGGACAACTCTGCAGGATGCTTCTCACATGCTGGAAAAAAGTAAGAGGACCTGAGAAAAAGGCAAGTCACTGAGCCCAGGACCGAGGTGGCTCTGCTGAGCTCAGACTGAGTAGCCAGGCTGTGGCACCGAGTTCAAATCGAATAGGGGTCTCACTGTTTGTGCACAGGGACACATGGACACTTAGCTGCTATTTATGTTTTAGCTGCATCCATCAAGGGGTGGGGGAAATTACATTGTCTAATAAATTTGGAATGTGAATTACAAAGCACTTAAGCCAAAGCATTAAAAAAAAGTTTTGGTGCACCATATAATACCACTAAAACACAACAAGTCTATCCACACACATGCATGACAATCCCGAAGGAATCAAAAGCACAGCTAACAGTAGCAAATCTACCTTCTCTCTCTACCCATCACCACATCAAGGATGTGGTTATTCTTCTGCAGCTGAGACCCCCATCAACTTAAAAAACAGATGTCTCAGATACCAAGGTTAAATAGGTGGTAAATTGAATCAGTACATACTTGAAGCCATCAGAAGTCCTGATTTTCTGTTCCATAATAAGAAGCACAATATTTTATGTATCTTAGATTAAAAAGTATAGAGGACTTACTTAGCAAAGTGCTACAATATGTAATGACCATAAGTGTTTTTAAGAAAAACATATAACCTTACTAAGAAAACACCTAAATTAGGCCCCAGATAAATTAATTACAAACTTTTAATGCCTAATTTCTTAGGTGGTAAGTTAAATGATGGGGTAAAGTGTATTTTGAAAACCCATTCATACCTCTCTTCAAAAAGATACCCTCTCAGGAAGGATAAATAAGAGCCCAGCATGGTGACATACACCTGTCACCCAGTACTCTGTGAGGCAAGTTCCAGCTCAGCCCGGGCAACTTAGCAAAACCCTGTCATAAACAAACAAACAAATAGCTGGGGATACAGCTCAGTGCAAGGGCCTAGGTTCAATCTGAAATGACCCCTTATGTACACAGGTATTTCACTTTACCTGTTAGAGGGAGGAAATGACAGATTTGTAACTGGCCCCCAGGAAGGACACTCTGTGAGGGAACAGCTGTGAGCAAAATCATTCCACAAGGAACAAAGGGGGGAAAAAATCACAAAAAATGTGTGATCTTGAAATAGTTAATGCTCCGACTTCTTTGGAAATGAACTAGCAGTAGCTCCTGGGTTGCTTTCTCCTCCTTGCAAGAGTTTGAAATAAAGTAAGCTGCTGGCAACTCAGTGACTTGGTTTCTAGTTGTCCGTCAGGAGAACCAAGACTCACTGTCTCCCAGAGTAATGACAGAATTCTGGGAGAAAGCCCTACGGCCCACGTCCATCTGTCCAAGTCCCTCGGAGGAGCACCAAAGAGGCTTACCTCTCGCAGAAAGTGTGCAGACAGGGGAGGACCTTGGGATTCTTGTAGCGCTCCAGGCATATACTGCAAATCAGAAACTGTTTGTCGATCTGGCGCACCACGGGGCTTGGGATGTTGGTGGCTTCACTGGCCATCCTAGACCACTGACATGGGGGGCCAGCTGTCTGTGACCCTGCACGATGCTGCTGTCAAACAGAAAAACCAAAATGAAAAAATATGTAACAATCTGCAAGTGCAAGCCAGCATGGCCTCCTTTGCCTCCTTCCCTCTAGGCATCTTGTTATAAATACAAGCAGAAGTCAACTTAATGACCTCTAAATGACCATGGTTGAGTCTCACTGCTGAGGAAGGAAAACAGTGCTCTGCCTGATGTTTGTTTTGTAAATCAATAAAATAATCCCATCTTCACGCAAACAAAGCAAAGTAAAAGAGAGCCTGCTGGACCAAGAGGTGTGCTCTATGGGTTTTCAAGGCTGAGCGGTGGGCAAGAGGATAAAAACTTACATAGCTATGTTTGTTCAGGGCCCAGCAGTTGAATATATACAGTGGACCCTTGAGTTACAACCAACCTGACATGAACAACTTGGGCTATGAGCAAAGTCTCGAGTGATGACCTGAATGCCGGCCACTTGTGCTCAGATGGTCTCAGATACAGATTTAACCCTTAAAGAGTTCTGGAAGGAAATTTCAGCATCCTTTCCTGTGTGGGAAATCCTGAGAAATTCTGGGCCAGTGTCTTTCTGACACGGAGATCTGCCCGTGTACAGGGGAGAATCTTTGAAGGCTGTGTAAGGAGCCTGAGCCTTCATTGACCAACTTGAGTCACAACCAGCCCTCAAGAACAAATTGAGTTCATAAGTCAAGAGTCCACTGTACCTGCTTTTTAGAGTCTTATTGAATTCAGTATGTTTTCCCGAGTATCGATTGTTCTTGAAGAGATCAGACGATGTCACTCAAAATGTGCCACTTTGGCTGAAGGATTATTTTGGGCAGAAGGCTGCTAAGAAACAGCAGTCACAAAAGGAGCTCTCTGTTCTCCCTTACTTGCCTAAAATGGACATAAGTATCCCATCCGTAAAGGAAATGTCCACATCTAAAGCATTCCCTCCCTCCTATACCAGGAAGAGAAGCTTCTTAACTACCGGAGACTGTGAGGAGACGCGTCTGCCTAACACACCTTTATTAAACAAACATGATCTACCATTCATTTCCTACTCACCTGCCCATAACTTACAACCAACCCTCCTTTCCTTTTTGTCTAATTGCTTCTCTACAATTTATGACCCTCTATTAAAAAGGTATGTAAGTTCATAGCCCAAGAGAGTGGAGAGTACAAGTTTTTCTTCCTCTACATTCCAATATGCAGGGCTGTGATCCTTACAAGTTTTTGATTAAATACTTCACATGCGGTTTGATGTGTCTTCTTCAGAACTAAAGTTTTGTTGTTTGGAGACTAAAGTGTATCTGCCACGAAGCAAGGACAAAGTCTGGAGGGATCCCTGTTATTTTAAAGAAGTGTCCATCGGGGGCTGGGGATATAACTCAGTGGTAGAGCAATTGCTAGCTCTTGGGAGGCTGTGAGTTCGATCTTCAGCACCACTCAATAAACAAACAAACAAATGGGTGGGAAGGAGGAGGGCACGAGGAGGAGGAGGAGGAAAGGGAGAGAAGGAAAGCACAAAGAGACAGATGTGTTGATGTTCATGCATATGCATTTAAGGGACCTGGAAAAATGAACTAATTCAGAGGAGGCTTCAAAGTGTTGGGATCATTCCAGAAAAAGAAATTAGAAGAGAACAACAGAGAAGAGAGCAGAGAGCCCAGAGGTGCAGAAAGGAGGGAAAAGTTGTAAAACAGAGCTTTGTTAGGCAGGCTTGGAGACAGGTAGCTAGGGGCTAAATAAAAAGCAAAGAAAACATATTTTTGTCATTTTTCCTTTGTTTTCTTAATCATTAGCTATGGATAAAATCCAAACAAGCTATAGAATGTCCCCTTCTCTGAGCATGCTGACAAGGCTCAGGGCTGTAACAGTACAGAGTCCAGACCATCTGTGAGCGGGCGGAAAAACCTCCAGGTCTCCAAACAACCTAAACAGAAACATTCCACCTGAGCAGTAAACAGGGGCCTCCTTTCCTCTGAAGTTGGTCAAAACAGTCCATTTTCCTCATAAAAGAACAATGACCTGGGGGAAATAAATAATCCCTAAAGTCCCAGGTAATCATAGAAACAGAACCTGAGACCTCTCGGGGCACCTTCACACTTGAAGGTATACTCTGTCTTGCTCTGGAAAATCACTTCTAAATGCTACCTGTATTCTACACAATGGGCTGCACATCGGGTCTGAAACAGTTCCTCAAAGATAAAGAACCGCAGAGTGAAGGTCACCAGGTTCTCAAGGTCAGAGGATCTGGCTTCCTGGTGACAGCAGCTCCATTTACCGTGCTGAAGAGCTCCTGGCTTCTTTGCTAACAGGCAAACGAAGAATGAAGTAAAATTCACACCTACTGGGAAAGGGTCCACCACCCTCCAAATCTTTACCAAAACAAACAAGGTAGTTAACTTTCAATATAATTCTAGAAGGAGTAGTATGATAATTCTCAATCTATGGATAAAACAAAAGAAAATACACACTAGCTTAGTCAAGGACGCCAGAATGCAAACACAGGTTGTAGTTCTCTAAAGCCTCTTCAGTCCCTAAACCACTCCACTACGCTTGCCCTGTGAACTATGGAACACTTCAATGTGGCTGTGCTTGAGGCTGGAAAATCCACCGAATTTATAGAGTCAACAAGTCCACACTTCCTATGGGAAGTACTCTTTTCAAATATAAATGGGCATTTTTACTTCCCCCCTAATCAAATTTTTGAAAAGAATTTCCATTGTTATTAAGAAAACTTTTTGCACATATTTAAGAGCACTACATATATGACACATCCATTTTCCAACTCTGTACTTTCCAAATAAGTTCATTAAAGAGTATGATCAACAAACAAACAGCTGCTATCTGCGAGCCACATTCTGACAGAGCTCAGGGAACCGCAGAGCAAAAGCGGTGTGAATCTTATTAGGGTCTCTCTCTACAGAACTAGAAAAGGATCTTCACTGATTAGATTAAATGCAGCTAATTTCCCGGGAGCACGGAAGGTTGGCATACACTGTGTTTTGTAAAACCCCATCCCCACGACATCAGAATGGGAAGGGATGGGTCTGTCTGTCTTAAAGATAAGGAAGCCAATGGCGAGGGTTTGAAGGACTTGTCCAAGGTCATTGGTAAAATTGTTGACTTGGAAAGCTCAAATGTCAAATTCTCTGCCTTACCCAGTCAGTGGATGATAGCTACTCTCAAACTGAATACTTCACTGGGGTGCGTGTGTGTGTGTGTGTGTGTGTGTGTGTGTGTGTATGTGTGTAGCATAAAAATGATAGAGTGCTCATTTCAGTAGCACTAAAATTTGAATGACACAGAGAAAATTAGCACAGCCCATGCACAATGATGGCATAAAAATTTGTCAGTGTTCCCCGTTTTTTAAAAAAATGATATTGTGAGCAGGGTTACAGCTCAGTGATACAATAATACTGTACCTGCTCAGCATGCATGAAGCTGTGGGTTTAATCTCCAGCACAATAATAATAAAAACCGAAAAATGATGTTGAACTCGAATCTGTCAATTAAAATCAGTTTAAAAAATTTTATTTTGAATAGTTTTTGAAATTTGTTATACTATCCTCTGAAATAAACAGAGCCATGGCGCATTGAAGAAAAAAAAGAAAAGTGAGGAAATATGATACTAGACTTCACTCTTTTTTTTCTAACCTTAAGAATTTTGGATTTGGTACAAGGAAAAATATTTGTTTTAATCAGATGATTGACTAAATGAATTTCTTAAGCCAATACTTCTATGCTCTAAAGCTGAAAGAATAAACCCACTTTTTTCTAACTTTATAATTACTGTAGTAGATACAGTGCATCTCTTTAGCATTGTTCATTCACACAGCAAATTAATTATGTTTACTCATTAATGCTAATTTAAAATCATGACAACATCACAAATCTGTCACAAGTGACCAGTACCCGGTGGAGGCATCTGGAGTTTTAGAACTCTCAGAATCAACACAGGAGGCTTCCAGCCCCCAACAACCTATCAGCTTTGCTAGGATAATAATCCCTCCCTGAAAATAACCAAATGCTCACAAGAGGGAAGCATTCCACCACCCCTGGAGGAATGATGTGCCTAGAAGGACTTGGTGTGTTGCCAGCCGCCAGGGCCAGGCTGAATATGCCGTGAGGATCAGGCATAAAATAGCACTCTTAGTCAAAGTCTCTGAGCACTACCAGTGTTGTGGTCTTCTTCTACCAGAAAGCAATCACCATTTGGGTTCTTGGCTGTCTCCCTCCTTTCCCCTCCTGGGTTTCTGAAAGGTCAGAGACCTTCCCACCCCATAAAAGCAGCAGAAATTGGTATAGGACAGCAAAGGTGATAGAAAGGAGAATGTTCTGCTGGAGATTAGGAGAACTGGTTTCTGCAGGTACACCTGTGAAACCCACTGGGATCTTACTTCCCACAGCCCCAGTGCCTGTGGATGTGGGAACCAACATCCAGCACCCCAACCAAAGTCCAAGAGACAGCCCACCAAAGCAGTCCACAGAGGTGACACAATCCCCACTGAAACTCCAATGACAGTCTTCACAGAGCTAGAAAAAAGAACCCTATAATTTACATGGGATAAGAAAAGACACAGAATAGGACTTGGATGTAGCTCAGTGGTAGAAGCCACTACCATGTGTGCGGCCCTGGGTTCCATCCCAGCATGGGGTGGGGGGGACCCCCAGAACAACCAAAGTAAACCTGAGCAAAAAAAAAAAGCAAAGCTGGAGACATCACAATACAGAATTTCAAGTTATGCTATGATGCTACAATAACAAAAACTACACAGTGTTGACACGAAAATAGACGTGGAGATGAAATAGAACAGAAGACACAGAACCCCATGGCCTTAGCCATTTTTTAAAAAGGCCAAAAACATGTTGGGAAAAAGAGAGCCCACTTCATAAATGGTACCAGGCAAACTGGACATCCACTTGCAGAAGGCTGAAAGTAGAGCCATCTCTCACCCTGAACTGTACTACTGAAATCAAATCAAACTAGTCAAAGGACTCGACATAGAAACAGAACCTTTGAAACCGCTTTTAGATAACATAGGCGAAAAGCTTGAAGTCCTAGACACAATACCAGACACCTGCATCTTAAAGGAGGACTGGTTTATTCTGGCTCGCAATCTGTTGAGTTTCAGACCAGAGTTAGCTGGCTCCAAGGCAGGGCGGGCAGAGGGGCCAGAGAGCAGAGTAAAGGGTGGAGCCAGGGAAGGAGATGAACCCTTCCTGGACAGGCCCCAGGGGCCACCTCTTAGGACCAGGTCCTACTTCCTAACGGTGATAATCTCTAGGCCCCCACACCCAAATGACCTTCCAAAAGCCCCACCTCTGAGCACCCGAGGCTTTGGGGAACATTCACAAATAAACCCTAACACCATAGCATAGGCAAGGCCTTCCTGAACAGAGCTCCGACAGCACAGGAAATAATATCAAAAACCCACAAATGGAATTACATCAAATTAAAAACCTGCATAGCAAAGGAAACAGTCAACAGAGTAAGGAGACAACCTGAACAACGGGAGAAACCTTTGCCAGGTAGCTACTCTTCTGATAGAGAACTTATATCTAGAGTATATAAAGAAATCTGAACAACTAGCCCCCAAAACACCAAAGAAAAATATGGGTAAATGAATTGAACAGACATTTCTCAAAAGAAGATGTACAAATGGCCAATGAGTATACCAACGACTGTTCCATATCTTTAGCCATTAGGGAAAGAATGCCTATCATGGAGACCACAAAAAGCAATGAACGCCAGCAGGGACCTAGGGGAGCAGGTGCGCCTGCATTACTGGTGAGTAGGAACTAGTACGACCACTGTGGCCATCAGTACGGAGGCTCTGCCAGAAACTGAAAAACAGAAATACACCTGACCATCGACAGCTCTCCTGGGTATGCTCTCTAAAGAATTACAGACACTACTCTCTATACGTGCATACTCATGTGCATAGCTGCAGTTCTCAACAGCTTAGCTCCGGAAATGGCTTGGACGCCTGTCAACCGATGAATGAATGAAGAAAATGTGTATATACGCACAACAGAATATTACTCAGCCACAAAGAAGAATGAAATCATGTCAACTGCAGGAAAATGGGTAGAACTTGAGACCATCACACTACATAAGCGAAGTCAGGGGCCAGGGGTTTAGCTCAGAAGAACCACGCCTGCCTCACAAGCACAAGGCCCTGAGTTCGATTGATCCCAGGTACCAAAAAAAAGAAAAAAAGAAAGCAAGCAAAGTCAGACTCAGAACGTTCAATGTTACATGTGTCCTCTTACATGAGAAACCTACAACTTAAAAAAATGAATGAAACAGAGAAGAGATGATGGGAAACTAGAAGGCAGACTGCTGCAGAGTGGGAAGACAGGAAAAGCCGTTTCAGATGACATAAATAGCCCATGTTAGGCAGACACTGACGTTAACCAGCTCTGAGAGCTCAGGTGTGGGGGAGCGCTGAGGGTCCTAGTGGGAAACACACAGCAATCCCACTTACGCAGGTACCCTGTGCCCTGTCACCTGCTCACTCTATGTGACCAGTGGCTGGAAAACTACATTGTGCTGTCCCCCATCTTTGCTATGCTTTTCTACACAGCAAAGGTCACTTTCTGCTAGGTTGGCTATCTGCCCTCCAGCATGATGGGGGTAAGAAGAGCCCACTGGGGGGTGACAGTTAAGAGGGAGGCACCTTTGTGAGGGGAAGAGTGTCTTCTAGGAATGACCAGGGCACAGGATCTCTGTCTCTAGGTCTCCATCGCTCTCCTCCAAGTGAAGACACAACAAGAAAACAGCCACGTGCTCCCTTCCGTGGTCCCAGCACCCAGAACTGTGTTACCTGGTATTTAACAGTCACCTATCTTTTGCATGAGTTGAACTGATGAATTCAGTGTAACATAAAACGGACTTAGGCAGGATAGAGTGCCGTTTGCCAAATTCCGCGACAAAGAGCATGGTGTGGATGTTGTCGTTTGTCCCTGGCCTCCCCTTAGGATAGTCCATGTTTAGCAACAGGAGCCCTCATCCAAAAGGTGCATACTAGTGATACATTTTAACACACGTTCTCAAATGCTCCGAGAGAAAGGAAAAACTACTGAGCACACATATGCACGGCAATAAAAAGTCTAAGAAGCTGGCATATAAATCCCTTATTAATAGGGCTTTGCCAACTAAACACAGCATGTGGTGGGAAACCAGTGTAGCAATCACATAACAAACCCCCTGCACAGAAAAATCCTGCCTGAGCATTTCTGCCCTCACATCATTGCCTCTCTGGCTCATTTTCTCAATTTGGTGGAAATTACCACCAAATGGAAAAGAATTTGATAGGAGGAGACGAAATGAGAGAAAAATGCCTGTGTTTTCAAGCCTAAGATTTAAACCATATTTCACGCTGCACATTATAGGCAGCTAAGGCAGAAAAGTATCCAAACAGTTGTTTACATCAGCACCAGGACTGGATGGAAAGGAACTGGAAGGGGAGGGAGGTGGCCACAACGTGTCTGGCTGGTGTAGGGAACACAGCTGCAAAGCAGAGGCGCAGAGGCCCAGAGGCCCCTGAAAAATGAGATGTGGCCCTGTGACTTGAGGGAGCAGAGGCTTATCTGGCTGTGGGCATCTAAAGGACTCCATTCCTTTCTATGGTCCAGTTCTATGGCACTCTTGGGTCACTGTTTCTCTTTGTTGCTCCTTGAGGTGAATTTATTTACTAATGTGTATACAGTTTTAATTGCTCTTGGGCCAATGCAATGAGGCAGACGATGACTACATCAGCTACACAAACTAGGAAACATTTCCTGATGCATCTGTAGAAAGGAAATCGTGAAACACTATGATTATCTGTGACTATGTTACCTGTCACCTGCCAGGACAGGTGACACCTACAGCTCAAGGCACAGACAGAGGAAGACATTGGTTCTGTTACACTTAGGAGCCTGTTACCATCCAGCTGTAACTGAGTTTGCACTGTTACTGAGGCTCACCGCGAAAAAAGTTAAGGACGCTCTCCAGCGACACTGAAATGGGGCGACCCACTTCCAGCTAAATCAAGCCTCGATCCCTAATGGGCTGTTTTGTACATTAGTGGGCTAGATGTGTTCTCTTTCCTGCTCTTAGAGCAGGGGTGTGTGTGTATGGGTGTGCGGTGGAGATCCTCCAGCAGAGGGCCACCCACTAGCTTCTGTTCCCAGGGAGGGTGTGCCCAAGGGCCTCGAAGCTCTCCTTATTTCCGGGGTGCAATGTATCACAGCTTCCCAGGGTGCCGGCTCTTCCCATAGGGGGTGCCCGCTGAGCTGAGCTCCCCACTTCTCAGTGTTAATGTCTGTTCCCCCATCTCTCCTCTTTGTAGCCAGATGACTGCCACTGCCTTCCCTGTAGAAGTCCTCCCCTTCCGCTTAAGCTCGTTAGCTTAGGTTTGGTGTCCTGAGCTCCAGAAGGCGGTGACTGCGGGATGGAGTGCTAAGTGTCCGCTAAGTGACATTCACCTCCAGGCACACGGGTGGGGGGCGCAATCAAGATGAGTGGGGTCTTCATCCCTACATCCTCCCGCCTGCTCTCCCTGGGGACCCACAAGTGGCTGCATAGGCAAAGCACAGCCAGGGAGCCACATGGTGGGAACTAAGCCTGGAGCTGGGAGAGGAGGGAGAACTTATTTCACACCAGAACTCCAAAGCACAGGAGCCTATGGGACAGGATCCTCTTTTATGCCCCTGGTGCACAGGAAGCCCACTGTTTAATTCTGTTCTTGATTACAGTGTTTCTTTCCTTAGGTAACTTTTCAAGAAAAAATAAGTCAAAAGCACTTAATGGGGGCTGGGGAATTACCTCAGTGGCACTGCACCTGCCTTGCAAGAGCAAGATCCTGAGTTTGATCCCCAATACCAAAAAAAAAAAAAAA
>NW_022900950.1:74803578-74804893 GCF_012274545.1 Fukomys damarensis | reverse complement strand
GGGGGGGGGGGGGGGGGATCTGCATTATTTAATGTTTCAGAGGGCTTGGAGCGGAGCTGGCAAAGCGTCTGCCCCCCAAATAATGCAAGGCCCAGAAAATAACTCACACTGGGCAAAAAGAATCCTCCTACTACTTAAGAAATCAGTCTAAGGATCTGAGCAAAAAAATGGCTCTCCTTACCTATTGTAAGCGTTTTAAAAACCAACTGATTCATGAGGAATAAAACTGCTGTAAGGTAAGCTAAGCCAAAGGAGTGAACTGAACTGATAATTTTTTTAAATGCTTCATTCTGAGTCTCGATCTGTTCTTGAAAGCTACAGCATTGGAACCATCTTTTTCTTCACACAAAAATATTTTCTCTTTGGGCTCTGGAATCCATTTATCAACATTCATTTTTTCAGTTTAAAATAAAGAGCCGTCCTACTTGCTTTCCTATTGCCCTACAATAAAGACTAATGACAGGGTGGGGCGTTCTTGCAGAAAAAAAAGCTCTGATCCAAAAATCACCCATGGTTTGAAGAAGCAAATCTAAGAGCAGACTCAAGGACCCCCGCCCCCTGCCCGTCTACAATGCTACCATTGAGCTCCACCCAGATCTGACTGTACTTAAAAGGCGGGGGTGGGGGGTCAGAAAGAGAGAAATCATCTGCTGCATATCTGTTTGCAGGTCCTCAATGGCACTGAGGATTCCGAGGGGCCAGTCATGCATTATGAATGAATGCGTTTCCAAGGGTTACTGGGCGCCAGGGAGCTCAGCCCCAGGGTGCTCCTAACAGAGGCCGTGGAGGGGGAGGGTCACACCCCACATTCTCCTCCACCTCGGGGTAGCCAGGGAGGAATCATACAAATTCAATATTTCATCTCAACAGAAGGATGCCGGGGGTGGGGTGGGGTGTCGGATTCTCTTTAAAACAAACCAAGTCCACATTAAAATAATGACTACTTTAAATACTCAGTTCGTAACAGAACTCCATTGGAAAAGCAAGCATCACTTTCTCCCCATTCTTGTTCACTCGATGCCTTTGTTTCAGCAAAGAGTGGTCTTCGTCCCTTTTGCGATTACGGAGCATGCAGCACCTCCATGAAAGGCGCGGGGCGGGGGTGCAGAGCAGAGAAAGCAGGAGGGACCTGCAACGCCGAGCCGCGAGACGCAGGCACCTACCCATTTCTGCAGGCAAACAGATTAACCAGACAGTCAAAGGCTCAAATCTTCGCGAGTCTGTCGCCGCAGGGAACAGCGCACAGCCCTGCAACGCCTCGGCTTCGGACGCAGCGTGCAGAGAGCCCGGGCGCAGCCCTACCCGGCAGCGCGGC
>NW_022900950.1:74772085-74803258 GCF_012274545.1 Fukomys damarensis | reverse complement strand
TCCCCGCGTTCGCCTCCCCGCACTCACCCCGCTCTGGTCTCCGAATGAAACGCCACAGAGGAAAAAAAGGCGAAGGACATTTCCCCGCTTTCTGTATTCTAACCGCTCAGAAAAACCGTATGGCACATGTATCTGCTTCAGAGCATGCCGGACCCTGTTCTTCTGCTGCTGATGAAGTTTTCAGTTAAAGGCTGAGAAAAACTGACAAATTGCGCGCGCACACACACACACACACACACACACACACACACACATCCTGATTTCCTACCGCGGCATTACACATCTTTTCAAAAATTAATAGCATACAAATCAGCAAGTAGCTATAAAACACTGATTAGGTTCTCATATTACAAACTGCATTAGAATAAACAATCTGAACACGTCAGAATGGAATTCACAATCACTCACTAGCTTTCTATAGCATTGGAGGCGGGAATGGTATTGCATCCTGTTGTCTGGCTAGTTATTAGTTTAAAGGTGAATGCTAATTGTTTCTCTTTAAATAAGACTGCATATTTGACCCATCCATTTGATTGCCGGAGGACCTATCACATTCTTTCCACCAGTCAAGCATGGCAGTGAGCACCTGAAGGGGCCGTGGATTCAGGAAGCAGGAACGGTCAACTCTGAGGCCGCAGGGGCAAGAGGGAGGTGGAGAACGGGAATCCGGCCTGGCACTGCAGACGTGTGTCCATCCTGGCACGCCATTTTAGGAGAAACGGTTCTCAAAAATCCAGGCTATGACCCTATTTTATAGTTTGTGGGTTTTATTTTTAATAGCAGCTTCGTTGAGATATAACTCACATACCATACAGTTTCTCCATTTAAAGTGCACAGTCAAGTGACTTAGTTCACAGATGTAGATGACTTCGATCACGGTCAACTTTCGAACATTTTTATCACCTCAAGAGCAAAATCGAAACAAAAATCTTGTGCTCTATGGCCATACTTGCTACCTCCCCATCTCCACTGTAATCTAGGCAATCAGTCTACACGGACTTCTAACTGTACAGGAGGCTGACCCTACAAATAGATTGTTTTCTTCTAGACTATTGCATAAATTAAATCATAATATGGTCTTACATGCCAGGCTCTTGTTACTTAACGTGTTTCCAAACTTCATCTGTGTCAGGGCATGTGTTGGTATTTCCTTCCTTTTTATGGCTACATAATATTCTAATATTGTATGGATGTACATATGGTATGGCTGTATATTGCATAGACATAGGACATTTTATTTATCCACTCTTAACAGTTAATGAACATTAGGCTGTTATGAATAATGCTTCCGTAAACATTTGTGTGGATATACGTTCTGCTGCACATGCTCACAACACAATTAAGAGCAGCTCCTGAAATGACAGGCAGGCTGCCCCACCCAGGTCCTCTTCTGAGGTCAGGCCATCCCAGAGGGGTCCAGCCTGCAGTGGTAGGGGTCCTGTTCCATTCCCCTCCTGCTGTGAGTCCAATGCAAAGCCAAGTTCCAGCCTTTCTTCTTGACCTCCTTCCTTTTCCTCCATTTAACCCTTGGAGTGTACAGTGGATTGGGTCTCTGTTCTCACAAAATGGTGTCAAAATGGGGGAGATCCTCAGTCTGGTGGCCTCGGCGTCTCTGATTCAGCCTTCCATTCCACAGGGAACACTTATTGAACATCTAGCGCATTTCAAGCACTGAGTGGCCACTGAAGATACTGTGAAGAGTTTATTGGATTCTGAGCCCATCAGGAGTCACAGTCCCATGTGGTAGGTGGGTTAGGAAGCAGGCAATGTAACCGGGGGCAGCAAGTGACTGACAGCAAGAGGAAGTGGATGTCGTGGGTGCCCCCAGGAGGACCAGGCAGGGGTGTTTCAGGCACAACACAGAGCACAAGCAGAGGCTTGGGGTAAAAGCTGGTGTGACCGCAGCCAGGGGTGGAGGAAGAACAACTGGGTGGGGTGGGGGGGGTCATACTTGTGTGCTGTCTTTTTTCCTGAATTGGGAATACCTCTTCTGTGGAAATGGCATCAAACAGGACAGTTGGGCTGCAGACACTCTCATTACTATGGCTTAACTACCGCATGGCTAAAATGGGTTTTCAGGGCTCAGCTGGGCCCTAACAAATACACGACACTGCTTGTTCCAGGGAAGTGCAGGGCTGGAGGTGCAGCTCAGTGGTAGAGCACTTGCCTAGCATGCGTGGCTCTCCGTATTACAAAAAAGAGGCAGCACGTCTCTTGGCAGTGAACACAACTGTTCAAAAGCAGAGGCATGGGTTGCCACAGGATGCATGAGCAAGCCACAGCACCTTCCCCTGGGCAGCCCCAGGTGACAGGGAGGCAGACGGTGGTAGTGGCTGTTGGCGTGCTTCTCTCTGAATCACATTTGGCCCGTATCGATGCCTTCAGTGGCCATCTGAGGGGTTGCACCAGCAGAGAAGTGGGCTGGCAGTGGGTTAGTGGCACAGCACATGGAATAGGGCCGCTACACTTCATTGACTCCATGGTGCTGGCTTCCCCTCCTGATTCTGGCCAGCCGAATGGACGTGAGCATTAACTGACGTCGGCCAGTTTGGCTATGATACACACATGGGAGGTATACAGGCGTCGTGTGCGCATAAGAACAGAACATGTGCGGCTATGGCTCGGCAGGATTGTGGGAGGTAGGGACCCAAAATTTACTGACCCTGTATTACATGCCACGCTCCACCCAAAGCACTCTGTGTGCAGTCTCCTTATCCTTCATCAAGGAAATTTCTCTAGGAAGTAAGCTACTTGGGATGCTATACAAGGCCACTTCTGGTCTGGTCTCTGCCTGACTCAGTTTTCTCTGCCTCACTCCTCCCTAATCAGACTATAGTTCCAAAGATATTTGTTAGCAGTGGCCCTCACCAAGGGAGTGGAACCACACTCCCCACCAGGTGGCGGGGTATGCATTTGTGAGAAGGCATTTGGGGTTGTCATACAGACAGTTAGGTGGACGGGTGTACTACTGACACTTAGTGTTGGTTACAGGGACACCAAACATTCTCCAACGCACAGGAGAGTCCTGAATAAGTGTCCCCCCCCATCACCAATAACACCCACTCTGGGAAACACTCATCTCTAGAGCTGTTCTTCCCAGAACACTCTCACCTCCTGTTTCCTTCCCCTGCTTAACTCCTTTTACTCCTTCCTGGTTCAGCAAAGTCACCACGCCTGGTAAGAAGGATTCTCTGATTCTTCTTCTGCCCCACAGACCCTCCCATTGCCAGCCCAGGGAAAATCGATTCCCGTGTCTTCCACGGCATGCTGTGCTAAAAACTGTTGGAGGTTCCTCCTTTTACCTCTAAGTCCTAGCCCCCTCGTGCAACGCTGGACACCGCGTAAGTGCTCAGTAAAGAAACACAGGATGACAAGTCTTCCTTCAAAGAAATGGGTGACGTAATATGACAGAATTGCAAAATAGTGGCCCACATACCATTTAGAGAATGGCAACTTTTTGTATTTGATTCGTGGTTTGTAATTTAAAAAGTGTCTTCATAATAGACTTTCTCCTTTATCCTCAAAGCAAATGCAGAAAGGCAGAGAAGGTGTTTTTATTATCTGAGTGGGAAATGAGGTTTGAATAGGCTACAGGACCAGCTCAGGAAGAAGGAGCCATTATGCAGTGAACCAGAATGAACTAAAGTCCAATTCCTGTGGCTGGCACAAGTCCTCCTTCAGTGTGTCACAATACCGCTCCAGGGTGGGCAAGAATGGAAAGTCATCAGATAACTGCAGAGTGGGACAAAGCCAGCTGCTGATTAGAGTGGCCACGTGTTTCAGTGAGAGATAAATATAACCAACTAGAAGGAGGCAACCTGAAACCAGCGGCTTAGAAATCCCACTTAATGCAATCAGTACTTCATTTTTCTTGCCTTTGCTTTCAAAAAGCTTTATGAAAATTATTGCCCACCAATTTTAAGAAAGAGGATTGAAAGGAACAATTGTTTCCAGCAATAGGGAGATGTACAATGGACTTTACAGGTCAGCAATCCATGTGTGGCCCATTTCAAAACGAGGCTCCTTTCCACTGCTCCAGACTCTTGTGATCAGTTTGGTTGGGGGATCTGGGGTGAACCCCAGCAGACTCTCTTCTCTATTGACAATGGCTCCGATAAGAGTTCTCATTGGAGGTTGGATCATTCTTTAGTAACTACAAGGAGGTCCTACTCTGATTAGGACTATGAGAAAATGACGGTGGGTGAAACAGTGTCCTTAAGCAGAGAGAAGATCCAAATTGGGATCATGTGGAGAGGAGTGGATTAATCAGACAAGCAAAGGAGCATCTCCCACCTCAGGACTCACACTAGAACTGGCCTGCTGTTAGGATCGCCACTCAGTGGTATATATTTCACAGATGATTGCCCGCCAGGTGGTACATACAAGCCAATGACAGACCGGAACCTCTCAAACTCACCCTGGGGACAAATTTCCTGGCTTTCACCTTAAACTCATGTCGTCTGGGTCTCACTCAGGCATCAGGATAGCCTTTTCTGGCCAGGCAGCACTCAGTAGAGGGGACCCAGATCGAGCACCTTAACTTTCTGCTCAGTATCTTAGTCTCCCTCAAGATTACCTGTGTTTCTGCAGGGGGTGCTGCCCCAGGTGTACATAGGTGGAGTCTGCCCATCACTGAGCAGACAATAATCACTGCTTTTCTGGCTCCCAGCCTGGCCTTTTGTTTGTGACCTCTGAGTTCACTGTCCTTTCTTGTCACAGCTCTCATGTTGACTTGTATTGAACAGACAATAAAAACCCGAGTCCGGTAACCCTGTCCCGAAACCGTGGCTGTTGGTCTGCTCTGATTTACTGTCATGGAACTCAGGATACTGTCTTTCAGGGACGCTTGCGTGCCATCCCATTAATAATCCTTCTCTAGCATTATACTTGATAAAGAACTCCTCAGCCTGTAACTTGCTGGTTTCACTTTCCTCATTTTTGTAAATATAAAGTTACTTTTCTGTCTCCATAGTTAGGACTCTCTCCTTCCCTAACACCTCTCAGTCTTTAGGAATGCTCCCTTCTTTAGAAACACCTACTGTGGGTAAAACGTTAACTGAGGGCCTGGGCTCATCATGCAGGCCCCCCTGGGTGACCTGATTTTTCTGCAGCACAGTTTTTCCCTTGAGAAAACAACGATCTGACAAATGGAAACTGGTACACCTGCCTCGACTATGGTTGCACTAGCGGAACTGTGGGTTGGCCACAGGGCTGGGAAAGCATATGGGACTAGTTGGGGAAAGTGGGTATAAATCCAGTAGGTCAAGGTGACCCTAAACATCTTGGCTCTCGTTCTGGCACCTTCCAGAGTGGCTGAAGTGGCACCTCAAATGCCTGGCAGTGTGTCCACTCTTTCTTATTCTTTGTCTTGCTCTGGCTATAACTAAAGCATAAAGCAAAAGCAAGCAAGCAAGCAGAATGCAGTTTTACGTTGCCATTGTGTGTCTCATTGTTTCTAATCAGCGGGTTTGAGCATAGGGTTGGGGTTGGGTTAGTGGCCCCTCTCAACCCACGCTGCGCATCTTCTCTTTGGAGCTGGGGATGGAACCGAGGGCCTCGCACACCCTACAGCTGGGCTGCACGACCAGCCGCCAGCCACCAGCCAGGACCTGGAATCATGCCCTATGCAGCCAGCCTCGCTCCGCCCTCCCCACCCCCCCACCCCGCCTGCAGGTGCAGAGCTAATCGGCGGCTGGGTGGGTGCGCGGCTGATAATGCCTGGCGGGGCTGCTCGCTTCCGTTTCCTCATATTCCTCCCTCTCTGTCCCTACAACGGTTTCCTCCGAAACCAATGCGGAGGCCAGAGAGAACCTTACAGGACATCCTCTCTATTGATCAGCCCAAACTCTGGACTCTAATTTATTCAGCGCAAGGACCACAGCCTTGGGCGGCCCCGCGGCCGCCTCCCAGGCCTGTCGGAGCCCTGAGCGCGTTCGTCTCTCGGTCTCCATGGCAACAGGCGCCGCCCCAAGGCGCCGCAGCTGCGCCGGGGCTGCAGAAAGGCGTGCTGGTGGCTCTGACCTGGAGATCGCTGCTCTGCAGGGATGGAAAATTCCTCTATCTAGGTTTCTTTTTTTAACCTTTTCCCTCGTAGGGAAAAAGCTGACTTCTGGGGCAGTGATGGGGAGCGGGGGTGGACCCGGGGTCAGGGAGTCGTCCTAGGGGCCGCCGCCTCCAGGTGGCACTGGAAGAGCCGCTTTCTCCAAGATTCCTGAGAACGTGGGCCGGAGGCTGCAGAGGTCTTGGGGCACTCAGGTCCCCTGGAGGCATACGGTCCCCAACCTGGGATGCTACTGAACGCTATATACCTTCGTTCTCTCCTATACAAACATGCATACCTAGGATAAAGTTTGATTTATAATTTAGGCACAGTAAGAGACTAAAAATATAGCTGGGCGTGGTGGCTCACGCCAAAGTCTGAGGCAAGAGAATTGCAAGTTTCAGACCAGTCTAGGCAATTCAGGGAGAACTTGCCTCAAGATTTAAAAAAAAAAAAAAAGGAAAAATTTTAAAAGAGATAGCAAAAACAACTGAAAATAAAGGAGAAAAATAACAGTAGGCCATAATAAAAATTATAAGAATGTGATCTCTAAAAAAAAAAAAATTTTTTTTTTTTTTTGTACCAGGGTTTGAGCTCTGGCTGTTGTGCTTGTGAGGCAGGCGGTGAAACCACTGAGCTAAATCCCTGGACCTCTGAGAATAATCTTGAAGAACTTTACAGCTTCTCTTTGGTGTATCTGAACAATCAGCATCGCTGTTCTTGCACTTTGAGGCCACTGTTAGATAAAATAAATGTTACCTGAACACCACGCTGAGATACCCTGACAATGGATCTGCCAGCCAAAAGGTTATGTAGTGACTAACAGGTGGGTAGGTATACATGGTGGATACACTGGACAAAGGGATGTAGGATGGGGCAGACAGCACCAGATTTCATTATGGTACTCAGGATGGCATGCAATTTAAAATGAATTGTTTCTGGAATTTTCCACTTACTATTTAGGACAAAATTTGAAGATAAACCAAGGAAAGAGAAACCACAGATAAGCGGCTGCTACTGTACACATCTTCAGGTTGCTCCTTGCCTGTTAGCTCTTGACAGAATGCTGTGTCATAAGGCTGTGCTGATGATTAAATGGCACTGTTAAGTCGCAAGGCTATAATCAGAAGCAGTACGGTGCAGTAGACAAGAAGAGGGTGGACCTTACAGCCAGGGATGGGGTTTGGGTTCCAGTTCTGCCAGTTACAAACCGCAAGCGTCTGGTCTGGTAAGAAAGTTAACCGCTCTGTTACAATCTGGATCTGAAATGTCACCCATGGGCCCATTTGTTAATGGCTGTGCCACTATGGGTGGTGGTGGAACCCTTAGAAGGTGGGGCCTGGGAGGAAGGGAGGTCACTGGGGGTGAGCCTTTGCGGGGGACCCTGTGACACAGCCCTCCTCCTCCTGTCTGCTTTTCTACACCACGAAGTGAAGAACTTTGCCCTCCTAGGCACTCCCTGCCATGATCTTCTGCACTGACACAATGCAGCCGACCAACCACGGACTGAAACCTCTGAAGCCATGAGCCAAAAAAAACACTTTCTTCTTTTTAATTTGTTTGCTTGGGTACTTTGTCACAGTGAAGGAAATTCAACACATCATATGCTAAAATTTCATCAATATAATGGGGATAATTAGGGTACAAACCATATAAGGTTTTTGTGAAAATTAAATGGTTTAATTCTGATACAGCACATAATACATAGTGAACATTATTATTAAAGATACTTGAGTTTATGAATTTCATTAGGAAGGACTAATTTTTTTTATACCTGATCCTGGGATCATTTTAGAACTCAACATTGGTTTTCTGAATGTGTGAATAAACAATGCATTATTCCTCATTGGCTTTTCTTAGTCCAAATAAAATAAACCAATAAAGGAGAGTGGGCAGAATCATGCAGTTAGAAGAGATCATGTCTGCTCTCTG
Organism: Fukomys damarensis; assembly: GCF_012274545.1. Taxonomy (NCBI): domain Eukaryota; kingdom Metazoa; phylum Chordata; class Mammalia; order Rodentia; family Bathyergidae; genus Fukomys; species Fukomys damarensis. The sequence continues at coordinate 74,795,286 of NW_022900950.1, read as the reverse complement.
TCGCACTGAGCACAGCCTCCCGGGCCTTTCTCACTCCTTGGCCCTGGTGGCTTCCAGCCGACATGACATAGTTGAGAGGCCAGAGTGCTACCCAGTGCTCACACTGACTCCCAGTGCCAGCCAGGAAGGCACAGGGTCCTTGTTGGTACTCCCTGCCCTTCCTGGTGAGGAAGATAGCTGGTGACTGGTGCGGGTCAGCGGAGAGGAAAATGAGTCCTCGTCAGCCAGTGTATGTCCCTTAGGGCCAGCAGCCTTCGTGGAACGATAAGAACACGATTCCTTTCCATCACTCTCCAGTCAGTTTGTCCTTGGATGTAAGCTGCCAGCCCTGGACTGGAGACCTGGAGGCCTCCCATCCATGCGCTGCTCTGAATGAACCCGCCCTGCAGCAGACTGGTACTCAGCTCCCTCTGAGGCTGGCAGTGCGTTCGGGCTGGATGCCAGGAAGCCACAGTGCCGGGAGGGGCAGGAAGGGAGGCCACAGCCCAGGGAATGTGCACAGCAGGCAGATCAGCAGCCAGGAGACCTGGTGTCGGGTGAGCTTTTCATTCCTCTTCTATTCTGTGTCCTTAAATGGTCGCCACCCTTGAGGAATTTGAATACGTTCATGATAGAGAGAGACAAAAAAGCTCAGCTGAACAATAAAATGATCCATTAAATGTAAAATAAATCAAATCCCAAATGTGTATCTGGAGCCTTTGCTCAGACCCATGGAGGATACGTATGGTGGTGCTTTCTGTGGTGGATAAGAGGTCAGGCTCAGGAACAGCCAAGTGTGGGTGTGAACTCCAGCTCCCACACTAACCAGATGTTTGGTTTTAGCCAAATTATTATACCACCTCTCTGATCTGCCTGTTCTTCATTTCTAAAATGATGATAAAAGAGCTATATTGAATAGTTCATTAGGAAGATGAGAAGAGATAATACCTGAAGGATGATCGGCAGTGTCTGGCACATAGTAAGGCTCAAAAGACGTCAACTGCTACTGCTATTTCATTGTTCAAGCCAGTGGATCAGCTTGCTTTTTCAGTAGAGGGTTAGACGGTCAACACTGGAGGACTTGTGCTTCTACATAGTCTCTGTTGCCCCTACACAATTCTGTAGCAAAAGCAGCTGTGGGCAGTAGGTGAGCAAGGGACCACAGTTATGGTCCAATGAAACAGTATTCATCAACATTGAAATGTGAGTTTTATACAGTTTTCATGTGTCATGTGTTATTTTTCTTGTGACTCTCCGCAAATCATCTAAAAATATGAAAACCATTCTTAGCTCATGGGCTGTGCAAAAACAGACTTGGGCTGGATGTGGCCTGGCTCACCCACCCCTGCCTGAGCCTAATACGCTGGCAGGCTCCTTTCCTGGATTTTGCTAAAGTAGAATCCAGCAGATTGGCCCACAATATGTTGTGTGGATATGAAGACCCAAGCCAGACTAACAAGGTTATAAACCAACCCAAGGACAGCAAAAACCTCATAAAAGAATCTTTGCTTTCCTTGTACACATGCTGAGCTAAGTGAGCAATTCCTCCCCTTACTGGTACCTGAGAAAAGAAGTGGAAGAGATAATCAGCTCCCTGGATGCACAGTGATCTGTGTTCTGAAGATCGAGGCAAGCTGCTTCTCATAGCTGTAGGAATTTGCTGTGCCCGAACTTCTCGGTGCTGTAAGAAACACCTTACACCAGAGGGTCACAAGTTCCCTAATTTTATAGAGGCCGGGAGACGAGAGAATGCATGGTGAATGAAGAACACTGGGGACCAAGAGGGAGGGCAAGAGGAGCCTCCCAGAAAAAGACCCAGACCCACCCGTGTGGAGATCAGATCACAACTGATTCGGCCATAAAACAGTCAGGTGTCCAAAGTAATGTCATGTAGTTCCCCACTCCCCTCTTTATTTTTCTTCTTCCTCTCCCTCCTCAGAATCGGTGGGTGGAAATAGGTCACTGTGCTTTATTTACTGTTGAAATCTAAGAAGTTTTTAGTCTCAAGTTCATATCACTTCTTGTAGGCCAGAAATTCTTTCTCTAGTAATATTTTTATATTATTATTATTATTTCTACCTATTTCTGAGACACTGCATTTAATAATTAAATTTGTTTCCCAGGACTCAGAGGAAATGCAAAGCTTTCTAATAAAGCCAATCCAAGAATCAAATCCGCTCTTCTATAACTCTGAAGATGCTGTCCACATCCAGCCATTATGATTAGATCAGGGATTTGCTGATCTCACCCAAATGAGGTGCTGAAGAGTCACCTGTGTCTGATGTCACAACAGTGCCCTCTAGCTTAGTGGGACTCTCCTCTGGAAAGAACTCAGCCCAGGCACAGACCTTTCCATTGTTAGTCATTTGAGTCATGGGCAACTAGCTGAGACCTTGTATTTTAACTGCTATCTGGTGAGGAGCTAAGGCAAAAGGCTATTATTACCTCAGGCCTCTTTAGAGAGGAAAGAGTCAAAGTCTGGGATCTGGAGAGGAACCTGGCCAGGAGGTACCAGCTGCACCCAAGGAGCCTCTGTCCATCGAGAAGCACAAGTTGGAGGTCACAGAGCCTGGCACTTTCTTTCATCTTTGCCCTACCACACAGTGTATTCTGCATACCCTAGAGAAAAGGGCCACTCCCTCTCGTGTGGACTAAATGACTGAATCTGCCATGGTTTGGACAAGCATCCTCCAAAACTGCATGTGGTAAAGGACTGGTCCCAAGCCAGTGGCGCTGTTGGGACAGAGTGGAGCCTTGAAGAAATAGGACTTGTGGGAGGAAATTAGGTCACTGGGTGCCTGTCCTTGACAGGGATACTAGAATCCCCACCTCTTCTGCTTCCTCTGAGGTAAACAGCTCTGCTCTGTCAACTGCTCCTGCCACAATGTACTGCCCTCCCCACCAGACCTAAAAGCAATGTCTCCACCTGTCCATGGATGAGATCTCCAAAACTGAGCCAAAATAAACCTTTCTTCTTTCTAAATTGATTCACCTCAGGTACTAGTTACAATATCAGAAAGCTAACTAGTAGATCATCACATTCCAGTCCACGGGGGGCTTTAGTTCACTTTAGTAATGCTGATAGGAAGCTCAAGGGCTTTACCCCAGCTCTGGGGTAAAAATTAGGAGGGGCTCCTAATCTTTCCCCCTGTCAGGGATTCTCCACCAGTGACTGGAAGCAGGAAGCCAGGAGATTGAGTTCATAGAATCAGAGGTGTGTGATATTGGAAAGGACCTTAGAAGAAGACACAGTCCTGTGGTTTTAAATCCACAAAATATTTTCTCTAACGAACTGCTAGGGGATGGGGCTATGGCTCAAGGGAAGTGTACATGTTTAGCATGCAAAAGTGTCTGGGTTTAACCCTAAGCCCAGGAAACAGAGAACTGCTTTGGGTCTCTACTGATCTCTACTGTACAGACGAAGGAGCACGAGTCTGGGGAGACGATATGCCATTTGCCCACCTCTGAGTGAATGTGGTGCTTCATCTGTTCCTCCACCACCTTTTCCAGGCAGACCTGGGCAGCAGAGGCCTGTATAGCCTGCCTGGATTTCATTTCAGTTAGTTCTGTTGAGAATATTCCATAGCAGAAACAACTGGTAATACAATAGGCAAAGGTCATCTTGCAAAATGAAAATAGGACACTTTGTGGAGAAATAGCAAAGGGCTCTCCTGCCCCAGCTGGTCTGCTCCAGGAATGAATGGTTTAGAGTTTATGAAAACGCAGACACCACCATCAAACAGCAGGAGTTCCCAAGATGGCAGTGAAACAGGAATTCAGCACAAAGGCTTATAGCTGTCAAAGGTCAAAAATCCAGCAACCCCGTGGCAAAGGGCAGGAAAAAATAAATCACAACATCCTTCAAGAGAAGGCAGACTCCTGGGAATAGGGGGAAAAGAAAAAAGAAAAAGATACAAGACCTAACAGACAAAGGCTGAATACCAACTGTAGCTAAGAAGTTGCATGTCCTTAGGATGGCTTTGACAATGAAAATTTAACACACAGGGAAGAAGAGTGGAGGCTAAGTCATTAGCAGCTGGCTTTACAGACTTCGGACAAGTCCAGTCAAATCTTTGAGCAAAGTGTTGTGCTAAAAATATACAGATCTACCCAAAGGACCCAGGCTGTTGGCAGCAGATGCTGCCCTCCTGAACACCTGGCCCTCCCCTTTCCTGTTCCCTGATGGACCTTGGTAGCATTTTTTTTGTGTGTGTGTTTTGCTACTGGGGATGGAACTCAGGGCCTGGCCCATGCTAAGCACGTGCTCTCTCCCTAAACCAAGCCCCTGGCCCTCCAATCTATTTTTAAAAAGCTATTAAGATGGGCTGGGGATTTAGCTCAGTGGTTCCTTCAGCTGACTCAAAAGCGCAGGGACCTGAATCCAGTCCCCGGTACACCGCCCCGCACTCCCAAGCTAGTAACAAATGTTTGCCTGCTCCCAGAAATAGGAGAACCTAGTCTTTCGCTCCAACCTACCATAAAACTTATCTTATTATAAAAGATGTTTTATTCCTGTTTTTCTATTTCAGGGCCTCCTGGCAGCACCCTGTGACCTTTCTTTTGCCTTCCTGGGGCCTCAGCTTCTACTCTTCCCCCTACACTTTCTGTCTCCGAAGTTTCTGGCCTCTCAAGAATCAGCTGACCCAGGACCCTGGGGCAGATTCCAGTTCTAAGTCCTGAAAAGGAGGCCACCTTTCTTTTGCTGGTGGCTAAACTAATGGGTCTTAATGAGGTAGGGAGCAGTTCTGGTGCGAGGCTGCTGCCCTGGCTCTCACCCCTGTGCTGCTTTCTCCCCGAGGCTTCCCGACCCCCACGCCAAGTGTGTGTCCCCCTCTTATTTCTCTCTGGCCCCCTGGAACCCTTCGTGACCTGGAATCCTTCAGAGCAGTTGCTCTCACCAACCTGTGACCGCACCAGGGCAGGACCAGTCCCCTACGCAGTGACACAGCGCACATGCAGGCTGGGCCATGAGTCCCCTCACAGGCAATGCCACCAATGCTACTAGGGAGAACCCAGTCTCCCAGACCAGACTGTAGAGTGAAAGACCTCGGAAATACTAGCGCTCACTTGTCGCATAAGCTCCCGGTGAGCTGGCTCTGTAGCGGGATCGGTTAGGGAAATGAGCTAAGCCAGACCATCAGGACAGCATGCGCTACTTAAGAGTACGTATGCTCTGCGGGGAAGGTTTCCATGCCAACTGTTCAAAGTGTTCTCATCCAGGCATTCAGGTGTGCTTTTATAACACATTTACATGGTTATTTCGTACATGCAAGTACCATGAATCATAAAAATAGCTTTTGAATATTCCGTAATTCACTTTTATTTTTCAGCCCTGGCGATGGGATCCAGGGTCTTACATGCATTAGGCAAACCACTCTACCACTGAGCTCCAACCCCATACCATGTAATTAGCGCTGTCTTTTCCACACTGTTTGAGTTAGCGACCTCGTACAGTATGTGGAATTTTAGCTATCTAGGTAGGAACTTCCGACTGAAGAAAGAAGCAATATAAGAAAAGATGCCATTTACTCCTAGTCTGAATCCTTGCACCAAGGCCTAATTACCAAGGTAGTGTGAGGACAGAGGGTACAGCTCAGGGAGCGAGCATGTGCGATGCCCTGGATTTGAGTCCCACAGGGCAAGGAAAAGAGTAACTAGTTTGGACTTGGCGGTGCGTGCCTGTGATCCCAGCACTCTGGGACAGGACACTCGAAGTTCAAGCCCAACCTGGACAAGTCAGTGACCCTGTGTCAAAATAAAAAAGGAAAAGGGGTTGGGAATGCAGCTCAAAACAAAGGCCCTGTATTCAATTCCCAGTACCACACCCTCCCCCCAAAAAAAAGTCTAATCGCTGAACATTATTTGATATTCTTTTAAAGAGTAGTTCAAACTACAATGTAAAGCTTCATCCTTCAAACTGGGAGTCTAAGAACAACATTTGAAAAAAATACTTCCAAAAAAGATGTATCTTATTTCTTATTGCCCAGCTTTAAGTATTTCCAGTATTATTAAAGGAAAATATTTTCAGTCCTTATGCAGTTTAGCAGCACTGATATTTTATATGTAAGCCAAAGAATTATGGGTGTGATACTCAGCTTTTATTTAGGAGCCCTATTTACTACTGCAGAAAGTTACAGTGCTGTCAACCATGGTCATTTTATACTGCTCAGAAACTGCTTCTAATTAAACAGAGATGGACAAAGGAAGATATTACCTAATAAAACTTGCTTCATTTGTTGAAGAGAAAAGAGATAGAACCAAGAGAGAAGAAAGGAGGATGAGGAGAAAACGTGGTAAGGGCCAGTCACCTAAGACATTCCTCCTCCGTTTCTTTCTCTCCCTCTTCACGTGAAAATGTGCTTTACACTAAAGCAGACTCAAAGCATAGGCGACAGCATTCTTTGATGGTTACAAATGAGAGGATAATGATTTCTCTTGGTCAGAAGGGAGCAGGAAGAGAAAACAGGCGAAGAAGAAAGCTATCGCTATCTTTACAATAAAGTCTTCAAAACAATTCTATCAAAGCCAGGCTTAATCTCTAACAGATCCACACCTTCTGGATCTCATTTAACCCAAATCACTGCCAAAGCCTCCAACTCCAAATGCCAACACTGTGGGGGTGAGGGCTTCAAGACAATAACTTGGGGAGATCCGATTCAGCCCATGACACAGAGCACATGGGTTTTCGTCTGTTACTTCTGTCCCTAGGACCTCATTTCCTGGGCCTTCCTGCCGCAAGTGGAGCATCCGGGCCAGCTGGCCACACCGAGATCCCGTGCAGAGCGTGCACATGTAATTTCTACTGCAGCCAAGTCACTGCCTTTTCCTCCATAAATGCTCCATGGGTACAGTTGTTTAATGTGCACGTGCATGTCCTAGTCATTTCGGGTGTCAGTACTCACCAGAGTATGTATGCAGCCAAGAACTGGCAAACCTTCCCCCTAAAATACAAGTCAAGCTGTTGGTTTGTCTGCTTGCTTCTGAGAATTAATTGGATAAAAGCTACGTCCACTACCACCTTCAGACTTATCTGGACTCAAGTCAGAGGAGAGAGGGTCAGAAGGATAAATAAGAAGGCCCAACTCCCCGGGCCCCTTTTCTTGGAGGAAAGAGTCTGGTTTCATGTCAACGAAAGACACAGAGCGCTCGTCTACCTGGACCCAGCGCTGGCTCCTGCAGTCACCACACTTCCATTTTCCATGATGATGATCACCCACCACACACTCAAAAGAGAGAAGTCACTGCACGGCCGGGAAGCGAGTCTTCTGCTCTTTGAAGAAGAGATCAGTCTAGGTTTTGATAGTTGCGGATCATTCCTAGAGTGCCCTGACCCTCCGACACCCTGCCTGACAGTGGAGAAAATAGGTCTGTGTGTATACAGCCCGCACCCACCCTGTGCTTATGTGTAAGCATTTCCACTCTGCATATATTTTGTTTTATTGACGTGCATGCTCCTGAGTAACCATAAACATCTGACCTGAAGGTCTCATTAGTTCTAAAAGAAACCAAATCATCAATTAATCAAAAACGCTTCTTGAGTGCCTGGCATAATGTGGTTATAAAACAGTGCTAACTGTAAAGGTAAATAAAACACATTTAAGAGTCAAAGAATAAGTTAAACTTTCATCTTGCATGCCCACCAGGAGTGGCTCATCTGGCATGCACGAGGCCCTGAGTTTGATCTCCACCACTATCAAAGAATAAATAAATGAAACTGGTAAACCATATACATGTATATAAACTATACGATATATTTTATAAGTGGCCCAAGGCAATGTCTTCTCACTCAGTACAGCCCAGACAAGCCTATTCTAAATGCTCTAAGTTTACCTTTAGGACACAGTGCTCAGACTTGAAGCAGCTGCCATAAAAAACAAACATGCAAACGTATTGCTTGGTAAAAGTCTTTCTTCACTATGAGAGAATCCACCAAAGGTTGCTACAGGGTACAAAGGAGGGCTGAGGACATCTACTTCCGGGTGTTAAACAGCGCAGAGAACAGACTCTGGCCTGTCTGTGGTAGCGGCTGAGAGGCCTTCCGAGGGTCTGTGTGACACGTAAAGCAGACAGCTCAGGCATTCGCTGTTTCCCAACAGAAAGAGCCCCAAGACAGACTCCAAGGGGACAAAGTACAAGGTGCTGTCAGAGAAGAGGCGGCCGGTTTTCTGTGATATGAGGTACAAGACGGCGACAGTAGAGGACAAAACTGGAAGACTAATAGAAGCCATCGTGCGCATGTCCCCAGCTTCCAGTGTCAGCCAAGTTCACTGATCAGAGCAGCCAGAGAAGCACAGGAAGGCAGGAGAGCTCCGCTTTAAAACGAATCCGGTTGCAAACAACAGGGTGAATTTCCTGAGGCAGAGAGGGCAGGGACATCACAAAAGAAATACTACGACACTGAACTCATTTGTTCCTTCCTTGTAGTCTGAATGTCTCCTCCAAAGCTCCAGTTGAGGCTGAATGCTCCCTGCTAGGTGCTGACCGGTGGGACCAGGTGGGACCTCTAAGAGGTGATTAATACAGTTGTGGGTTAGCAGATTAGAGGATTAAGGGGTGATTTAGGGAGTGGCTTTGTTATACAGTGAGACGCTTCTGGCTGGCTGTGTAATGTTCTGCACTGAGTCTCCACCAGCAAGAACGGAGCAGTAGCTGCAGGCCTTTGACCTTCAACTCCCCAGACTCTAGAATTGTAAGAAATAAATTTCTTTTCTTTATAAATTATCTAGGTTTTGGTATTCAGTTATAGCAACAGAACGTGGACTCAAACATTACTTGAAGATTTCTTCAAGGAAACACAGATTGATCAAGTTCTATGCACTGGGTGCCCACAGGTACAGAGAGAGCTTTGAATACACAGGGGCACCTCAGGAGGCTCAGCAACTGGGGGAAGAAGCAGCATAGCTCAGGAGGCCCACAGCTGTGATGGAAGCAAGCACAGGGTCCTGGGGCAGGCCTAGAGGGTTTGGTGAAAGGGAAAGACACTGGGAAGTTTATGTGGCCAGAGGGGACAGCTAGTACAACAATGCAGAGATCCCGAACTATTCTGATCCGCAAGAAATTCTGGTCCGAGAGGAGGTACACTGAGTCTTTTTTTAACAAGCAAAAATGACCATTCTTAGAAATCAAATAATGATCATGGCCACCTACTAAGTACCGTAGTTAGTGTGTGTCACGTGTTGCTCTTTACACACGATTCATTTCCTTCTCCTAACTGTAAAGCAGCCACAGCTACTCCCATTTGGCAGATGCATATGCTAACTTGCAATGTTTCGGAATTTCCTTCTCACAGTCAAAAAGCTACTGACTATCCACCAGGGGGTTCAAACCTTAAAAATTAATTTGTACAGACGCCTGAAGGACAAGCCATGCAGCCTGACAAAATCAAAAGGTGGGGCAAGCAACTGAGGCAAAGACGCCCTGAAGTTCCCCGTGTTCTTCGGGCAAAGACCAAGTACATGGTTTGGAGTTTTCAGAGTATGAGGTGCAAAGCCTGGAGACAGCAGCCCTCGAGGGACCCAGTCAGTGACGACGGTGACCCAGGCTTGGAGTCTCTTCCCAGCAGCGTTAGTAGGATGACACTCAGGCAACCTAAGGGAGCCTGAAGGGAACTCCTGCTCAGAGAGAGGGAAGGCAGGAAGGGCCAGGTGTGCTTGGGGAGGGGACAGCCAGCCAGAGGGAGGAGAATGACAAAGGTGGTGGCGATGACTGAGTCCAGGCTGGGACAGTGCTCGGTGTGAATGTCCCATCAGCATTCAAGCTGAAATCTAACCTCCGCTCTGAAGGATTAAGGGGCAGCAACAGGCAGGACCTTCAGGTGGTGACTGGGTGAGGAGCACAGAGCCATCGACCCAGTCATGGATCATCTTGAGAGTGGGTTGGTCACAAAAGCCACCTTGGTTGTCACTTTCCTGTGCCCCTCTCACTAGGGGATGCCCTGTGCCACCTCAGAAGCCCTGCACAGAGCCCCCACCAGCAAGAAGACCATCACCAGGTGGACCCCTGGCACTCAGCCACCCAGCCTCCAAGCCACTATTCTTTACAAGTCACCCTGTTTCTGGTATTCGGTTCTGGCAACAGGAAACAGGCTCCAGCACAGTGAGCTGGAGATGCTTGTTGGAAGGCCCACATGACAATGGCAGCACGCTGAGCTGAAAAAGAAATCTAGAGAGGCAAATACATCTGATAGTTGTTTTTTTTTTCTTCAGTACTGGAGATTGAACCCAAGGTCTGAGCTATATCCCCAGCCCTTCTTTATTTTTATTTTTTAAATTTGGAGATAGGGTCTCACTAAATTGCTTAGGCTGGGCTTTGAACTTGCAGTCCTCCTGCCTCAGCCTTCCAGAGTGCTAGGATTACAGGCACGCACCACTACACACAGCCTCATAAAAAGCTCTATTGTTACACAGGCACAGGACACACTGTTTCTCATGTATCTTCTCTTTGATCTTTTCAACAGCCACACAGTGCAGACAGATGAACTTGGTTATCTCCACTCTACAGTCCATGGACCACACCACCCCATGAGGGTATCCAGTGACCTACGCAGGGTCATGAAGAACCCACAAACCTTTCCCAAACTTCAGTGACTGTGATCGACAGCAGAAGAAACACATTTCACAATGGGGTCTGGTCTGGACACACAGGCTGCATTAAAACAAAGATAGATGAGACCACGTTTAGTCCACTGGCCTGTATTTTCTCTCTATTCTACTTCATGTTTTTTGTTTTGTTTTGTTTTTGGTACCGGAGATCAAATCTACTTCATGTTTTAAATACGCTGTGGCAACTCACAAGCTGGATGCACAACCCACTCATGAAACCCGCAGGTTGAGAGCCGCTATTCAACGCCCTCCTGCCTCCCACCCTGGAACCGAATCCACCTCAGTGCGTGGGCAAAGATGACAGAAGGCGCAAGAGACATCACAGATGAAATCTTCACTTTAGGGTGTTTTTAAGTCTTAAGTATAAGCCGAGGAGAGGCAACTCTGACTCTTCTGGTAAATCATGCCCCGAGGATATGTCTGGGGCAGCCAGGGCTTGGGCGATGAGTCTTTCATGGCTGTCACTAGTATTTATGGGGGTTGAAGCATTTTCACTGCCAAGTTTTCCCACTGTATGGAACAGGAGAGATGGAGATGCACTTAACTTTGGAGAATTTGAAAGTTGTTGGCTTTAAACTTGCTACAGAATTACAAGGCAGGAGGATCTGGGCACACAGCCCAATGTGAAGCAGGCTTGTGCTAGCACACTACTGTGGTAATTCCTGCAGACAGTAACTGCAACAGGAAGTAAGAGCCAGGAGGCGGAAGTCATGGGGCACGACATTGACATCTTGCCTAAGAGGAAATGGTTTTGCTGGCAGGATTTAGGAATTCATCCCAAAATATATCACAGGCCCTGGAAGTGTGCGTTCATTTGTTCTTCTGCTATGTGGGAAGGGGAAAAATGTTCCTTTTCACCAAAACGAGCCCTTCTGAGCTACCCATCAGCCTTCCGCTATCTCATGGCCTCTGAGGTGGTCAATCTTGTTGTCAACTTGCCTGGATTGGGAGATACCTAGAACACTGCTGAAATGCACTCCCACATGTGTGCACGGTGTGAGGGTATGTCCAGAGGAGACTGGCACGTGGGTGTGCAAACCAAGGGGCCAGGACTTGCCCTAGATGTGGGTAGTAGCATCAAAAGGCTGACGGCCTGGACAGAACAAAAAGCAGCAGACAGGAAGTACATTCACACACACACAGCTCAATTCTTCTTGAGTGGGTGCATTTTTTTTTTCTTTTTGCTGCTGCCACTGCCCTGGGACATCAGACTCTAGATTCTTCGGTCTTTGGGTGTGGATGGGCACCAGTCACTTTTTGGGAATGTCCAGGCCTTCAGCTCCCGCCTGGGCTGCACCCTTGGTCCCTCGTGTTGTGAGGCCTCCAGGCTGCCCGACGCATCAGCTCCTGGCTTCCCCATCTCCCCAAGTTGCAGACAGCCGTGTGTGACTGTCCCAGCCTGACTGCATACGCCAGTCTGGTACCTACAGCCTATTTGTTCTGCTCTTCTAGAGACCCTAGTCCAGCCTCTCTCTCACTCAACCCCACACTTTCAATGTCAGCATCTCCTTTAGCGGGGACTCCTTCCCTTCTGACTTCAGAGAGCACAGCTTTCCTCTTACAGGGCCCTGACATGTAGGAACTTCAGAGATGACATCACCAGTTTCATCTTCCTGGTGTTGGGGTCATGCAACTCTAGCTTCAACAAAACAAAACAAAAAAGAGTTGAATACTAGAAAGGATGGATTTTATTGTATGTAATTATATCTCGAAAGTCATGACTTGAAAATGCATAAAACTCCTCCAGACTCTTGTTTTATTATTTTATTTTATTTTATTTTATTTTATTTTATTGGTACCAGAGATCGAACTCAGCCCCTCATGCTTGCAAGGGAGATGGTGGTACCACTGAGCTAAATCCCCTGTCCTATCCCAGACTCTTGTTTTACTCCTGCTACCTTGTGATTATTCTACCTCCTTCCTTCCTCTCCTGGGGAACTTGCTCTTCTCCATGTTCTTTTTAGCTAAAACTGAAGTTTTCCCCATGGCTCTTTCCAGTTCTCCACCTATTCTTCTCCACATTCCTGTGGCCCCGGCACTGAATCTTCTGTGAGAATCCTTTTCTTTAGCTTTGTACGTAGATACCTCCTCTTTTTCTCCCCTTCGGTTTGAAATGCTCCTTGGACTGGTTCTCAGCATCCTCTAAGGCTAGGAATTTGCCAAAATATCAGGCCCACGCTCTGCTTCTGCATCCACGCTCTCAGCCCACCCTCTCCGCAGGATGAAAGCACTGCTGAAACCCAGATGAAAGCATCTGACGCCCAGATCCATATCCACGAGGATGACAGATGGCTCTGTCTCCAGGGGCCCCTGTCACCACCTCAGTCCCAGCCCCGAACTCCACCCCCTCCTGCCTATGCAGATGTGTGGATGACCTCGCCCTTGTCCTCCCAGGCCAGAAACCCTGAAGACAAGACTCTTGGCCCTGTGGTCGGTTCTCACCCGCCAGGGCGCAGCACAGGTAGAAATACCACGCTGACAAAGGCACCATCATCTTCATCGCTTCTGCTTATGTCACCTCAACTCTTCTTCTGAAACCTCTCTAGATCTGACCTATTCCTTCTCCATCCTGCCCTCAGCCTACAGTTCCCCCTCCCCGTCCCTCCGGTGTGGCCTGTGTTCTGCTGCTGCCCCACCTTTGGCACAGCTAACTTTTTCCTTCTTCTGCTGCTGCTGAAGACTGTAGAGGCACCTGTTATGGGTTGGGTAGTGTCCCCCGCAAAAAAAGATATGTAGAAGTCTCTCCTATAGTCAGGCAAAGTCGTCGAAAGCCTGTTTTATAACAGTGTTGAATATCTCACGTGAGGTACTAAACTAAAACTCCTGCGTCGCAACTTTCTGGCAGCACACCATGATGGAGCACGTGGGTTGCTCCCCCTCGGGATGGCTCCCGGCCACTGCCCGGGAACCAGTGTCATACTGACCATCACTGATCTGAGAAAGATAAAAATCCAGAACTCTGAGCCTGACTCCTACTGAATGAGGGTCATTTCTGCCCCAAGGTACAGGTGAAAATTTCTAAGGTGGGAAGATTCTGGAGGGTTCAGAGAAGTAATTAGGTTTAAAGGAGATCATCACCTGGGTCCCTTCTCCAATCTGGTGTCCTTAGAAAAAGGGGAAATATAAAGCCGGGTGTGGTGGCCCACACCTGTAATCCCAGCTCTTGGGAGCCTGAGGCAGGAGGATCATTATGAGTTCGAGACCAGCCTGGGCTACATAGTGAGTTCCAGGTCAATCTCAATTACATAGCGAGACCCTGTCTTAACCCCCCCAAAAGGAGTGGGGGGAATATGGACACACAGACAGATACACACAGAGGGAAGACACTCTGCAGACCCACAGAGGTAACACCTATAAGTCAATGAAGGGATTGACTGAGGCTACCGGGAGCTGGGAGACAACTCTTCCATAGCTCTCGAAGAAAAAAAAAACAACAACGACAAAAAAAACCCAGCCCAGTTCACACACTCTTCAGTGCCTACACATAAAATCCATGCACCTCCACCAGGCCCTCAAATCCTCCCTGATTGGCCCCGTCTTAGTGCCCTGATCTCCCTGCCTAGACCCTGTGGTCAGTCCCTGCCCCAGTCCTGCATGTCTCCTCACAAAGCTTGCACAGTCTTCCAGCTCTTACTGTCCTGCTTCTCCTCAATTATACTGTCCTTGATTTTTCAGCTGATGGCTTTCCGTCTCTTCTCCGACCCACCACTGTACTGTCTGTCTCATACATGCTAACACATGACTATGTCTTACTCACACCATTCTCTAATGGCTTCTTGTGTGCTATGCAGGAGTGTCGACTTACATTTTTTGTTTTGTTCTGAAACGGAGTCTTGATATTGGTCAGGCTGGGCTCCAACTTGCAGTCCCCTGCCTCAGCCTCTTGAGTAGCTGAGATCACAGGTGTGTGCCACCATGGTTCGCTGATAATCTCCATTAAAAACCACTCCTGCGGACACCTTCCTACATCTGCTTTCACAATAGGACATCCCTTCATCTACAGCTTCTTGCAATTACATCATCATTTTACCGTACTGGGAAAATGGGCCTTGCCCATGCTAAGCAAGTGGTCTACCACTGAGCTGCACCCACAGACTCCAGTATTATTTCATCATCTGTCATCTAGTCAGGGGTTACTGAGCACTTGGTCTAGTGAAAAGGATGTCCTGGGGGTGAATCCCGACTCCACTTTTACTGGGAAAGTCCCTCTATTTCTTGGAGACTTCTTTTCCCTACCTCTAAAAACTTTTTTAACCTCTCAGACTCATTAAAAAGATAGGACAGAATGACTTGTTTTTTTAGGTTGTTTTACTATGCTGGGGACTGAACCTAGGGCCTTGCAAAGGCTAGGCCAGTGCTCTATGGAGCATGCTCAGCCCTGGTAAAATTAATGCAAAAGTGATCCCTGTCCCCTTTGCTGGAGAACTACCCTGCCCAGGTCGCACACCAGCTAGGCAAGTGCTAACTGCTCAATTGTATCTCCAGCCAAGAAAGTGACCTTTGGCTTTGTTTTACTTTGAGGTTGTTTTTTTCGCTCCTCCCAGTGTTGGAGATTTTAGAACTCAGGGCCTCTCACATGCTAAGCAAGGGCTTAGCTACAAAGGTCTGAGCTATAACCCTAGCCCATCTGAAAGTGATTTGCTAAAGATAAAGTTTTTCTCCACTGTGAGAGTATATCATTATTACGATCTCAGTACCAAGTGAGCTCAGCTAATTACTGCCAGGCTGA
This sequence comes from Fukomys damarensis, assembly GCF_012274545.1. NCBI lineage: Eukaryota > Metazoa > Chordata > Mammalia > Rodentia > Bathyergidae > Fukomys > Fukomys damarensis. Next base: position 74,779,977 of record NW_022900950.1, on the reverse strand, counting down.
AGAAATGATAGGCTTGGATCATGTGAGGTGGTTCTTCTAGATTCATGCCATGGGGCCAATAAATTCCGAGACTAATGAAGAGTAGTAGGGGTGGAGGAAACGGCAAACACATCTCATTGGTCAGCAGGGTACCCTGTACATAAAAGACCAATGGCACACTGACACCTCAGCCACCCTGGCTGTATGCCTGGCTCTCAGAAGAAATAACTGATAGCCCCAACCCAACCAGCTCTGCTGCAGTAAATCCACTAGGTAACGCATTCTGCCTAAGCCAAAGGTTTAATATTTTTTTATTTTAAATTGAATTACACTGCTTTTAAGACTGAAAACTAACCACGAGTTGTTAAACAGGCCTGTAAAACAGCAATCAACTCCAGTTTAGAGCCTGAACACGGTTCATCCCAGGAGCATTTCAAATCAAGGAGGAACTAACTGGTCTCTGCCAAATTGAAATGAAGACAACCCACAGTTGTATACATTGTCGATTTGTCTGGTAAGTACTCACATTCAGAAAGCAATAAGTTTTCTCTGTAAAACTAGCCAAGTGAACTTAATTTTAAGTAAAATGTTTCTATTTTCAAATTATTAAATGAATTTTTTCTTTTATATCACCTTTGGTATTTCTTCCACAAACTTCATACCCTGGCCAATGATTTCAAGTGAACTAAGAAGTAATGATCCTTACCCTTTGGATGCCAAACACATTAAACCTGCACATTCAGACAATAAATACTGCAGCAATCAAAGCTGGGCCCTGGGTCTGGAGGGACACAGGCAGGAGGTCTGGGTGTCTCCTACTTCCTCTGGTGTGCCTGGGAACTTTGGTCCCCTTGGTCATCCATTGACAGACACTAGCTGAATGGCTGAAGACCACTCTAGTCACAGAGATACACCAGGCAGTACTTTGGTGAATGCATTCATTCAAAGGACATGGTGAAGAGGAAATGGCTTAGGAAAAAATATACAAGAAAAGAAATCTACTTAGTTCTCTCTAGACAGAGATTTTGCATGGAGCATCCCATGTGAAATAAGTTCCAGGCACTCCAAGAATGTTTTGTTCTGAATTACAAATGCAGACCAGCTCCACAGCAGATGGGATTCACGGTTTCCTCACCTCGTAAATCTGTCTTCCTCCTATAGCAGAAACTTTACTCAAAGCTTTAACTAGTCAAAGGAAATTCTCATTAATTTCCTATCCTTGATGTTTAAAAGGTTTTCAGAACGGAGTAAGAACTGTGGGGGGGGCACAGTTTGGTGGTAGGAGTGCTTAACCTGTGCGAGGCCCTGGGTTCCATTCTCACCACTGACAAACAAAAATCAAAAGCAAAACAAAAAAATGTAAACAGTATATGAATTTGATCTGTAATGAGTGGTTGTTAAAAATTCAGAATCTTTGTTCAAGCCAAACAGTTTACAGAGGGAAATCCAGTATTTCATCTTTTAATAAAATTGTATTAAAAATGAATGAGATTCATCTTCTCGTGCTGAATCAGAAAAATCTGGGTAAACATCAGCAGAAAAAGCACAGGGCCCCATGTACCTTCACTTGTACCTTCTCCCTTCCAGGCTGCTAGATGTTTCTTCCCTTCTTTCTTCTGAGCTGAGGCTCGAGCCCAGGCCCTGCACACACTGTATGCCAGGCATGTGTCCCACCACCAAGCTACACTGCCAGCCCACCTCAACCTCTGCGGTTGTTTTGGTGGCAGTGGGGAAGCTCTGAGTGGGTGTTAGCCCGCAGGCATCAATTACTTTGCACTTCGGGTTTACAGATTAAGACTTGAAGGGAGGGGACAGGACAGGACAAAGGATGAAGGACACTGGAAGGGCAACTGCTACTGGACGGCAGCGCATAAGGAAAGCAGCAGAAAGATGGCAGTCAGCCTCTGCTCTCCCTCCTGAAAGCAAATGCGCCCGTCCCTTTCCTGTTCCCTGACTCTGCGCCAGCTTCCTGACCCGGGGTGAAAGATGGCATTTACCACGCGAGCTCCTGTGCTGTGCAGTGTGTACCACAACAGATGGGCATAGCATTGTTCCTACAAAAGGGAAACAGCTTTGTGAAAAAGACTGCTGTTTAATCACGGCAGGGCTCTGCGGACCACATTCTGTAACTGTTAAATTTGGTTTTCAGCCCTGCCTGTGTTGTCGATGAAGTGTTAGAAGAGAAAGTCAGTTTCTGCTATTTGTTCTCTGCAACAATCACTATGCTGACATTCAGAATACCCTCTGCTAAAAGTTATAAATTGAGTGTAATTTTTTAGGCAGGCCACACTTACGTTTTTCTCCCTGGTGTTAATTTTGTCCTTAAGCTTTGTATCCCATAGCTACTCAAGACTGCTCATCATGGCCACTGGAGCCACAGGGTCCATTGGCTGAGTAGCTGTGGTTAATTTCTGTTCTAGAAAGCTCAGGAAGTATCACGTGCTGTAAATGGCTGGGATTTGAGTGAGAAAATGGGGTAAGGGGGATTCAAACTCTCAAGGATTGGAAAAGGGAGTCAGACAATGTGTCTGCAGACAGGTGGTGTGGTTACCAAGGGTTGTGGATGGGGAAGCTGATCCTGCAGCCTTCAGCCCTTGGAGTTCCCTTCTATCCCCTTTCTGGGGTGATTTCTTTTTGGGATGCTATATACAAGGGTATCCAAAATATGTGCTTATATTGCTCAAAAGGTTTATTTTGACAACCTCTTTCAATGAGAACCCATGAATAAGTCCCATGGAAGAAGTCCTGAGCATGTGCTGAGTAATACAGTGCCGTCAGCTGCCCCAAATCTGGGAGGAGATAATTCACACACAATGCCAAGAGATTACTATGTACTGAGATAAGCTTTGCTGCTGCTAAGGCAAACTGCACACACACCCACACACACACATGCACGCACGCACACATACAGGGAAGGTCAGACCTGACCCCAAGCTTCCTTCTTTTGAGCATCCCTGCCCATCCCCTACACGCCTAGTTCACTACCTTCATTCCCTGCTGAATCCTAATGAAGACAGCCTTGCACCCTCCATGGAGCCCAATAGTCAAGGACACACAGGGCAGCTAGCAAGATGAAAATCCCAATCACTGTGGCTCACAACCCTTTTATCTGTAGGCAAAGGCCCAGAAAACTTACTCTATTTGGTGGTCTTACAATATGGCTTCAACACCAGTGTAGAATGTGCAAGACTGATTGAAATAAATTGCATGTAGTCAGCAATGAGACAGTTCTGTCTTTGTTTAGTCTAAGAGACTATTTTCATGATTAGAGAGACCTGATCTCATCCTCTTAACTAATGCAAGGCTCAAGGGAATCTATCATCTACCCTCTGGCAATGCCCCCATTATGGGTCATTTTGGAGCAACTATGGCCACCGCAGAGGTGGCTGAAGCCACGGGATAGAGCCACATACCCAGGAGGAGTCTTGGGGTAAGTAACAAGTACCGCTTCACTCGGGTCCTGCTGAAACAGCCAGGAAGACACTTTTCCTGCCAAAGAAGCGAATCTCAGGTCAGGTGCCAAGTTGATTCTCTCAGAAAGTGTTTGTATCTGAAGCCCTGAAAGAGGTTCCTACCACAGCCCTGGACTCACTTCTCAGTAAAGGGAAGACTTTGGAGGAAACAGAGTTGTGAGAAGGATGCTTCAAGACTTATGCTCTGCTTTCTACACTGTTGTACTTTGCAGATCACAAAGCTGGGGGCTCTGAGCATATTTGCTGCATTAAATCACTGGTGGCGGACAGACCGGGGTATGAGCTTGAAAAAATAGCTTTCCCGCTTTAACCAACTGGGCAGAATGATTCAGAACAAATCTTATCTCGGGAACTGGGGTTGGGTGGGCACCTGAGAGGTGGAGCAGGTATTTAACAGCAGCCCCTGGGTTCCACCCTCAGCAACACGAAACTAACCAGCGAAAAGCTCACTCTAATTTCCATACTTTGGGTCATATATTGGATCTCTTTTTTAAAAAGTCTTAATCTGAGAGACTTTCCTTTTTGTTTGCTTCCTGGTCTTCAAAGTCATCATCTCTGAAAGGCAGCCCTGAGTGGTCCTCCTGTGCCAGTCCTGTTTCGAATGGGAGATGAGCAGGTCCCCAGGGTTTTATGCCTCTCTTGATATTTAAGTGAAATCAATGAGTGCGTTTATTATTATTATTATTATTATTATTATTATTATTATTATTATTGTTGTTGTTGTTGTTGTTGTTATTTTGGTACCAGGGATCAAACGTGGGTCCTTGCACTTGTGAGGCAGGCAGCAGAACCATTGAGCCAAATGCCAGGCCCTCAACTAAATGCATTTAAAGAAAACAAAACAGCATTCCTGAAAGAGCAGGTATTCTGAAACCTGAAAACTGCTTCCTGAGTTCCAACCACCTCCCGGCCTGGCTCTACAAACTACTCTGGTTCCAGAAGTCATCAGTCTTATTTTGATTGAGATACTGATATCAAAGAAGAAGGAAGTCGGTGCCCATGGCTTCTGTCTGAGTCCTTCTAAACTTTTCTTTGATGCAAAGATCGCCCCCTTTTTTTTTCCACTGCTGGGAACTAACCCAGGGCCTCACCCCCGAGATGTGCCCCCGGCGCCAAGGGCACATTCTAATCATCCAGGGCCAGCCCTTCCACACAAATAAATCCCATGCAGACGTGCAGTATGTCGTGAAAATGGGAAACACTGAAAATTCTAGGGAGAGGATCTTTCAGTTCAGCCATAAACAGGAGATTCAGAGGGAGGATGTGCAGCAATAACAGTTTTACATAAGAAGAAACCATTATGAGTAAAATGAAATAGTTGCCAGAAAAAGTCAGTATCTGAGGTTGAATTTCCACCAAATCCTAAATCATATAAAAGCTGAGTCATTTATAAACAGCAGCTCAGTGTCACCAGATTTACTCCCCTTAATTTTCTTTCAACCCAAACATCTCAAAAACTGCACTTACCATTTCTTTTAATTCTAAGGCCAAATTCCATTCCGTATCAAGAAGTCTATCATTTTCTTCCAGAGAAAATCAGATGGTAAACTGACAGATGACTGGTAGAGATTTCTTCAGACCTGCCAACTAGTACATCCATCTTAAAGTCTAATACATAAGTGCACGGGGGCAGCTGTTCCTTGGCATATCCAGGGATGGGTTCCAGGGCACCACTCCCCCAGTCTGGGCACCAAAGTTTGCAGATAATCAAGTACCTTAAACAAAATGGTGTAGTGTTTGCACATAATCTATGCACATTCTCACATATACCTTAAGTCACCTCTAGGTTGTTTATAATACCTAATACAATGAAAATAGTTGTTACATTGCTCAAGAAAGAGAGTACATGTTCAGTAAAGATGTGCAACCACTGTAGGCTGAACTATATAACGGAAGTAACCTTGTTTCTTTTCTTTTCTTTTTTTTATAGTGCTGGAGATTGAACCCAGGGCCTTTGCACTGAGCCACATTGCTGGCTCTTTTTCATTTTTTAGTTTTGAGACAGGGTCCTCCCAAGTTTGTAAGTTGCCCAGGCTGAACTTGAACAATTCCAGGTGTGTCCCACAGTACCTGGCTAACAACGGGACTCTTCCACGATGAGGCTGGATGAAACGCTGGGCATGGAAGCTGCAGATACAGTGACCGAGTGAGTGACAGAGTTTACAGGACCTCAATCTGCCACAAGACTTCTGAGATAATATTCTCAGAGAGATCTCCGGAAGCCCAAAAGGAAGTCATCACTGATCCTGTCCTCATCATGAGCAGGGGCACGTGAAGCCTTTCACCAGCACCTGATGTTTAAACTTTTAAAGCCTGAATACTCCAGGCTACCACTGTCTCTGAAATGCAAACCAAGCATTGTCATTTTTAGTAGAGGATGAGAACAGGAGAAAATTCTCATAATGTTATCTCCCTAGGATTTCAGAATGCCAAGACATCATTTTCAAAGCTTCCCTGGGCATTGCGATACCACCAGTTGGGTTAGTTCCACTGAATTCTCACCATGCAGCACTCGGAGAAGTCATCATTTAGGGCTGCTCGGGACAAGCCATGCAATACATTACTCAGTCCTCCAAGGTAACCACACAGCCTCTTTCCAGTGAGGGGTCAGAAATTCAAAGGACAGAATTCAACCCACTGGCAGACCAAAGAAAACGTCAGAGTGTAAGATGGTAATTCTCAGAGACTCTAACCCCTTCATAGTGTCTTACAAGAAGTTCCTCCCACTTGTACTTCCATACGAAGTAGAAATAACCCCACCAGAGGAGCAGGAAGCCATGCAAGTGAGCGTTAACATGATGATGCCAGAGCTCTAACCCAAGATGCAGGCTCCACATTTACGTTTAACGGATACCATGGAATTTCCATGGAGGATTGAACAGACAGAACATCTTCGAGGAATATAAACGCAGGGATTGGAAAAACTGTTCTCTGGAAATATTGGTAAGGGACATTTCCTCTAAACGGAACCTTGATAATGGAAGGTGATGGTCTCCTAGAGTCCATGATCCCAAATAGGGTCATGGCTAAGTACTTAAATGGAATCTATACAAAAGAGTGCCAAAAAAAGCGGGGGGGGGGAAGGCTGCTAGGACAAGACTGTGCTTATAGGGGGCAGTGAGAACTGTACCCAGTCCAGAGGGGCACCAGATTTCTCACCCTGCCCATCTCAGCCAAGTCCATATTCATCCTAAGGGAGGTCCTTTTAATCCTTATGTGAACCTAAATTAGGAAGGGAAGGAAATGTAGCATACGTCAGGAAAAAAAACTCCATCAAATTCTTTATGCCTTTGCTTAGGGCAGTGGCAGCTAAGGCGTCCTGAAGCATCTCTGCTCTTTGGTTTCCTGGAGTCGAAGGATGAAACCAAGTGGAAATCTGAAACTATGGGCCAAGGAAAACTGGAGCACAATGCCTCCTCCCCTCCCCTGACTAAGAAACCCGGAAATACTAGCTGTCAGGCAACAAGCCCTTAACTATATCCTAGAAATATAGATATAAAATTTAATATCCATTTGTAGAACAAAATAAGCTAAAAACCGTTCTATTTTAAAAGCCTAAGTGTGCAGACTGTCACAAGAACAACCTCTCAAGCATACCCCAGGGACTAACTAATCTAATATTTGGAAGCCTGGAACTCTAAACGCTCTAAAATTAACTATTTAAGAAGCATTTGGGGCCAGAGGTGCTGCTCAGTAGTGGAGGCCTTGCCTAGCATGCACGAAGCCCTGGCTTTCTTTGATCCCAGAGTCACAAAAATTAACACCCGCACCCCCCACTCCCACCGAAAATCAAACTGAGAAGACCTTGCCCGGCGGAACCACTAAGCTAAATCCCCGGCCCAAAACAAAATTTTAAAAACCCTTGAATCTACAGTTGTCCGTTCCATAAAATACAGCTTTTCCATAAATTAAAGCTGGTGGGCCTGGGAGAATCAATTGCTCTGTGGAGTTGGTGGGAATGAACTTGGGGTTCACAGAATGCTTTGGGTCTGACAAGCCCCAAGACAGGCCTCCTTCCCCGCCCTCAGCCTTTGATCTCCTTTGTCAACAACCTATCATTTTAAAAAAGGGCAAGTATTTCCTGAGTAAATCCACCAAAAAGGGTGCTGCAAACCCTCAAAAGCCAACATGCCCTCCTCCATTAAACCATAACCGTGGCCTGAGCTTGGGCAGCAGATGACCGAAGGGAGGGGGGTTCAGCCGAGGAGCCTCTTTAAGGAAAACCACAATTTTAGAAGAAAGCAAGCAGAGACAGACAAGCAGGAGGAAGCCCATCTTTGCACCATGGTTCCCTGAGCTGCTTTAGGGCTGCAGAACCTCCACCACCACCACCGCCGCGCCTCGCCGCCCCAGCACAAAACGACTTCCGCGCAGAGGGGCGGGGGTCCCCGGGGGCACGCGGAGGTGGGGATCGCAGCACCCCGACCCCCCACCCCCAGC